>NC_138141.1:22079343-22564978 GCF_964188305.1 Podarcis bocagei
CTAGGAGCAGCAGCGCAAACCTCTGGGAAGCCCGGGGAAATTATCGTCGCGGATAATGGATGTCTTTAATAAGGCCTTGTTTCCAGACACTGCCTCTGCCAGACGCCAATGAGCATTTTATCCCCCATGTTCTGCCTTTCAGTGCAGTGGCGTAGCGTGGGTTGTCAGCACCCGGGGCAAGGCAAGTAATTTGCGCCCCCTAACCCATGGATTTGCGCCCCCTAACCCGTGGATTTGCGCCCCCTAACTCTAACCCCCAGATGTTGTGCCCGGTGCGGGCGGCCCCCCCTGCACCCCCCACGCTACGCCACTGTTTCAGTGACGGCCTTGGAGGGGAATGGATCCCCATACAAGCCTTCGGAATGGATTCTCAATACCGCCCTTGAGAGGCTAAGCATTTACTGTCCTAGCTCAAGAAGAGGAATGGGACTCTTCACATCAGGACCTTGAGTGGGGGAGTCAGTGATTTCAGCTCAAGAGTGGATCAGCTTATTACTTCTTTGAGACACAGTGCCTTGGCAAGAGGACAGTGGCGGTTGGCCCATCAGGGCAAATGGGGCACTGCCCCACCACACACAGCCTGTCCTCAGCCAGCCCCCACCTGCCTGCCTTCTTTTTACATCCAGTCCAGTGGGGGCGCTGTCTGTCAGCCTCATCCTCCTCCACTCAGAGATTGGGGTGCGTGCAAAGCGTGTTCTCCTTCATGGAGAGCACGTGTTGTGGTGGGGGCCGCCAGTACACTCCAAAGTTGGGGGCGGGCTAATTGATCATTGGCCACTGATGCAATTGGGCTTCCCTTGTTGTTGGGAAGAAGTTAATGTTGCCAATTGTTGATTGACAGCCAGAAATGCTAAAACTCTTTGCACGAGGCTAGGGCTTCCTCTTTTCGCCCGTGCATCGGATTGCCCCTCCCCCTCCCCAAATTTAGGGTTGTTCGCTTTGACCTTGCTATGCCTGTCATGGGGTCGTCTGCTCTTGGGGCAGGGGCCCGGTAGGAATTTTGTCCATCTGGCTGATTGGCTGGGGGCATTTGGTTTTTGCCTACTGCGTAGCAAATCGTCACAACTTGTAAGGTTGCGGTTAGGCATTGCTTTATGGTTTGGTTGGTTGAGGGGCATGGATTGGCTGTGCCTGCCCCTCTAATGCTGCTGCTGCAAGGGATTCCGCTAAAGGAATCAGGGGCTATCTGTTGCTTGTCCACCCTGTCGAGGGGGATCGGGCCATTGCAAGAGCTCCTGGTTGCATTTGGGGAGGGCTGAGGGCAGGTTCCCTGCTCTGTCGCTACCCCCAAGTGTATTCCCCTTTTCTGACTTTTGCAGGCATGCGGAATGTCAGTCTGTCCCTCATGGGGGGGGGGGCAGATAGTCGCAACCAATGCCTAAGCAACCACTCACATTTTTGTATTTTAATAAAGTTGTGGCCAAAATTATGCCAAAAACCTTAAACAAAAATTTCTGTGTGATGTGTGAGTTATTGGGGTGGCCCTGGGGACCTCGACACGCAACAATATTCGGGGTTGTGTGCTGTGAGTTCACAGGGACTGCAAAAGGAGGCGCAGAATCCAGCTTCCCAAGGACATTGACGTCAACTTATTCAAAAAGAAAGCAAGGTTCTAGACCTCATGGCTTGCACGTATGAGCTCAGAATCTAGAAAGGGGTGGTTGAATAAGATTTCCGTGGGGTTGTAGGCAAGGCCTCAATGCCCTGCCTAAGCTCCTCCCTCCCAAAGCTAGCAGAATCTGAATAAATCATGCAAAACAGGAGGGAATGCATAGAATAGGACATGGCGTTCTGTTTATATTCTGATGTCAAACACCCGGCCTCTTCTTCTGGAACCACCCGGGATCCAAGCACGTTTCTGAGGCATCGGTGTGGAATAACGAACCTTGTAGCGAGAGAGGGAGGGGAGGCAAGAATGGCACCCCTATGATCCTGCATCAGTTAATTAATAAAGGGAACGCAGGGAGGCAGGTGAAAAGATGGGTAATTTTATGCATTGCCAGTCAGGCCCATCCATCCAGGGAGCCGCTCCTATTTCTCTCTGCACTGTTACGTTTCCTTTTCTGGATGGAGCTGTGGGAGCAGGGAAGAAAAAGAAACAGATTTAAAACCAGCAACCGAACTGACAGGGGAAAGCGGGAGCTGTGGTGAGGGGAGGAAGCCATTCTTAATATCCTGCCGACATATTTTTTTCTCCTCTCAAACAAAACAAAACAAAACGTGCCTTTCAAATTAGGTTCCCCTGGCAAGGAACAGGCTGCTGAAAGGAGCAGGGGAACCAAGGTTGGTTGCTCTGGTGCCTCGCTTTCCCATTTCACCAGCCCCAGTTAGACTCACTGCTAAAAATTCATTTGTGCTGCTTGCCTTTGGGGGGTTTGCAAACAGATACAGTCACCTGGTCACCTTTTGGTGAGCCCAACTCCCTTCCAGACAACCAGACAAGGGAATTTAGGAAAAGTTGTTCCTTTCCCCGACCAGCTTTTGAGGACACATATGACCCACACTCACTGTTGTGGACTAGAAACCTTTTATTTACAAAGCCACACAAGCCTGTCACATTGTGTGGGCCACCCATATTGAAGAGACAAGGTGTTTTAGCCCTTTCTTAACATCCATAGGCTACATTCATAGGCTACTCAATCTCAATCTCAATCTCACTCTCAATCTCACACCTCTATTGGCATATAGACAAAATTCTGAAAGGTTCAGTACAATAAAATAACTCGGCAAAGTCTAGCAATTAAAATACTGTTATAAAACACCCACGAATAGGGTTGGGTGATATATCACCAGCTAAACATCATGATATACTGATACAGTCATACCTTGGTTTTCAAACAGCTTAGTTCTCCAACGTTTTGGCTCCTGAATGCTGCAAACCCGGAAGTGATTGTTCCAGTTTGCAAACTATTTTTGGAAGCTGAACATCCGATGGGGCTTCTGCAGCTTCTGATTGGCTTCAGGAGCTTGATTTGGGTTGATCAGGTGGTAGAGATAAGCCTCCAGATTCATAGGTTACTTAGGAAGCTGTCTTATACTGAGTCAAAACTATGATCTATCTAGGTCAGTATTGTCTGCACTGACTGGTAGTGGCTCTTCAAGATTTCAGATAGCATCCTCTCTCTTAATCTTAACTGGAAATGCCAAGGATAGAATTTGGGACCTTTTGCATTGCTAAGCAGCTGCTCTGCCAAAATATTTGGTAAATATCCTGGTTAATAAGGACTCTTGGAGCATATGATATTTGAATCATATCCCATTTACAACACCGCCACACCTCACTGGTTTCACCGCCATCTACCCCATAGTCTTGTCTGTTTTAATTAAAGGCTCTTTCACACATTACAGCAATGGACCTGAAGCAAACCACAGCTCTCTGAAGAGTGGAGCAAATAAATCTACTGCAGAGGACAAGTCTATCAATGGTTACTAGTCAAAAGTCGAGTTATGTGGGGTGTCTAGGTTTGCAGATGGTTTGTCCCTGGAGAGCAACAGTGGGGGTCAGGAGAAGAGGGCAATTGTCTCCATGTCTAAATGTGGGCTTGACAGAGGCAGCTGGTTGGCTACTGCAGAAATTGAATGCTTCCCAATTGATGCACTGCAGATGTTGGACTCCAATTCCCTTTGGCCCCAGACAGCATGACCAATGGTTAGGGATGATGGGAGCTGCAGGTCAAAACATCAGGAAGGAGCACACGCTGCAGAAGCCTGGAGTAGATGGACTTTTGGGGTGCAATTCAAGCAACTTTTACTCCTTGAAACTAATGGACCTTATTTAGGCTGCATTCACATGGCAGTTGGTTCCATTTCCAAAATTTTCCCTTAACTGTGAACTTTCACATTATATTTGAGCTTTCACACTACTTTTGGGAAACTAATGGAAAGGAATGAATGGAATTTCCAGTGCATTTGATTCCAGGAAAAGTCCATTTGCAGCCCCCTTAACCCAGATAATCATGGAATAAAGTGACAAAATTTGGGGTGTGATCCCGACATGCAGTTCTTTTTTTTTTTAAAGAGAAATATATTATGTGTACTGAAAAGTATCCTAGCTCACACCACCCTAAAGCATTCCAGACTCAGCCAGGTTGCAAGTAGTATGCAATACCTTTAAAAACAAAATATTTGTGTTCTGAACGTGTCAAGCCTGATGAAGAATATGCAGATCAAAGCACTCCCTTCCAGCATTTTAATTGGTCCAGTAAAAAAAAGAAAAGAAAAGAGAAATATTAGCTTATGGCTCTTGCACTCAGTTTAACCCTGTCTATCTACCAGCTTGTAAGATGTCAGCTCATCTGCCTGTCAACAGGCCTCAGTCTCTGCAGTTATTTAGAACAATGCTTGGCTCTGTCTATCATCAGTCATGCTATCCATCTTCCCTCTGTTCCCCGTGCATTCCTGTCTTATTGCACTTATTACACAATGCCATTTGGCTGTCTGCTGGGAAAGCATATGCTCCATCAGAATGGCGGGTCCCTCTCTCTAGGCATCTACCTCTCTGCATTCGGCTCATTCTTCTCCTACATTAGCGCTGCTCCCTTGCATGCAGAAGGGCCCCCTCCTGCAAACCAGCCCTGCATCTCACGTGACAAGGGAATGATGGAGATGCACCCATGAAAGGGATGCAGCCAGAGTGAAGCCGCATGCAAATGTGAGGCCAGAAAACAGTCTTCTTCCACAACACATTCACCATTAGGTTCTCTTATTTTGGCTGTTAACTTTGCCAATTCCGCGTAGTCCATCACCTTGCTTATCCATTCTTCTTTACTGGGAATTTCTTCTTCCATTTTTGTGCATAAAGAATCCTAGCTGCAGCTGTTACATACAGCTATCTTTTGGGGGACTTGCACTCAGGGGCGGAGTTACCTGCCCCGGCACCCGGAGCGGTGTGGGGGCGGGGCTAGCTGGCCGCATGACAAGCGTCCCTGGCCGCCTATCGCTCACTGGGTGTGTGTGCTGCTTGCTGCCTGCGTGGCGAGCTTCCCTAGCTGCCTGCCACCCACACAGCGAGCGTCAGGGAGGTGCCGCTAGCTGCCCATGCGACGAGTGTGGGGGGCACTGCTTGCCGCCCACGACAGCATTGTTCTTAGCAGCCTGCCACCTGCACAGCGAGTGGAGGGGGTGGCGCAGCAATGTCACCCACCCTCATGGCTGACACCCAGTGCACACCTTCCTCTGCAAGCGCTTGCACTAGGCTAGTCTTTACATTTGCACAGCCACCCACCCCTCTCTATCCTCCGCCAAACTAATAAAACAGACTGATGTGCACAGTCCAGTGTAAACCCACCAGCAATGGGTTGCAGAATCACATGTTGCAGAATATACCCATGAAAACCTCTGGTCCCGAGGGGTCTGCAAGGCCCAAACATCTGGAGGGTGCTAGGTTGGTGAAGAGTGCTCTGTGCCTTTGTCCTACGCAAAAGAGCAGATACATGAAGGAATACATGGGAATTTGTGTCCAGGCAATGCTGTCCTATTCATATCAAGAAAAAAGCACACCAAGAACTCAGGCCAATGTAAGTTTCAATAGTGGGACTGGTATATTTAATAACAAGAAGTCCTATTCATATCTGCACTTTGCCCTGTCTGGCCATGTCCGCAGGGCTCCAAAGATGGCCTTCTGCCGTTATCTCGAGGTCTAGAGCCAAGTTTAGTGAGTGACCAAAGTTCCCAGCTGTGTTCAGCTTTGCAAATTCGGTGGAGCTCATAATGAGATCCTGGGCTGAGGCAATCCAATCACAAGGGGAACCTTTGGCCGTGGCTGTGCTGTTGCGTCGCAGATGGAAGCGGCTGGCAATCAGGCGCAGGGGCCCAGCATCCGGCTCGGCCCAGTGAAATTTCTCTCCCTGCCGCATGACGCTTGCTGCCACGTCCCCAGCAGTGGAGAGATCCAATTACATGTAATTATTGAACTGTTGCACCGGCTTAGGGGGGCTCCAGGAGAGCAGGAGAGCACAAGCGAGGAGGCAAAGCACTGGTGGTTTGTGAAATTAGAAAGCGGGGGGGGGGGGGAGAGAAGGAAAAGAAAAAAGGGTTCTAACTTCACAAGCGAGAGAGAGAGAGAGAGACCCAACCTCAGCAACATTTTATCGGTGGCTTTGCTCGGGGAGATTGGACTTGAAAGCTCGGCAGTCCGCAAATCACTATCTCTACTCCGCACCTTTGCTGCTGCTTTTCCGCCCGTGAGGGGTTTGTTCAGCTTCTTTGGTGATACTTTGGTACACTCACTGATTCCCCCCGCCGCCTGCAAAGATCTTAAGCGGCGTTTCCTTTTGGCAGAAAGCTCGTGGAATCTGGGATGCAAAGCTTCTTCCACACAAGGCATGGCAAGCAGAGCAGAGATGGGCCTGTGGCCTTTGCGGGATCCCATTCTTTCAAAGACATTTGGTGGGGAGGACTTTTGGAGGAGAGGCAGTGTGGTGCAGTGGTTAGAATCTGCCCAGGGTGGGCACGTGCGCTCCTGAGGGGAGCGTGGCACGGAGGGTGCCCTCCAAGGCATGGGATAGTTGCTCGGGTGCCTGGAGTGGCACGTACACCCTGCAGCTGGGGACGGAGCCATTGTGTGCCATTGTGAAGGATTGCTTTGAAGTCATTTCTGCACCAGGCAAAGTAATTTTTAGCTTCCCTATTCCCCCCCGCAACCTGTCCTGTATTTTGCCCGACCCGTCCTTTGCTTTGCCTGACCGAAGGTGGCAATTGTCCTTGCATGTGTGATTGGACCATCCCAGGATTATAACACTGTAGGCAGAATTTTTATATCGCTGCACACACAGTGGCTTTCAATGTCCACATATTCAGCTGGTGTTTGGTAATCTCAGAGAGCGAGATCCCATGGTGAACATGCATGTGTGATCCTCCAAGTGTGCAATAATGGAGGCCAGGCTGATCCAGGGACATGCACCCACACATGTGTGAACTGTTCCATCTTCATTTTCCTCCAGGCCTGGATCAATACTCAGCCAAGAGGAAGCAGGTTTGACATTTCTGCAAACACAATCCTTCCTTTTCTCTGACAGCTTGACATGAGTGTGTCTCTCTCTGTGTGAATTATATATCCTAATCATATACACATATATATTCTATATCCTAAACGTCCAGAGATCTGCATAAAAGGCATCGAGGCTCCTTCCTCCTTCTACCCGCTGCTCTCTCAAATCAAGTGCTCTTCCTGATTTCTGGAGGCAGATGTTGTGTTCAGGGATCAGCAGTGTGCTGAGCTGGCAGCGAACACATTTGAAGAAGCAGCTCGGGGGAAATCCTAAAAAACCCTAAAATAGCGGCACAGTTGGAGAGAAAGCGCTTTCCCTGTTTGCTGAAGTCGGAGGGAGATGTTTCACATCCGCGTCGCCGCAAAAGCAAACAGATGTTCTAATAGGCTTGTGCTTTCCAAGGGCGCACAGGCTTCTTTCATCTTCCGTCACCCTTCAACATGCGCAGAGAGCAAGACGCCGGCTGTGCATACAAAAGGAAAAGGCCACATGGTGGCATTCAGCCGCGCACAAGGATGGGAACACCGAGCCAAGCGGGACATTTAGGAGTCATGCGAAGGATGTGCTTTGCCTAATTATGTACATTTTAATCTCTTTTCTTTTTTTTCCAATGGTACAATCTTTATTACATTTTTACTGCACAAACACCTGTGCGTAGGAATGGGTGGTATGTGGAAAATTCTGTTCTGTCTGCATTTAAAGGCGAACTGGCATGATTTGCACTTTGAGAAAATGATGTGCAAACTGAAACCACGGCTATCTTTCAGAATTTGCACTCCTCTGAATTTTGCAGAGCAGTTCTCCTGGCAAGTGATGTGTACGAAAATGCATACGTTGCGGTAAAGGGTGCATATAAAAATATGCATATATTACTGACAACAGCATGCAAAAATTCATGGGGGTGGGAATTGCTTTGCATAAGTGTGTATGTTAGCCTCAATTGCACATATCATTGTGTGCATCAGGAGAAATTCACACTGATGAATTTTCAGGAGGACTTATTTTTAAAAACAATTCCAAACTGTGGCAAAGCTTGGCCTTGAACTGAGGTCTCAGTCACTCAATGATGCTTTGGCCTGGTGCTTCAAGTACAGGAGAAAAGGAGGACTCACAGCACACACAATTTTGAAAGCAATACTTGTGTCCTGTGGGCCACGTTCCCACCATGCATTTAAAGCACTATTATACCACTTTAAACTGTCATGGCTTCCTGAAAAGCACCCTGGGAGCTGTCCTTTCCACATGTGCTGCTGTCAAATCAGGTGCCTCCCATCCTATACTTTTTAAAATCAGTTTTTTATTAAAGTTTTTTTGTGTTACGAAACAAACAGTGAAAGAGGGAAAGGTATGCCTATTGCCTCCACTTTCTGTTCGTAGCCTTTTTCACAGTTCATTTGCATTTAGTGAGAGACACTTTTGCCATAGACATCTTACATTCAGGGGCAAAAGAAGGGGAGAGAGATACAGGGTATTGTTATTTTGTTCAGCTGCCCATTATTAGCGTAGGGGGTTTGTGCCAGCATCATGTGGGTAGGCCCTTTGTTTATGTATGTATTCATTTTTATTGATAAAGAGAGAGATTAGGCATTCTGAGCTTGGTTGGTTGCATTCAATTGGTTGCAGTGTGGTTTATTTGTACGGTATATGTGTTGGGAGTGGGCAGGTAGGCTGTTGGATCAGGTTAGTCATATTGATTTATATGCTGTTTGTGGCGGGGATAGGTCATTGTCCTGTTGTGCTGTGTATGTGATGCTATGGGGCTTCCTAGTGCAGAATCTGACATTTGTCCCTACTGAAATTTGTTTCATTAGTTTCCGTCCCATTCTCCAGTCTGCTAAGGAGCGAAAGCAACAGCAGCCCCAGGTCTTGCCCCTAGCATCCTTTCCCAAGAAGGTGCCCTCCAGATGTTATTGGACTACAATCCCCAGAATCCCTGATCATTGGCCAGGCCGTGTGGGTCTGATGGGAATCGTAGTCCAATAATCTCTGCAGGGCAATCAGGATGGGTAAGGCTAGAGAGCAAAACGCTGGCCGGCGCCCGTTGGAAGATGCTCTGATATCATTTGCCGAAATGAAAATCTCAACTTCTGAATCAACTGATGACAAGAGGCTCTCTCTCTCTCTCTCTGTTTCTCTCTTTTTAGTTGAAAACATTAGGCAGGGGGAGGCATAATTAAAACCCGATAAGAGGAGATTGAAAAGTGTGACAGGGCGGTAAAGGCGCTGTAATCCCTGGGCTGCTTCGAGGCGCTTTAGCAATAAAATCACGCAGCGCTGGCAGACGCACAAAAGGAAATTGGCAGGGTAAAATATTTCTCTCCTTGCTGCGTCCCATTTACATGTTTATAATAGAGGTTTTTAAGCCCCTAATGAGAAGGATGCTCATTGTGGGAAGACGATGATTAAACCGCAGACAGACGCCATCACAGGCAATCACAAAGGGGGTGTTAATTACATCAAAGGAACAGGGAGGGCAAGCGAGTCCTGCGTGGCTGCGGTGGCTTGTGGGGCTCCTGGCAGCCGGTGACTTCTGCCCTCCCTCTGCCTTCTCTGCCGAACGCTCCCCCCACTTGATTTGTACTGGAGCTTTGCTTGCTCATTCTTAGCCTCAGAAAGAAAGTTAAAGCTGCATTGGGGTTAAAGGTTTGGAGAGGAGAAAATAAAGAGGAAAATCTATCCAGCTTCTGTTTTCCAAAGCTGAAGGAAAGGCAGGCCAGTTTAGCAAATGATGCGACAGCAAATGTTCGTTTTGGGGAGGCAAGCAAGATGGAAGGTGGTAGGGGCAATTGGTTTGCTTCTGTATCTGCTTCATTTTGTGCGTGTGCAGAAGTGGCTAATTTTACCAGTTTAGATGACCCTCATAGTCCCTACCAACCTTACAATTCTATGATTCTATGAAAATGGCTCCATCGCCATAGCTGAAGAAGCCCAATGGAACCCAAAGATGTGGCTGCATTTCCCCTTTAAATAAATTATTATATTAATTTAGCACCCACACTTTCCCCTAAGGTCCCTGGGTGGGTTACAACAATTTAAAATGGAACATTTAAAACAATTTTGAAAACAGTTACAAAAATACAATCCATTGCAAAAAATAATATCTAATTAAAAAATAATGAAAGTCCATATGATTGCTTACACTATGTGCAAATTCCCAATCTTTCTGCATTATGAATCTTCAAGGCTGTCCCCCCCCCCCAACAAGAGATTACTTTTCTCATGTCATGGGATGCATCTAGTAAGACAGCCTCTTCAAAATGGCAGAAAGGGCTGGCAAAGACTGATTTAGGGCAGTACGACTGGTTCCCCCACACTGGGCATCCAGCCCAGGGTGGGGTGTGGGTGTGTGCCACAGGGAGAAGCCATATAAATATTTAGAGAACTTCAGTCAGAGCTCCTGTTCCACTTCCCATCACAGAAATTCCATGGGGAAGGAACTTGATATAGTGCACGAGCTGAAAAGAAGTCAAGAGGCAGGATGGGGTGTGTGTGTGTGTGGAGATTTTGGCCTTGCACAGGGTGCTGCTGTAATTTGAAAGACCCAAATCTTCCCCCGCTTGCCATTATTAAGCCATGGGAACCCGAGTGGCAGAGCTCAAGGAAGATTCTTCTAAGAGAGAGCAGCAGTTTGGCTGGCGAGGCCTATGTATCAAAATTTAATCTGTACTTGATGGAGCAATTAAAGGAAGGGATACACAATCTGAAACACAGCCCAGAGGAGAAGCTTGAATATTTAATATTGTTCCTGGCTTTGATATTCCCAAACAAACCAGCAGAACAGGGAAGACGAATGACAGATTTTATCTTAATAGTAAGAAGAGGATGGAAGCAGGGAGTACGCCCACATTTAGCAAAGGGGAAACCGGGGAGGAAAAACGAAAGAAATCTCCTTACAAAGATAAGGAGGCATTGCGTCAGAAGGGAGAACACACCAGACTGCAGCTGGGATATCGCAGGCGCTGTGTGGCTGTTACTTCTCAATGAGGAACCCCCAAAGTGGGAACCGGATGCTCATTTGACGCTGGTGGGATTTGCTCCTGCCGAGCAAATGTAAATAAACAAAGGCATCAGAGAGGGTCACATGAGGCCATTAAAAAAATATGTCATGGTGGGGCTGTTAGTGTTCTGAAGAGTATCCAATTTGTGCATCCAGGGAACCCAAATTCCACGGCACGGCAAAGCAATTTCTGCACCCCAAATAAATCCTACTGATTGGAACCAGTTAGTCTGTCTCTTTCCTGGCAAGCGGGGGTGGGACATGGAGAGATTACGCAAGACAGTGAAGGGCTACCCAACTGTTGACTTGTGGAAGTTCTCTGGTCCTCTTGCTGCTGAGATACTGCCAGGTGCCTGAGCAGAGCCCGTGACAAGTGATTCAACAGGAAGTCTTCTCTGAGCAGAAAATGCCCTGCAATAAGGGATGTAAGAAGGTATTACAGTCGTACCTTGGATCCCGAACGCCTTGATACTCAGACGTTTTGGCTCCCGAATGCCACAAACCCGAAGTGATTGTTCTGGTTTGTGAACCTTCTTTGGAACCCAAACGTCTGACGGGGATTCCGTGGCTTCCGATTGGCTGCAGGAAGCCAATCAGAAGTTGTGCTTTGGTTTCCGAACGTTTCGGAAGTCGAATGGACTTCCGGAATGGATTCCATTCAACTTCCAAATTACGACTGTAATTTCTGTTCTGCCCCACATTTGTTGCATTACTCTCACCCAGCATCCCGAGTTCACAATGGTCAACCAAATGCAAGACCTGAGCACAAAGCCTCCTGCGGTTTCCAGCAACTGGAATTCAGAAGCATTGCTTCCTCTGACTGTGGAGACAGAGCACAGCCATCACGGCTAGTAGCCATCAGTAGCTTTCCCCCCCTCCATGAATTTGTCTCATCCTCTTTCAAATCCATCCAAGTTGGTGGCCATCACTGCCCCTTGTGGGAGACAGTGGGGCTTGTTACTTTAGAGCAGCCCAGATGTTGTTGAACTACAACTCCCATCACCCCTAGCTAGCAAGGCCAGAGCTCAGGGATGATGGGAGTTGTAGTCCAACAACATCTGGGGACCCACAGGTTGAGAACCGCTGCTTTAGAGTAAAGGCAGGTAACAGGAGAGTGCCATAGTGTAACCATGTGCTGTTCTGAATCTTCCAACATTCATGGGACATCCCTGAGTTCTAGTTTAATGAGAGATGGAGAAAAACCTCTCTCCGTCCATGCACAATTTATACACCCTTATCATGTCTCCTCTCACCTGCCTTTACTCTAAAGTAACAAGCCCCAAATTCTCTAACTTTCCTTTGTAGGGGGAGTTGTGCCATCCCTTTGATTCCACACCATTCATTTCCATGCAATGCGAAAGGCAATGCAAAATGATGGTGATGATGATGATGATAATAATAATAATAATAATAATAATAATAATAATAATAATAATTAATCATCAATTCCGTATCATTATGTGCCGTTTGCAGACTGAAAACAACAATGTATTTGCTGGATTGATTCCCGGTCCAGACGTGGGGTGAATCAATAAGTGAGCAATGGAAATTTTCACCCCGGTTTCTGTTGAAATGCTCCAACCTTTCCGCCGGCAACCTCTTCCAACTCCCATTCCTGCCAGCACTGATCTTGTAATGACTCAAATCCTCCTGGGAGCTGCATCCACCTGTTAATCCATGTGTGTGCAAGAGAGACAGAGAGAACGAGCACTGGATAAACTAATGGTAGGAGAGGCTTGTGAAAACAGTTTGCTCCCTTCCCCTGCCACCACAGGTGATCAAAACTAATCAGAGCTTGGGGAGGGGGCTGGGTGAATGTTGCTGAGAATCTAACCAACTGCACTTGCTGGCATCATACACCCAGACTCCACCTGCTCAATTTTCAGCTTTGTAAAATGAGCTTCTTTAAAACAACAACAACAAAATACTCTGGAAAGAGAGGAGCCAAGTGACTCTTGAAAGAAAGTGAGGCAAAAGAAGAGTGTCCTTTGGTATGACACTCTGGTGTGAGCCAGTGGATTAGCGAAAGAACACGAGACCAAAAAAATGAGCATCTTTTGGTCTGGCACTCTAGCGTGAAAAACATGAGAGTCTCTTGTTTCGGCTCTCTGACACAAGCCAGGTGACACATGCCAGAGCTCTGGACCAAAACATGGGACATTCCAAGATCCAATCAGAAGCCAGGATGTCTTCTGTAATTCCAGGATGTCCCAAATTGGGATGGTTGAGTGGTATGGGATCCGGGAGCACCCCAAGCTCCAAACCTCAGAAGAAAGGAAACCCCACAAAGATCTCCCAGACACAGCGATTCCTCTCGGCTAAGTATATGCACAGGATTCAGTGGGGCTCTTGAGCAGCTGAGTTTTGGCCCCATGTTTTAAGAAGGGCACTGAGAAGGTGGAAGGGGATTTTGAGAAGAGCAGCAAAGATGACAAAGGGCTCCGACAGCAAGACATACGAGGAGCTGTGCCGGGCGCCAGGCCCGTTTAGCCTGAGGATAAGGGAAGATAAAGGAGCCGTGTGACAAGAGTTTTCAAACACTTAAAAGACTCTCCATAAAAATGATGGAGCGCAACTCTTCGCTGCTGTCACAGAGGGAAGGAGAAGAGGCAAGAGGTTTAAATCATCATACCTAGATTTATACATGAATATTCAGGGGGAAGTGGGAGGGGGCACACACTTCCTAGCTGTTAAGAACACTAGGCTGAGGGAACAATTTGCCAAGAGGGAGCTAAGAGACCAAATGAGCATCCTTCAGGGACATCACAGGAGGAATGTTTCTCGATTTGAGGGAAGGACTGGTTTTACTTCAGGGGTGGGGAACCAGGGGCCGGATGTGGCCCTCAGGACCTCTCTGGCCCTTGGAACTCTCCCCAGCCACATCCCCTCTCCCCACCCCTCACTGTCCCTGCTTCACACTCATCTTTGATTGTTGTCGCTTGGTTGTAATGTGTCCTCAATCTCTGATAATGCCTCAAGCTTGTCTGGATGTAGGATACAGAGGGGCATGGTATGGTATGTAGAGACTTGTCTTCTGTACCAAAAGTAAAATCTCCATGCATTGCTCCACCCACTTGTGCTTCTGGCTCCACCCACCACAGATCCCCAGTTCTGTGTTTTCCTTGATCAGCTTTGAAAACAACTTTAACTTAAGATGCGCCCTGGAGATAGGAAGGGCAATGGTTTAACGAGCCATAAAGATCTCTGCTTTTCCAAAACTAGGAACATGGTCCCATCCCCTCCGCCCACAAATCCCCAAACTTTCCTTCCAAAAGGAAGAGGGAAGAAAAATATATTTCAAATGGTTCTCTCTGAAGAAAGGAAGCAAGATAAAGAAGGCTAGACTTCTCTCTCCCCCCCCCCCCAACAAGTACCCAGTTCTTTCTCAGTTTATACTGCCTGGACCATCTCCTTCCAGAGGTAAAATGTGCCTGGGTTTTTCGCTAGGAAAAGGGGGCTTTAAAATGCAGTAGTTAATGGACCATCACCATGATCAAGGCTACAGGGGAGCTTCTGGGATGTTAGTTCACTGCACACGTCTAGGTGGCAAGTTCTGCATTGTAACCCTTTATCCCTTTTCAAGACACAGGAGAGCAGAAAGCAAGCATGGCTAAATACCTCAGTTTCTTGGTTCCTCATTTCCCCAGTCTTAATTTGAGTGTGACACTCACACTTCTTTATTCTGTTGGCAAAAACACAAACATTTTGCAAACTTTTTGAAATTCCCCCGGACGCTAATTTCGTCATTGAAATGCTGGACATGTATGGCAGCCTTAGGTAGTGGTTAGAGCACTGGACTAGGGCCTGGGAGACCAGGGTTCAAATCCCCACTCAGCCACAAAGTTCTCTGCATGACCTTGGGCAAGTCACATTCTTTCTGCCTGATCTACCTCACAGGGCTGTTGTGAAGAAAGAGAATCGTGCACGCCACCTTGAGCTTCTTGGAGGAAAAGTGGGATATCCATGCAATAAAACAAATAGCAAATGTATTTTTCTACATGTTACTCGGCTGGAGAATCACACTGCAAAATTCAGAGAAGTGAAAGATGGCTGTGTTGTGCTTTGTGTACTGTTTCAGAGAGTGAAAATTAGGTAAGCTCAATTTTAAATGCCAAACAAATTGAATCCCACCCCTCCCATCCCCAGTGGAGAGAGCCCGACATCCCCTACTGGTGTCTTCTGAAGTCTCCAGGTGTCCTCAGCAGCCTGCCATATTGGTATTTATCCTGTGAGTCCCTCTCCTTTCTCTTCCCCCTCCCTCCCTCTCTCCCCTCAATTAAACAATTTCCCTCCACGCAGAGACCCCCTTCCGCCATTACCGCACAATCCAAGCTCCTTTCTCCTCTCTTTTCCCTTCCTGCCTTTTGTGTGCTTGTAATGAATTGCGAGGAAACGCCACTGAGAGGTGTCAGAACAATTTCTATTAAACATAATTTCCTAATGAAAAGGTTACAAGGAAGTGTGTCACAGCTAATCAGTATTTAATGCTCTGCAGCGGGGAGCAGGAGTGCAAGAGACCTCTGGCACGTACAGCCTGAGGAGCAGGCTGACGGGTGGGGCCTGGAGGCCTGCCGCCGGCGGGCCTGATCCGGAGGCAGATGCTGAAGCCCCTGCAGTTTTATAATCTGGCTGTTTTGCTGTGATTCCCCCCCCCCCATTTTAGGCCCACATAGGACACCACGCTTGACCTGGAAAGGACTACAGTTTCATACCCTCCAACATTTCTCCGATGAAAATAGGGACGTCCTATCCCATTGCTCGGTCCCTGCTCCTGCCAACCTAGCAGTTTGAAAACATGTCAAAGTGCAAGTATATAAATAGGTACCGCTCCGGCGGGAAGGTAAATGGCATTTCTTTTTTTTATTATAAAATTTTTATTGGTTTTTCAGTTTTTATAAACACAAACAATACACAGTACAAACAAACAAGCACACGAACAAACATGTATAATTTCATATCCCTTTTTCTTCAACCTTACTTCGCCGACTTCCCCATACCTCCCCTTTCTACATCCCAATTTCCAAACTTATTTCAGCAAATCCTAACTCTTGGTTTTATCAAATTTTTCCCTTATTCTTTTCTTTTACTTAATCTTTTACAGCTGTAATCCCCTTTTCCCCCTAAAACCTCGACATTTTAGCATTCATTAATTTTACAGTGTTTCTTAAGATAATTTTTAAATTTCTTCCAATCTTCTTCCGCCGTCTCTTTCCCCTGATCACGGATTCTGCCAGTCATTTCAGCCAGTCCCATATAGTCTATCACCTTCATCTGCCATTCTTCCAGAGTGGGTAGATCTTGAGTCTTCCAATGCTTTGCGATAAGTACTCTTGCTGCTGTGGTGGCATACATAAAAAAAGTTCTATCTTTCTTTGGCACCAATTGACCGACAATGCCCAAGAGAAAGGCCTCTGGTTTCTTAGGGAAAGTACATTTAAGCACCTTTTTCATTTCATTATATATCATTTCCCAGAAAGCCTTAATCTTCGGGCACGTCCACCAAAGGTGATAGAAAGTACCTTCAGTTTCTTTACATTTCCAACACTTATTATCAGGCAAATGGTAAATTTTTGCTAGCTTGACCGGGGTCATGTACCACCTATAGATCATTTTCATAATATTTTCCTTTAAGGCATTACATGCCGTAAATTTCAAACCGGTGGGGTAAATGGCATTTCAGTGTGCTGCTCTGGTTCGCCAGAAGTGGCTTAGTCATGCTGGCCACATGACCCAGAAGCTGTACGCCGGCTCCCTCGGCCACTAAAGCGAGATGAGTTCCACAACCCCAGAGTCGTCCGCGACTGGACCTAATGGTCAGGGGTCCCTTTACCTTTACCTTTATTCCATAATAATAATAATTTTATTATTTATATCCCGGCCATCTGGCTGGGTTGCCCCAGCCACTCTGGGCGGCTTCCAACATATATAAACACATAATAAAACATGAAACACTAAAAAAAGCTTCCCTATACACAGCTGCCTTCCAATGTCTTCTAAAGGTTGTATAGTTACTTATCTCCTTGGCTTGGGGGGTGGTCTCATAACTCCATACCCTCCAACATTTCGCCAGTGAAAATAGGGACATCCTAAGGAAAACCGGGACATTCTGGGATCAAATAAGAAACTGGGATGGCTTCTGAAAATCCAGAACTGTGCCTGGAAAATAGGGATACTTGGAGGGTCTGCGGCTTCTTTCAGCTTTCTAGACCTCTTGAAGCATGCCATGCTTAGGCCAATTCTCTACCCTGCTGATGGTGCATGGCTTCCTTCCTGTGTCCCTCTTCTTCCTCACCTGTTTCTTCTGCTTTCTGGCCACCTTTATCCTGTTTATTGGCTTGAAAATATGTTCACCTTGCTGCCTCTCCTTTTGCATTGTTGGCAGACAATGATCTGACTCAATATAAGGCAGCTTCCCATGTTCCTGAAAGTTGGGAAACCATTGTTCTATTCACTTGACTCTGATAAAAACAGTGACTTATCCCAGAAGATTAGAAGATGGAGCTGAATGTCAGAACTATGGGCCCACTGTACTGGTTATATTTTCTATTTTCTGTGTGCATGAGACCTTTGGCAAGTAACTTCTTTTTCTTAAAACTTCGCTGCATCCCACCCCCAGGATAGGAATTGGCAGCGGAGCAGCTGTTGAGTTGCAAGGCAGAATTACAGCTCACATGGCCTTTGGAAAACTTTTGAAGGAAAAGCCCTGGAGAAGCCAAAGTCTTATTTTCAGGGCTGTAAGTTCTTTCCAGGCACTTGAAGGGCTAATAAATCCCCAGCCCAGGAGACGTCAATGGTTGAGATCTGTGCAGAATGCAGGCAGAGGAGAAACAGGCCCAGAAATGGGAATTCAATAAAAGTGGTGATCCTATATAGGCTGGTGAGATGCGCAAGAGGGAGATGGAGGGGTGCTAGAGGGAGGCAGATGGGGGAAATCATGTTCCCCTTCGCAGAGCACTTCAGTGAGGAATAGGCAGCCACAGGCCTGTGAGGGGGCTCAGTTTAAGCCCCCAGGGTCCTCGTAGCTGCTGTTTAGTGTAGACTTTGATCTCAAGAACGTTTCTCATATACACCTCAGTTGTTTCCTGGATGTTGGAAGATTCAGGACAGAAAGAAGAGGCAGGGATGGCCACCAACTTGGAAAGCTTAAACATAGGATTGGACCGGGCAAATTCATGGAGGAGGCGGCTATCAATGGCCAATAGCTACAATGGCTCTACTCTGCCTCCACAGTCAAAGGCAGTGATGCTTCTGAATACCAGTTGCTGGAAACCAGAGGTGCGGAGAGTGCTCATGTCCTGCTAGGGGGTTTCCCAAAGGCAACTGGTTGGCCACTATGAGAACGGGATGCTTCCACAAGAGGCTGTGATGTCAGGGACTGGGCAGAGGAGGAATGGTAGAGACTGCCTCCCCAGCCTGACCCTTCCAGAGAAGAAGAAGACAGTTCAGAATTACAACAGGGGTTTGAGGGAGATCATAGCTGAGAGGCAGATGAGGGGGAAAGTTGGGAAATAATGGGAGAGGAGGAGAAGGCAGAGCCAGAGCAGCTGGCTGACACATTATTACTAGAAAGCTTTCCAGACCCTCCATCTCCCGGAACCCGGCAAGCCTTAAAAGTGGGAGAGCAAAGAGCTCAGAAGCAAAGGGCCCTCAGCACCACCCGTAGAAG
The DNA here is from genome assembly GCF_964188305.1 of Podarcis bocagei. NCBI lineage: Eukaryota > Metazoa > Chordata > Lepidosauria > Squamata > Lacertidae > Podarcis > Podarcis bocagei. Next base: position 22,097,996 of record NC_138141.1, read on the forward strand.
AGATGATGAATGAGGAAGTGGGAGAGTGGAGATTTACTTGGGACAACACCATTATTCCAGGAGGCTGCATTCCCTAGCCTTTCACTGTAAATATTGAATACAGTGGTACATCAGGTTACATATGCTTCAGATTACATACACTTCAGGTTACAGACTCCGCTAACCCAGAAATAGTGCTTCAGGTTAAGAACTTTGCTTCAGGATGAGAACAGAAATCGTGCTCTGGCAGCGCGGCGGCAGTGGGAGGCCCCATTAGCTAAAGTGGTGCTTCAGGTTAAGAACAGTTTCAGCTTAAGTACGGACCTCCGGAACAAATTAAGTACTTAACCTGAGGTACCACTGTAAAAGCAGATGGTAAGGACTTTTCCTTGTCATATCTGTTCCTGGCAACCTGCTGTGGGGGTTGGTTCCTCTGCCGCCTGACAAGTGATGGCCACCAACTTGGATACCTTCAAAAGAGGATTGGAGGAATTCATGGATAAGGTTATCAACAGCTGCTCGCCGCAGTGGCCCTCCACCGTCAGAGGCGGTCTCTGAATACAAGTTGCTGGGAGTCACAAGTGACGAGAGTGCTTGTGCTGATGTCCTGCTTACAGACTTCACATCAGGGCTGCTGAATGGACACTATGAGATCAGGATGTTGGACTAGATGAGTTCTTGGCCCAATCCAGCAGCCAAGTTTTTCTTAGGGGCTTTTTCTCTGAGGCCAGAACAAGTGGGTTGAAGCGACAAGATCAAAACAGGTGTGTTGATCTGCAAGTATCTTTGTCCAATGAAAGTTAGAGTCAAATAGCATCATTTCTCTTTGGCCCAGCAAACAGACAATTTTCCTCTATAAGAACTAACCTAGCATTTTACAGCTGCCTATCTGAAATTAGGAGCTGCTTAATCTCACTGCTAGTGTATCACTTGGAGGTGTAATTGTGCAGAAGAAAGAGAAGGATTAAAATGCAAAATACTCTACTGTACTCTCCACTTTCTTTCTTTCTTTCTAATAAATATTAAATCCCTTTTCCCGTCCCCCCTTTCTTCTGATTTTACAAGAGTGGGTTTTCTCAAATTATTTTGTACATGCATGCCTGCGTCTTTCACAAAGTGCACGGGCGAAGCACGCAGAGAGAATAATTTCAATTCCTTCATAAATCTTCAAAATGAATACTTAAATTCCAGGCAAAGACAAAACATTCTTACACCTTTAATTTCCACTCTATGAAGTACAATGGAAAAGGCTGATTATTTTTAATTCTTCCCTTTAATAATTCAGCTGTGGAGTGATTTAAGGCAGGGGGATGATAATTACCTTTTCACTCTCCCCCCTCCCCCCAGTAAATGGAGTTTTAATAGAAACAGGAGCTCAGGAGCTGGAATTAATTCAAATGGCCTGGCATCAGGTCATCCACAGCAGCGTCCGTACAAATCATTTATCTATAAAATGGTTTCGCTTGCTTCTTCAAGGGATCCCAAGCCGGAGGGGTGTGCACACAACACGTCAGGGGGTAAATCACTGCTTTCTATCTTTTGCAAGCTGAACAGAGATGGAGAGAGTATTGTGGGCCCCACCCATGGAAGATACCAGCATTGCAGGAAGGAAACTTTTTTTGAAAGACCATAGCTCAGTGGGAGAGCATCTGCTTTGCATGCAGAACATCTGAAGTTCAATCCCCAATGGCATTTCCAGGTAGGCCTGGGAGAGATCCCTGCCTGAAACCCTTGAGAGCTGCTGCCAGTCGTGTGGACCAGGAATGTCCAAAGTCCTGCCCGGGGGGCACTTGTGGCCATTAGGGAGTCCCCAGCTGTGTCACTCCTTGGGTCGACCAATCTGGTCGGCCGGTGGAGGGGGTGTGGCTAAATAAATAAATAAATACTACAGTACACGTTCAGGATGTTGATGTTACAGTGATTGCGGTGGCAGAGGGGCAGCCGCCGCTTTGACCCAGTGCCGGATTTATGTATAGGCTAAGTAGGCTGAAGCCTAGGGCCTCTAAATCTAGGGGGCCTCGCCAGCCCTCCCGCTCCCCAGCAGGCAGTCTCCTTTCTCCCAAAATTGCAAACCCAAGACTTCATGCAAGGGCAGGGCAACTCAGGCCCAGCAACTATGAGACTCAGGGCTAGCCAGTGGGGCCCAATTTGAAGAAGTAGGGCACAACGTGGGGCCAAATTTGGCCAAATTGCTCCAATTGCCTTAAGGTCAGCCCTGATGAGACTGTGCAGGGGTTGGACTGATGAGCCCTGCACCTTCTAGGTCCCTTGTGTCACTATTCAGAGTACAGACTCAAGGACTTGTTATGGAAATAAAGGGGGACACTTATTGAAAATCAGTTTTGTCACCTCTTCCCCTCCCCCCAAAAAACCCCTGAGTCAATGAGCCCAGCCACCTTTTATTCACAGTCGCATAAGCACTACACTACAGCATGGCCATAAACCTGTACGTTCAACTGCTGAAATATACATTCAATATGTAGCAATGGAGATTTATGTTATTGCTTTATAAATAAACACAGTGTTTTATGAATGGACTATGTATTTTGTGAATTACCTAAGAGCCACCAACAGGGAGCTCTAGAATCTGACAGCTAATCAATTGGGTACAACCAAACAGCACCCCTATTGCTGAAAGCAGGTAACCAGCAGGGAACGCTTCAGCTCAGCCTTTGCACTCTTGACTAAACACCCCCTGCTGTGCAGATAATGGAGAAAGCTCATAAATGGTATCCCTTCTGACATCCTGGCCAACTCTGTTATGCTGGTGTAAACCCTGGTGCACCAGAAGCCCAGAATAGTAGCAAATAAAATCCGCTCATACAGTACGTCAGCAACTGATAAGACTTATCAACCAGTTCTTCCAAAGTCTTCCTAAATTATAAAGCTCCAAAATACAGGCCAAAAGAGAGCAGGTCTGGGAAGAGAAAGGCATACAATGGGCACCACCAGTGAAAAGGCCCTGCTCCGTGTAGCTCCTGCCCTGTCATTTGATAGGGTGCCCACTTGCCCTCCTTCTTGACATAGAATGCTCTCTGTTGGAGTCTCCAGGTCCAGTACAAACATAAGAAGGGAGAGCAGAGACCTTGAAGTTCCCAACAGCTGTTAATCAAGCAAGCAAGCAAGCAAGCACACAGGTCACCTTTGTCACAGTCAGGACACCTATATCCTGGCCAGGCCTGCACCCAATCTTGTTTTTGTACAATTTTTGTTTGCCCTCAGTAACCAAAATTATACTATCAACATATACAAGCAGAAAAGTTGTTTTCCTTCTTTTGCAAGGAATCGTACAAAACAAAGTGGCACTAATAAAGAAAAGTTCCAGGGTGGCAACAGAAAACAACCTAAAAATGCTTTTGCAGTTCATCAAAACTATCCAGCAATATCAAGTTATAGGAAAACTGGTGCTATTAAGAGTAATCCTTCTAGTTGGTTAATTGGTTTGGCAAGTTCCACTCGTCAGGAGAGCTATGAGATTCAGGTGAGGGTCAGATACCTTGTCAATCCCAGCAGGTATATAAGAGGATGGCCCATGGATCTCTGGAGACATCCTGTATTTAAAGGGGCTTTCTGTTCTAAGTTTTCTTTAAAGTTAAAGACCCATCAGTTAGCAGCACATGGATGACAGACTCACCTGGTCTTGCTCCTTCCCACAGAGGGGAGACATGTTGTCTTTCTATTAAAATCACAACAATGTGTGCATTGTCTTTAACCTGCAATGCTTCTTTCAAAATTTGTATCTATACATACAAATTAGCTATGCAATTTTTATGCACATCTGTGTCTTCTTTGATCCTTTCTTTCTTGATGCATTTCAATGACAATACATAGTTCCAGTCTGTGTATCTGCTCAGGATCCCTCTCTCAATTCTGAGTCATTAAAGCAGCCGGTTAAATTTTTCATGAACAGTAAACGGAGGTGGCCTGGCCTCTAATTAAGCACTGGGACAGGGAAAACTTTAAACTACTTCAGATCTGATTCTCCACAAGTGCATGCTAATGATTCCTTTTAAAATGTCAAGCAGTTTTGTATCCTACTTCCTTTCATAAATAATTTCCACTGAGCTGGCTCGAACGGCAGAAATATCCATCTGATGCAGGCAGCCCCCGCCTTGCGATATGTTATTTTTTGTTGTTGCATCTGAGTGGAGGGAGGAGAGGGGTGGGGGGAAAGGGAAGGCAGGCATAAAGGCTCTAGGGCACACCTCTTCCGGAAAATGGGGGAAATGGGAGGGAGGCTGATGATGGACTCCTCCCCCTGGCATTTTTGCTTAGGTATGGTGATGGAGATATTCTGAGGACATATTGAAACCATTCTCCACCTACAGTCTGAAGTGGCACAGTCCACTTCAGCATGATACAGCATGTGAGCCTGCCAATCATGTGCTCTGGCTCTTGGATAGATGAATCACACAAGTGAAAATGGTACAGTGCAGCAACAAATACATCATGTGATCCTGCTGATCATGTGGCCCATCTCTTGGCTGGCTGAATGGTGCAGGCGTAGTAGTACAGTCCAGTAGCAGACACACCTGTGAGATTTAGTCCATGGATGTCAGGCCTTCTAGGCCTCACAAATGAGCAGGGCATGACTTGGGTGCTTAAGCTGAACTCAAAGGGGATGGTAACAGGAAAGGAAGATGTGCCAAACCTCATATTGGGTTGATTTTCACAAAAGTGATAAATTTGTTTCTGGGCTGCACCATTTCAGACTGCAGAGAGTAACTCACATTGACTAAATGCTCTTCTGTATAATAACAGCAGCAGTATTTCTACACGTGGTAAGCTTTGCACGGGACAAAAGTTCTGGTCTAGCATTCTCCTAAAACGTTTGCTACCTGCTTGAAGAGAGAGGTGCATGGATGAATTTACTTTAGAGACAATATTACTAAACCTTGGAGGTCACCCAGTGGCCTTGAATGGCCGTGGCTTCAGGTCTTTCTCTCTCTAAAAAAGGAAGGCCTTATTCATGCAGCCTGCAATTTGGTAGCTTTAAAAGGGAGTGTGACACATTCATGGCATATATATTTGTGTGTCTACATCAATCAACTTCTATGCACCAACTGCTGGAACCAGGCATAAGGGAAAGGCCAAGACTTTCACATCTTACCCATGAGACTCCCAGAGCCACCTGACTGGCTGCTGCTGAAGGCAGAACAGTAGACTTGCTGGACATTTGCTTTGATTCAGCAAGACCTGACTTTCTCAAAGGCAATTCCCCAGTGCCGATCTCTGTCCCAGGTATGGAGATTGCCTGGCCTAGCCCTGATGGAGAGGCACTTAGCCAGAGGGAACCTTTCCTTATTGTAAATGACAGAGGCTGCTCCCAGCATGCTGTGTGCTAATATTTCTTTAGCTGTTTTCCCGTTTAAGGTCAGGTATTATACACCATTTCCTAGTGAGCTCAAGCAAATGATTACATCGCCCGAGTCACAGGCTCATTCTGTAAATATAAATGCAGCTTCCTGACTCGGGCAATGAACCGATCAGCCATCAAATCATGGAGCTGAGGAGCCAACGTCTTTCTTCTGGGGCTGTTTAAAGTGCAGCACGAAAGCTTCCTGCTAGTGGGATTGATGAGACGCTAGATCTGAATAGCTACAGTTTATACATAGACAAATGTGGCTTGTCGAAGGCTTGGCTCTCTCCTATCTTTTAAATCATGCTGTAAGCAATGGCCTAGGCTTCCTAGAACATCGACACAGCCAGAACCACAATGCTTCCCCCCCCCCTTTTAGTAAATTGCAGATCCGAGCCAAGACTGCCCGGTTTTTCACAATTTTTTTTCCATATCAAAAATGAGCTGTTGCGGTACATCTTGCTTGAAAAGCAAGGCCTCTTTTCCTTGCATTATCCTGGTCAGCTCTAAGTCTCCACAAGTCATACTTGCCATAGGAGACATTACATAACTGGATCTGATTGGCTATGCAGGACTTCTGTTTTCATCCCATTCTCTGCATGGAAATCTGGCTGTTTGAAATTATCTGCCTCTGCTCTCAATTGCCATCTTTATCCCTCATTCATCTGGTAGACAATTTGTGCAGCTACATATAGTGCTGGTATTTTATCTTATCTATTAAGTGATCTCTGATTGGCTAGCACAGATGACCAATCTAAAAAAAGGAGAAAGGAGGAGGGGAAAATAACACAGACTTGGGTGTGGGGAGGCAAATATGCATGCAATCAAAGTGAACTGGGGAAATATGGTTTTCAAACCATTTTGGGAGTCGAACGAACTCCTGGAACGGATTAAATTCAAGAACCAAGGTACCACTGTATGCATTTTATATGCACACTTTGCCTCACCATAGACTTTTTTTTGTACACATTCAGAGACATACAGCTGAAAGTGGAAAAAGAAAATAGCTATTGTGGTTAGTAGACCTTGATATTCTTATCCTCCAAGAATTGGTCTAATCCCCTTTTAATGCCATCCAGCAACTGGTATTCAAAAACATTACTCCCTCCAGCTGTGGCGTCCAAGTCCAATGCTCAAAAGCACGATCGTTTTAATGGTGATACCTTCCTATGTTTCCATGTTCCTACTATGCTGTGTGTGGCCTTTGGCAGACCAGTTCTCTTTACCTCTGCCTGCTCTCCAAACCCCAGGGGCCATTTGGCTCCCAACTCTAGAGGCAGTACGTTTTGTGCTTGTTTAAGCAGGCTTTCCCCCCTCTCCCGGTGCTGTAATGATGTTTAGCAAGTCACTCACACATATTCCACCTCCTGCATTTTCCATGTGCTTGGTCTCCCGAGGCGGGCACGGTCTTCTAATCAAACAGTAGCTGAGCGGGTGAGTTCTCCTGCCCCCTCCCCACAATTGATAATTACCCTTCCCTTCGCTCTTGGCAAGGTGGTCCAGCTGGCAGATTTCAGGAGAAGTTGCCAGCTGCAGCGGGACTGGATGGACAGACCCCCGGCCCATCTTAATTGGGCAAATGTGCTTCAGTGTGCCGTGAGGATTGGGGGTGTCAGAATTGTTTTCAATGCCGGGAAGAAAATACTGTATTTTTTGCTCTATTTGACTCACTTTTCCCCTCCTAAAAAGTAAGGGGAAATGTGTGTGCGTCTTATGGGGCAGATGCAGGCTGAGCAGCTATCCCAGAAGCCAGAACAGCAAGAGGGATTGCTGCTTTCACTGAGCAGCGATCCCTCTTGCTGTTCTGGCTTCTGAGATTCAGAATATCTTTTTTCTTGTTTTCCTCCTCCAAAAATTAGGTGCATCTTGTGGTCTGGTGCATCTCATAGAGCGAAAAATACGGTAATTTGTGCAGCCTCCTCCTTGCCTTGAAGTTGGGTAGGCCCTGCTGGACAAAGCTCCAGCCTTAATGACTCTTCCTGTGTAAATGAACTCCCACAACAAAACATTATCTCTCCCTTTTCTCCAATCCCTCTGGTAAAACCAGATCTCCAAAGAGCAAGGTTGATCTCCCTCTCCTGGACTGTTCCTTGTAATGACCAGCTAGGCATGGATAGATCAATCTATTTCCAGTCCCGGTCAGTTTTGCATGCCTTCATTCATAAGTTTCTTCTGTCTTGTCACTGTCCTGCTTTTTTCCTGCATGGAAATCACAAAATTTGGAGAAGTCTGAAAATGGAAGGATAGTAAGAAAGGGAAACCATTTTAGCTGTGTATCTGACCTGATATGCACAATCGCTGTTCAGTGGTTTTCTTCCTGGTCTGACTGATCTGCTTGTATTTCCTTCAGGGCATGTATTGCGGGTTCCAGGGCTAACATATTTCCTGATTGTCTCCAAGTCCAGCTTCATCTGAGCAACACTAACATGGGTGAGGTAGGAGCTCCTGAACTTTGAGCAGGGTGCCGCTAAAAACTTCCCCCACTACTGCAAGGCAGTCTAAATTCTCCAGTCTGTATGCCTTTTGCAAAACAAGAAACAGCGCATAAATTCTCTTATTTTGCAGGGATAATTTTACAGCTTTCTACTTGTCTTTGTAATTTATTGTGGTTTTGCTAGCCGTGTAGTTTGACTAGGTTTGCTAGCCATTCCCCTCACATCAGGGGGGATTTTATTCAGTCATGACTCTGATTTCTGAGACTTTCAAGGATGTTGTTGGAAGGTTAGAAAGTTAAATAAACTGAAAAAAAACTGGCATTCTGCACTCCCACAAACCATAGCAATGCACGCTCTGATCTTGGTCCTTGTATCATAACTATCACCTCTTTCCAGGTGTGTCTGCTTAGGCACTGAGAGCATAAGCTGAGGTCAATCTCCTGGAGCTTGCACAATCAGAGGTATGGAAGGTATCCAGTACTACTTTTCTAGGAAAAGAGGTGCCAGAACTCACCATGAACACCTACTTCCTTCTCTTAGAATGGCAATGGTCCTTTGAGCTCCCCCTGAAAAGAGGCCCTGAAGGTATTTATGAGGCAGACAGAGAGAGAGAAAGAGAGAGAGAAAGCGAGAAAGAGAGAGAGAGTACTTTTTCAGTGATGCCCCCCCCCCATCGTGGGACATCACCAGACAAGGACCAGGCCATTTATAGTACTTTATTTCAATATTTGTATACAGTTGTACCTTAGATACCGAACGCCTTGATATTTGGACATTTTGGCTCCTGAACACTGGAAACCTGGAAGTGACTGTTCCAGTTTGTGATCATTCTTTGGAACCTGAATGTCCGACTGGGCTTCTGCAGCTTCCGATTGGCTGCAGGAGCTTCCTGCAGCCAATCAGTAGCTGTGCTTTGGTTTCCGAACCTTTTGGAATGGATTGTGTTCGACTTCCAAGGTACAACTGCATCTGCATTTCACTGTTGTTTTAGGATGGTGTCTCCCACCCCAATAAAGCCCTTAGAAGATTATTTTGTGGCTCTCTGTTTTATATGATTGTTGCTGAACTTGTGTTAATCTCTGCTTTGATATTGTCTGTCTGTTTTATAGGTTTTTTCTTCTTCATCTGTTGACTGGTGTTTTATTGGAATTGAGATTTTAATTTTGTTTTAATCCTTTTGCTGTCTAGGGAGCTCTGGTTGTTGGGCTTCTAGTAAAGGAAACAAACAACCAACAAATAGGATCACATTTTTTTCAGCCAGTGCAAAATCGATGACTCCTGACTCGTGAGTTGTGGGTGCTCACATGTGGCTGCATTTGGGCAGGTGGGATAGCTGGGGGAAGTCTAATGAATGAAAAAAAACGAGGAGTCAAACAAGCCTTAGTGAATTTGCAGTGGATCTGGGACTTTCCTTGTGCTCTGTCCCAACCTATGTAGCTGATCTCTTGTAAAGCTTATCTAACTCAATCAAATTGGAAATCTTGTTTAGTAAAATGTCACTGAGCAAAACATTTATTTGCAGATGAGAATGAATACAAATGAAGAACAGGACTGGGTTCAAATGCAGATGAAGACAGGCTCACTTTTCTTGTTACCATTTCATGTAGCCACAAGGTTTAACCTGCCCATTCCTTTGGTGTAAGCTCCAAAGATAGTGTCAATCACTCAGGGGGCTAAAAAGAGAGGTCTCTTTATCTGACCTTCCCTATTCTAGGCTGATTTGTCACTCAGATACACAAAGCTGTTAGTCGTCTGGATCAATGTCATCTTTCTTATCACAGCCAAAGGCTGAGAAGCTAATTCCAAATGTCCCAGCCATGTCACCCATGTGGAGATGGATCCCTGCTAGCGAGACTTGTGCGTTCTCTATTTTGACAGAAATGGGCACCTGTTATGCCCCACACTGGATGCTAAGTTTTGAAAAGGTTGTGAGCTTGGTGGAAAAATAATGGTAATAACAACGAAAGCTCACACACCCCAAATTGGAGAAGATGGGAAAGATTCAAGAAATTGGATTATGAAATGCTTTGACGGAATGTAGCTAGATAATTGTGAGAGATTTGCAATTCCATCATGTTAGACCTGGAGAAGGAGAGGGCAAAAATGTGGGAGATTTGTGATTATGCTGTTCTCGTCCTGATGCTCAGAGAATAGGAAGTGGTATGCAGCTGATTCCAGCAACTCTGCATGCATTTTGGAACCATAAGGAGGTGATGTAGGTGTCATTGAAATTCTACTCAATTTTGATCCAGAGCTGATTCCAATGTATAGTTAGCAGAGTAAAAACTTAAACACATTGCTGGATTCCCAAAAATAGATCAGAGTCAATTGTATTTCATCCAGCAGAGCTTTACAGCTACTGAAGGCAAATGAGCATAATGGTCACAAATCCAATACATTCAGGATTGGCACTGTCCATAAGAAATCCAGTTGCAGCAGACTTAACTTAAACTTACAGTAACTTATAATAAGGCTAAACCTTAACACTAAGCATAATATGTACAGGACACCACACCAGAAGGAAAAGAGATAGAAAGAGGAAAAGTGAAACCCAGGCTCCTTCTGGCCTTATTATTATAGTCAGCATGACCTTGACAGAAGAGACAAGAGAACCAGTTTAAACCAGCTGTACTCAGCTTCTCTGAAGGAATAACCCAAACATCATGAACCTTCTGCTTGTTTCTTTCACACAGAGAAGCCTCGAGAACCTTCTTGAATTAAGTAGAATAGGAAAGATCTCTACACATCTAAGAAATGCAAGCTGACAGTAGGAGCAAGAAGTACAACTACCTTAAGAGTGTAGAAAGCTGCCTTACATGCCTAGTGAGGGTGTTGGTCCATCTGTCTCAGTATTGTCCACACTGACCAACTGCAGGACTCCAAATTTCCAAGCAGGAGTCTCCACAAGGGTTACCTGGAGATGCTGGGGATTGAACCAGGGACCTTCTGCATGCAAAACAGATGCTTTACCACTGAACCACCTCTCTTTCCTTGAAACTGGGCAACTTTCTGCTTCATGGGGGGACAGGTCCGTCTTATAGTCCCATCTCTGTCTTCTGACAAGAATGAAGATGCATTCTCGTACCCACCAACCTGAGAGCAAGCCCCATTGGGCTCAGTGGGACTCATGTCTGGAATTGCACCATGGATGCAAAAAATCTGCACACCAGGCCTCAGGCAGGGATGTTAAAGCAAAGGTGGGTAACCTGCAGCCCCCACAAATGATGTTGGACTACAACACCCATCAACCATGATGGCTGGGGATGGCGCTTTTTAGGATCACAACATTAGTTCCAAAGCACATGTCTAAGAATAGTTGAGAGAATCCACCAGAATGGCATGGGAAGTAATGCTGCTGAGCCTGGTTACATGAGCCAGTGGTGGTTAAGTGGTTATAGAGTGTAGGACTAGGACCTGGGAGACCAGGGTTCAAATCCCCACTCAGCCATGAAACTCACCTTGGGCCAGTTACTCACCCTCAGTCCAACCTACCTCACACAGTCATTGTCAGGATAAAATGGAGAGGCTGAGAGCTGTGTAGGCCACCTTGAGCTCCTTGGAGGAAAAGTGGGGTATAAATGCAACAGCAGCAGCAGCAACAACAACAACCTGTTTGAGCTCCTCCCCTCACCCATCTAGTTCAGCATCCTGTTCTCAAAGACGTCATCTAGATGCCTGTGGGAAACCCCTAAGCAAGAACCCACCACAAGAGCGCTCTCCCCTCCTGTGATTTCCTGTGAAGAATTTACTGCCCCTCTGACTGTGGAGTCAGAGAGTCACTGTTGTGGGGAGCAGCCACTGAGAGCCTTCTCCTCTATGACTTTGCCCAATCCTCTTTCAAAACCATCTAAGTTAGGTGCCACCGCTGCCTCCTGTGGCAGTAAGTCCACAGTTAAAACTACAGACCGTGTGAAGAAGTGCTTTCTTTTATCGGTCCCAAATTGTTCTATTCGACATTGTGGCACCATCCTTTCAGGAACGCAGTTCAGTATTTGGATTTGCTGTTTGTTTCCCGTGCCTAAGAAGCAGAGGCCAGCGTTTTTCAGGTGGCATCTTCTGCCCATTAAGGGGCCCACTCTCTCCCTCAGATCTACACACACACACATGCAATTTATTCAACCCCGCCTTTCTCTTATTTACATTTATATTGAATAATTTAAAACCCTTGCCCCCCATTTCCATAAATCATTCCGTCGAAGGTAAGGAAACTGCCCGCTTGTAACCAGGCACCCTCTGGGCAGAACGGCTAATTATGCGCCAATGAGCATTCTTGCAAGCTACTCTCGCTGTGCAAAGGAAGAGAGACCGTGCGGTTGTGGTGGGGAGAGGATTGTAGGGTAGGCAGCCAGAGCCGGGGGCAGTGTGTCCAATGAAAGGATTCAGTAGCTTAGGATAGCCCGGTGGTGAATTCATATGATGTTCGGCTATCCTGGGATAAGAATCCTGGAAGCATTTTGACCTCTGCTCTATTTATGCATAGAAGTATCCCTACATGGTCATATCACAAAATATCAAAGTGGTTCAGTCATATGATCCAGGGGTGAATGAGAAGCGTAAGTTGAAAAAGAACCAGAAGTTCCTAAAAACCAAACCCAAACCCTGAGTGTTTTGTTGTTGTTGTATCACTTGATAAATAGTTGTTGTTTTAAATATATCTATGCTGATTAATATTAAGGCAGTAAGCTAAAGTGAGGTTATTACCTCTGCACTGTGTGGAGCACAGTTCTAAGGAGTGTTAACACTTTTGAATGGTGCTTGCAATTCTGGGGTTGCTACCCAGTGCTGGATTTACATATAAGCTAAACAAGCTGTAGCTTAGGGCCCCACTCTCTTGGGGGCCCAACATTTTTTTAAAGGAAAAAAAACACCTGAATGTACATTTCCAAAATATAAGATAAAAAACAAATAAAATAAAACCTACATACAGCAACAGTGTTTTGTGTTGTGTAGGCTCCTATGATGTAAGTAATGGGCCCCGCCTGCTAGCCTGCTCCCTAAAATATCACTAGTTTGCTCATTTCTATATACAGTGGTACCTTGGTTCTCAAACTTAATCTGTTCTGGAAGTCTGTTCCACAATTACTTTGATAAAATACATATTTTGTTATGTGCAAATGGCTTTAGATACCTATTAGGTCTATAAATTACCGTATAGCATATATTCGACACAAAAAACAGTGACAACTTGTTCACAAAGGACAGCTGGACGTATAAAGGGCCCCAGTACTTTCACTACATTAAACCTAAATCTGGCCCTATTGCTACGTCTGTTGGGACATTGTCAATACTCACATTTGTGGACTGAAAAAAAGTGATAACTTTCCCCTTTAGGTAGCTGTTATGGTCTTGTGATGTTCCCAATTCAGCGATGCAGCATCTCATCAAGACAGCCATGTGGCCAATAGCCAACAGATCAGCAGACAGACTTCCCAAAGTCCAGCTCCCATCAGACCCAGCCAGCGTGACCAAGGGGATGGGGCAACTCCTCTATAAGAAAAGGTTACAATATTTTCATCCTTTTAGTATAGAGAAATAGCAAATAAGAGAGGAGGCAATGGCAGCACATAGTTAAACTATGGAACTCTCTCCCACATGGAGGCAGTAATGGCCACCTACTTTTGACACCTGCAAAAATAGAATGACTTGTGCTTCATTCCCAGTTTCACTAGGATTTAAGTTCTATCCACCACGGCATGATAGAAGTTTATGAAAGTTTCATGGCATGGAGGGAGTGGATATAGAAAAGTTTTTTTCTCCCTATCACATAACATAGAACTCACGGACATTCAGGGAAGCTGAGCATTGACAGATTCAGGGCAGGGAAAAGGAACTTTCCCACACAGCTCAAAGTTAAACTATGGAACTCCCTGCCACAAGAGGCAGTGATGGCCACCAACTTGGATGGCTTTCAAAGAAGATTAGATGAATTTGTGGAGGACGAGGCTATCAGCGTCTACTAGCCATGAAGGCCCTCTCATCATTGGAGGCAGGGATGATGGGAGCTGTAGCTACACAACATCTGGAGGGCGACAGGTACCCCATTCTTGATTTAAAGTGTTTCACGTGGGTGCTGCTGGGTACTTGAACCCAAGAGTGTACGAAGATGGAGAGATAAGTGGATGGCCTGCCTGCTTGAGTGGACTGTGGTGGTGGTGGTGGGTAGGCTCTGCTCTGTCCCAAACCACTACCTAAGGTCATTATTGAGTCCATGAGACAGGGGTTCCCATCCATGAACATTTGATGCCAAGAACCCAAAAGGCAGGCAGCTCTCACATCCTCCTTGGTGGCTTCCACTGTAGCAACTACCGGAGACAGCAACAAGTAGATCATTAGGGAAATGAATATCCTCTTTCCCTGCTAACCCTGTCTACAAGTCGTCTCCCTCTGCCTTCCATTTCCTCTCTGCTTTCCAGGCAAAAAAAGATTAATTATAATTGCAATATTAGCATTCGTTTTACCACTGGCAGAACATGCAGAGAAATAAATTCAGCTGGAAGAGGAATGGCGATTACCGTGTCCACACTTAAAAGTCTTGTGAGATTGCTTCTGTTATTAATGAAATATTATTGACTAATTCAGCAGAATTTGGCAAAGGGTCCTTTCTTCTTCCTTCTACGAGGAGCTGAAGCAAAGACCTTTTGAAATGAACCCAAAAGCTGAACTGCCTGCAAAAACCTTACACATCAAGGAAAACCAGAGCATGATGAACATCCCTTTCATTTATTTTTTTTAAAATAATCAACCTTCAAGCATTTTCTCTTCCCCCTTTGGCTTCCCCCTCCCTCTCATCTATTCCTCTGAAATCCAATACTCAGCAGATGCCTTTGGAATTGTGTTTTATGTTGCGGGGCATGGATCCCCATTTAATTAACTCTATAATTGCAAGATAACTGCTGGCCTTCTGAATCTATAGTAAGCTCCCTAGATAGATTAAGAACCCAATACCCTCCAAAGGATAATCTGCCTTCCTCATCTAATGGTCCCAGAAGTACCTTATTCATGATTGCTTTAGGTAAAGTTGTCACAGGGGGATGCTTAGCACATCCTGTTTAGCAGAGTCCCACCTTTATTTTGAAGATGTCTAGTTATGAGAACATTGCATGTAGAAGATGTTTGGGAATAGATGGGTGGTTTTGTGGACTTCAGTCTGGGGAATCTAGGGGGTTCTTCAATGCAGCCATCAGTGAAGCTTCCCTGAAATACAATTTGTTTCCCACTCCCAACCTCCCTCTGCAGGAGAATTTTTGGTGCGTTCCAGGCCATGCTCTCTGTTAGGAATGTTCACAGGAAGCTAGCTGTGTTATACCCAGCCAGATCATTGGTCCATCTAGCTCTGCATTGTCTATACCAGGATAGGGAGCGTGTGGCCCTCCAGAAGCTGTTAGACTCCAACTCCAGTCATCCCTGACCCTTGGCCACACTGCCTGGGGCTGATGGGAGCTGTAAGCCAATAGAGGGCCCCAGGTTGGTCAGGTTGGTCTGCAGTGACTGACAGGGCTCTCCTGGGTCTTCACATGTTCTACTTGGATTTGCTGAGGATTGAACCCGGGACCTTCTGAGTGCAAAGCATGGCTTCTTCCACTGTTCTGCAGCCCTTTCCCAGCTCATAGGGCAACAGTAAAGTCCAAGAGATACCACCACTTTCCCATACTTACTGAATGTGAAGGCAGATCAAGATCTGCTGGGTGATTTGCTATAGCTCAGCAATGGTTTTTGATGCCCAACTGCTTAACTCTAGCAACTGCAGCAAAAAGGCTTCCCTTTCAATTAAGCATGTTTGAGGGAAACCCAGGAGCAGACCTTTGTGCAAAATTCCTGGGCTGAGCATGTGTTCAGAAGCTGGTCTGCAGCTCATAACTACTATTCTGGCACCTGTTGGCAATCTTCAGGGGTCTGGAGTGATGATGACCCAAAAGCCTATCCTACAAACTAGGAAGCACAGCCCACCCTTCCTCTAGAACAGGTGAGAAGGGGCCTGTGTGACTCTGGTTCTTGTTGGCCTGGCTCCAAAACCCATCACTAGTCAATGGCCAGTGATGTCTAGAAACATCTGGAGCACCTGGCCTAGGCCATGGATCAGAATCCTGCACCTGTAGCAGATGTGCAAGGGTCTTTTAGCAGGCCAGCTAATGTGGAAAGCTCTCTCTGAAGGTAGACATTCTGACAACCACAAGCACATCTTTATACAGAGCAGTATGAACACATTTGAGCAGACCCGTTTTTTGCCATATTCTATTGATAATGCACTTTTTTTACTACAACGCCCATCAGTCTCAGCCACCATAGCCAATAGTCAGGTAGGATGGGAACTCTAGTCCAACAACATCTGGAGGGCACCACATTGGCTACCCCAGGAGTAGATGTATCAACCAAGGATCTAACTCAGAAAAAGGCAGATTTTGATGTTCATGAACTTAGGGATCCTCCAATTAATTGGACAGTATTTTCAGAACTGTATGCACAGCAGGCCATTGTTATATTTGAGGTAATTTGCAGTGGGCTACCATGCAACATCTTGCAGAGGCAGTTGACAGAAATCAACATGTCCAGGTTCCAGCTCAGTGGAAGGACCTGCTCTCAATGAAATGACCACTCAGCTCAGACAAATAATCTGAGGCAGGAATATCAGCAAGACTTGATAATCAAGTAGGGGTGTGCCACTCATGCCACGCCTGTCTGCTTGCCAATTAAAAAAACATAGCTCTGTCCATTGGATTCAGATGCAGACACTGGTATGCAGAACATGCCTGGTATTGTGAGATCGTCTACCAGCTCGCTAAGACTTTCTGTGATCCTTGCAACATCTGGGAAGCATCTGTTGCTCATGGCATTTTTTAGTAATGCGATGACTTGGAATTTTCAGGTTGGGAAGCCAAAGTAAGTCTTCTTTACAAAGGCCAAGAAATTGTGATATTGTTTAATGCTACGAGCAGGGGGCCCATTAGGGAGTTTGTGTTTTAGTGTTTCAGGTGATTATTCATTTTCTTCAGGCTCCAAATAGCTCCTGAAAACCATGTGTTTTTCCTCAGTGTTAATAAAAGCCTAAATGATTCTTCATTAAGAAGGCCATTAAGGATCCTGCCGTTTCTTTGAAGCTCATTAGAGGGGTATTCTCGCCACTAAATTATCACATTGGAATTTTATAGAAGTCTGGGCAAAGATGCCCCATTGTGATTAATTCATGATAGATTCTCCCCCTTCCTTCCTTCCTTCTTTATGGCTGAATCCTTCTAATTTCCCAAGCTTCAGCTATTGCAAGATTCAACATGGATCTACCAGTTCTAAAGAGATTTCCAGGACTTGCTTTGTACCACTTATCAATGCTCAAATGTTACACTGCCCCCCCCCCCAATTAAGGCTGCAATCCTGTACCCATTTGCTTGAGTGATATGTTATCATCAAACAATCAAGTAATTAAATTTGTATACTGCACTACACCCACAGGTCTCAGGGCGGTTCACAACATAAAATCACAATATAAAAGCCAAAATACATAATGAAAACAAAAACAAAAGCAACCCGATAATCCCCCCTCCCCAGCACATTTTAAAATCAGCCACATTCATGGAGGATAAGGCTAGCAATGGCTCTGTTCTCCCTCCCCTGTTGGAGGCAGTATGCCTCTAATAATAATAATAATAATAATAATAATAATAATAATAATGATGAATTTTTATTTATACCCCACCCTTCCCAGTTCAGAAAACTGGGCTCAGGGCGGCTAACAACAAATTAAAAACACTTAATTGTAATACAACATAAAGGCAGCATAACATACAGAATAAAAGATGAATAACAATAAAATTCAAAGTTCAAAAATCAATTTGGGGGAAATCCATCCAATAAACATTAGATAGTCACCAGGGCTAGCTGACTAAATTAGTCCTACTTGGGCCAGCGAGGAGGCCAGGGGAGAATTAGCTGTGGGGTCTCAGAGTGGGTAATCTTGATAAAAGGGGAGGGGGAGGGAAGAGAAGAGAATTACAGTTGCTGGGAATCAAAATGTAGGGAGTGCTGTTGTACTAAGTTCCTGCTTGTGGGTGTCTCATGGGTATCTAGTTGGCTACTGTGAGAACAGTGTGTGCGCGTGCGTGCGTTTGTGTGACCAGATGGGTCTTTGGCCTGTTCCAGCAGAGCTCTTCTTACATTCTGAGAGCATGCCCTATTGAGCTCATTAGGCCTTACTCCTGAATGGGCATGCACTGAAAGTTGCAACCCTCCTAATAAGTAAAGCTCTGATCTTTTCTGACCAATTACCCTTTGTGAGCTTGGAATGTCACTGCAGTGATATTCCATTTGATTAAAATTTTGTATTTGCAGGGCAGGAAGAAGTAGTGGAGGATTCTCCCACTGTTCATTGGGTTAAAGGTAAAGGTAAAGGGACCCCTGACCATTAGGTCCAGTTGTGACCGACTCTGGGGTTGCGGCACTCATCTCGCTTTATTGGCCAAGGGAGCCGGCATACAGCTTCCGGGTCATCCCTACTTTAAAAGCAGACAAGATGCAGATACCCTGGAACTGTTCCTTCTTGCTGTCATTAAACCAGCAAAACACCGAGCTTATTGCCAGTAGCAACAGATTTATAACTAGAAAGGTGGTATTATCTGCTTTTACACATCAATGGTCTCTCGACCACCCCCCCATATGTACTAGATTGTTCAATGATCAATGACCGTATAGATCTTGGCATTCTGTGTGGTGTATATCAAAAGATCATTTTCGTTATGACCCATGGCCCAAGGAAATGAATTCTATCTATCAATCTGAGAAATTAAGCCTTGGCTGTTTCCGTGACTGCACAAACAGAAGCCTCTAATCAATTCTTTCTCTTCCACGCTATCTTTCTGACTACAGAGGAAGGACTTTGGCTTGCTTCTTAGGCAGCCCTCTGCGAAAGGCTGAACTTGACCTGTCCAAAGTCACCTGGTGGCCACCTGGCCGAGTTAGGAATTCGAACTCAAGCCTCTGCTCTGCACACTTTTGCGGGTCTTATTTTGAGCTTGAGAGTTACTGAAATTGGGATGACCACAAAAACAGTGCTTCTGCTAACATTTCTACCAAGAAAAATGCAGGGTCTAGCCATCAGTATAAGATATGCACATAAATACCCTCCTATAATATTTATTGAACAACATTTATATACCATTTCATCAAGAAAAGAGGGGGGGGGGAATCCTTTTAGTGGTTTACATAAAACAGTGTAAAACATTCATATAAAATGCTGACAATATTGTCAAACTTTAAAAATAAGAATACCTAATAAAATAATCCAAAGTATTGGGGGGGGGGGAACCTAACAGAATTTAAGAAGCCCTCTACACAAGAAAATTGTATATCTTGTTGAAACATAAAAAAAGTTTTTAGCAGGCACTGAAAACAATACAACAAAAGCTAATAGGTAGGGAGGTTGGGATTTCCTGTAAATAGGTTGGGAGAGTAGATGCTGCAACACTAAAAGATCGATTCTGCACAAATTTGGAACAAGCATATATATGTTAAAAGTGCAAGTTCCACAGATCAAAGCAGTCAGAATGTAGGGAGTGAAGTGATTCATCAAGTAAACTGGTCCCAAGCTGATAAGGGCTTTATAGATTAATAGTAACACCTTGAATTTGTATTTGGCCTGGTAACACGTTGACAGCCAATTAAGATCACTGAGCAAAGGTGCAATATGCTGATAGGATCTCACTTCTGTTAGCAATCATGCTGCAGCATCCTGCAACTAGCTGTAGCTTCTGGACCAGCTGCAAGGGAAACCCCACATATGGTTTATTGCAGTCATCCAGTTCAGAAGCTAGCAATGCCTGCACTATTGTGGTTGAGGGATATTCTTGCAGGATAATTCCACATGTCCAAATTCTGTGTGCTAGTCCATTTTTCTCAGACTTATCAATTCAGTGCTCCCCCTTTTAACCCTTCCTCCGACTGGCAGCCAACTCTTTGGCAAGGAGAAAGCAGAATCCTTGCACATGGCTATATTTGTGCATCTCACTGCAGTGTGCCTAAAAATTTGTTGACCAGAGCAGTAAATGAATACCGGCATTAGAAGAGAACTAGAGTAGGGACGTGGGTGGTGCTGTGGGTTAAACCACAGAGCCTAGGACTTGCCGATCAGAAGGTCGGCGGTTCAAATCCCTGCGACGGGGTGAACTCCCATTGTTCAGTCCCTGCTCCTGCCAACCTAGCAGTTCAAAAGCACACCAAAGTGCAAGTAGATAAATAGGTACCGCTCCAGCAGGGAGGTAAACGGCGTTTCTGTGCACTGCTTTGGTTTGCCAGAAGTGGCTTAGTCATGCTGGCCACATGACCTGGAAGCTGTACGCCGGCTCCCTCGGCCAATAAAGTGAGATGAGTGCCGCAACCCCAGAGTCGGCCACGACTGGACCTAATGGTCAGGGGTCCCTTTGCTTAGAGTAGGGTATTTCAGGCTCCCTCCTAAAACTAGACAGCATGGGAAGGAAGAAGTTTTTCCTGGAGCCAATTTTTTTTCACGTGTTATTTTCCTTTCCCCCACATCTATGCTTAGTATAGTAGCATTGGTGGTTTCAATCCAAAACTTTTCATACTGGTAAAAGAAAATGCTACTGACTTTGGCTGTTGCAAGATTGTCTCTCTTTCTGGACTTTCAATTCCCTCCCTCCCCCATTTCTCGTACTCTCCCTGCCAGGTGGTTCCATCCTGTACTTGAGAACCTCTGGGGTCATTTCTTTTGAAAGGATGGATTCAGCTTTTTTGGAGGGCCACTCCCATGTTGAAAGGTACTTGTTTCACAATGTGCCTGTATGAATGAGGTTCAAAGAGGCAACTGAGTGCATGCAGCCTCAGGAGATCAAAGGGGAAATATGCAAGGGAGTCAAGGATCTCACCAATAGTTCTTCAGGTGACTTTCCAGGCACATATACTCCGGGAATAAAATGGGAATGCAGTGTGTGCAAGAGAGTGGAGGGACACCTAAGGATGGCTTGTGAATTTCTTATGCCTATTCTCTGTGTGAAAATGGTGACACAAACACCTGAAAGAAAGAAAGAAAGAAAGAAAGAAAGAAAGAAAGAAAGAAAGAAAGAAAGAAAGAAAGAAAGAAATTACCGGTATATTTGTTCCTGTAACTGGCTCAGAACTCTGGAAAAGTGCTCTGAGAAAAGTGAACAGGAACCATGCACTGTCCATGGTGCTGAATAATGAGCTGTTCTTGGTCCTGAAAGCTCCATCTGCACTTATCTCAGCCAACAAAGTGTCATCCAAACATGTGACCTTAGAGATATCTGTGGTGCGCTGCAGCTATGGGAGCCAGATAGCATGGTTGTCCATCAGAAGTGGACACAGGGTGACGTGTGACTCCTTTCATACATCAGTCAGATCATTTAAAAGGGACATTGGCCAAGCACAACAGAAATGCAACAGGAGAGTGGAGAAGTCACACTCTCACAAGCTCACAGACCCACCTTTAGAGATTGCTAGACTGTGTTGGAGAGTCTTCTCAGTGTCTTCTGGTTACAGATGGGTAGCCGTGTTGGTCTGCCATAGTCCAAATAAAAAAATTCCTTCCTGTAGCACCTTAAAGACCAACTAAGTTAGTTCTTGGTATAAGCTTTCGTGTGCATGCACACTTCTTCAGTGTCTTCTGTAATGCATCTCCCCACCATTTAAACCTGTTATATCCTCAGTAGACTGGGTGAACCATTGCTTCTACTCTTACTCATACCTGAAGCTTGTCAATATATATTCCCCCTCTGACCTCTTCCCTTAACTGATATTTATGTGACACCACAGATACATTGGTGATAGAATGGTGGCAGTTGCTGGAAATACATATGCCTAGTGTAGGCAAGTTAGGAGATGTGAACTTTTATATATCTCCCGCAGTGATTGTTGGCCAGACACTGATGTAGGCTGTAGTGAAACATGTGAGTTGCCTTATTTGACCACTTGCTCAGAGGCACTGGCTTGTATTCTACTCAGAGTAGAGCCATTGAAATAAATGAAGCCAAGTTAGTCATGTCCATTAACTTCAATGGGCCTATGCTGAGTAGGCTAGCATTAGATACAACCCTAAGGTTGCAATCCTACACACAGTTACCTGGGGATAAGTTACATTGAACTCAAAGGGGCATACTTTGGTGGTGTCATGTACATGATTGCACTACAGAAACAGGGATGGGGAACCCATAGTCCTCCATATATTGTTGGATGCCTCTTCCGATCAGCCACAGCCAGCTTGCCCAGTAGACAGGAATCATGGGAGTTGGAGTCTAACAGCAATTGGGGGGGGGTCACAGGTTCCCCTGCTACAAATGGATTTATGCTTTAAGCAAAGACAGGACTTGGGGTCCTTTTGGTGGTATACTGTAGAATGCATCCACTTCTTCTATTATTTGTTTTGTTGCACTGGCAAACTCATTCTGACTTGAGTTATGTTAGATCAATACTTCCAGGTGGTAGCAGAAGCAGAGCGGATAGGAGGAAGAAACATAAAAGTTGTTTTGCTGACCCCTGACATTCTTTTATGTGGGTTAACACAACAGAGCAAGGTATCAAAGGTATGGAGTTTGTGGCCGGGAGAAAATAGAGACCTGAAGGGACTCAGAGACAAATATCAGAATTGCTCACGCCTTCTCCTGTTTCCCTTTTAAGCCTATGGAAACAAAGCAGATCTTGGAGAAACACAGAACACACAATTATGCTATAATTTTTCCAGCAAGTATTAAAATCTCATTTTATGGTGCATTATATACTTGGCCTCCTGTACAATCAATGACCACAAATGATGTTTGTCTCCTGCAGCCATATCTGGGGACGCAGCAACCGATAATCCATCTGGCTGAAGAGCAGAGAGCAGAAAGGCTGTTGCTGCACAGTTATTTACACCCACGCCAGAGTCTGGGAGAAATTAAGTGCATTAACTGGGCTGACGGGCTCTCTTCAGAATGGGGCTTTAAACTGTATTGATGTGGTGCTAATAGGGAAGCTGTTTGTCTTCTCTACACTGCAACTCTTCAGCTGATGCCGCCAGGAAGGCAGGAGGAATGGCTGGCCTCCTCCAGATGATTTAGTCCAGTAGAACCACAGAGCTTCAAAGCCTGATTAGAAAATTGGGAGTTGTAGGATCAGGTTGGCTGTGTTGTCACACATTCCAGAACCACCACCCCACTACTAGTTTGGGGACCCAAACAGTGTTGGTGCATGCCATGCTATGTCTTGGCCAACATACCAACTCTAGCAGTGTCCTTGAGTCAGAGGTCCTTGAATCCAGTAGATTCGTAATCTGGTGAACCGGGTTTGCTTCCCCGCTCCTCCACATGCAGCTGCTGGGTGACCTTGGGCCAGTCACACTTCTCTGAAGTCTCTCAGCCCCACTCTCCTCACAGAGTGTTTGTTGTGGTGGAGGAAGGGAAAGGCGAATGTTAGCCACTTTGAGACTCCTTCGGGTAGTGATAAAGTGGGATATCATATCCAAACTCTTCTTCTTCTTTCTTTCTTTCTTTCTTTCAAGATATCATTGAGCTTTGTGCACTAATAAAACTATTTATTTGTTTCAGTTGCATTCCTGTGTCTGCCACTATCAGTGGTTGTGCTGTGCTCCCAGTTCCACTAGCTCTAAAGTTATAACACTGCATGATTAAGATTATAAAATTATGTATGGTATAGAGAAAGGAAAGCTTTTCTCCTTCTTGCCTAACACCAGCACTCGTGGACCTCTAAAGAAGCTGGATGTTGGAAGATTCGGGGCAGGTAAAAGAAAGCCCTTCTCCACACTGTGCATAGTTAAACTATGGAACTCACTCCCACAGAAGGCAGTGATGGTCACCAATTAGGATGGCTTTAAAAGAGGACTGGGCAGATTCATGGAGGGTAAGGTCCATTAATAGCTACTAGCCATGATGGCAATGTTCCACCTCCATGGTTGGAGGCAGTAATGTTTCTGAATAAAGTAAAAGGTAAAAGGTAAAGGACCCCTGGACAGTTAAGTCCAGTCAAAGGCGACTATGGGGTTGTAGCGCTCATCTCGCTTTCTGGCCAAGGGAGCCAGCGTCTGTCCACAGACAGCTTTCCAGGCCATGTGGCCAGCATGACTAAACTGCTTCTGGCACAACAGAACACTGTGACGGAAACCAGAGTGCACAGAAACGCCATTAACTTCCTGCCACAGCGGTACCTATTTATCTACTTCCACTGGTGTGCTTTCAAACTGCTAGGTTGGCAAGAGCTGGGACAGGGCAATGAGCACTCACACTGTTGCAAGGATTTGAACCGCCAACCTTCCAGTTGGCAAGCCCAAGAGGCTCAGTGGTTTAGAACACAGCGCCACCCACATCCCTCCCAATGTTTCTGAATACCCGTTACTAGAAACCGTAGGAAGGTAGAGTTCTTTTGTGAGATCAAGATGAAGGACCAGCTGGGCTATTGACCTGATCCAGTAGGCTCTTCTTAAGTTCTTGTGATCTTGTGTAGTTGATGAGAAATTGTGAGCACTGATTGAAGGACACATCTAGCATTGCTGCATTGATCAGGACTTTGCATGATGGCTGAATTCCTGAATTAACCTTGACATAACACATTCTGATGTTATGGACCAGTTGAACACTGGATGGCTGGCAATTCTGCTGCCTCACTTGATGTGCTGCCTTGATTAGCATGAAGGTGGATTTGCCAGCAAGCATATGGACACACATTTTGAACTGCAAGGCTTTAGGTTTTGCAGTGGTTTTGCATCATCATTGACCACAGGTTTGATCTTTCATTGGAGTCAGTCATGCTGGTAAAATAATCCTGCCCCCTACCCTGGAATGCACAGTTTGATCAAAATTCATAACCAAATTCCTCTAATATTTATACTCCTTAGATCCCCCCCCCCAGTCTCACAGTTGCACAAGAAACCAACTATAAATTGGAATCAATGTGCTTTCTTCCACCCCCTTGGAATGTTTTAGGTGAGAAGTAAACATTGATCCTTCCTTGATATTAGTTCTCTGTTCTTGGCACAAAAATGTATCTCTTGTACCAGACAACTAAAATATGATGGGATGCTGTCTCTTACACAAGAAGCCATGCTTTAGAGAAACATGGAGTTCTATTATCTAGTTCTGTGGTCTTGACAGAGAATTGTGGGCGACTAACGTATGGCAGGGCTGGTGGAAATGTTGCCCCCATAAAGAAACAACCAACCAATAGACTTTGCCCTTGTAGTATGAATACACCCGATACAATATATTGTATAATTTTGGACTGCTCTCTCCTTGAAACTCTTTGGAGAGACTTACTGGGGACTCCCTTGAAGCTCAAAGTATCTACTTGCAAAGAATCTGTGATCCAATATCTATTGAGGGATGAAATTCCCGAAACTGCTGAGATTATTTCAGGATACTTATTCAAGATTTTAAAAGTTAAATTTAAAACTACTTAATCTTACTTAATGGTGGCTACTAAGTCTTTTATGTTACATGTTTTATGTGTTTAATATGTCTGGACTATTTATGTTTTATGGATGGCTTTTATTGTTTAAATTATGCCAATGAAGGCTGAATGAATGAATGAACAGGAAAAAATGAATGAATGAATAAACAACCTTTGCAAAAAGTCACATATATCAGCAATGCCTTTGGTTCCACAGGGCCGTAAGAAGCTAGCTTTGACACCAGGTCAATTTCTGTCTGAGCTGTTCTGTCTAGCTCATAATTTTCTACTCTGACTGGCAGTGAACTTAAGAGTCCTGCTGGATCAGCCCAGTGGCCTATCTAGTCCAGCTTCCTGTTCTCACAATGGCCAAACAGATGCCCATGTGAAGCAGATCGTCTGTCTTTCAGAGGCATACTGCCTCTGATGGTGGAGGTAGAACAGAGCCATCATGACTAGTAGCCTTATCCTCTTCGACATATTCTCAAGGACCCTAAGCACTCAATCCTTTAAACTAGGGATAGGACCTGGGGCTTTCTGCTTGTGAAGCATGCACTGTACCTCTGAACTATGCCCCCTCTCAGCTTTGTGAAAGGGCTGTCTGTGGTGAAGACACAGCCCAGGATAGTGGCACTTAACCTGAATTGTGCAGGCACCCAAATCTTGCATGGACCATTGGTCCATCTAGTCCAATAATGTCTACTCTGACTGGCAGCAGATCTCCAGGGTCTCAGGTAGAAAAGGATCTTCCCCACTGCCTAATATCTGATCCTTTTAGCTAGAGATGCCAGGGACTGAACCAGAGACCTTACAAGCAAAAGGAGAGCATGGGTAGTAGAACATGAGCTCTACTACTGAAGGATGGTTCCTCCCCTAAAAGTATGGCCCTTGCTTTCATAGAATCATAGAAATGTAGAGTTGGAAGGGACACTGAGGATCATTTAGTCCAACCCCCTGCAATGAAGGTATATGCAGCAGTCCAATGTGGGGATTGAACCTGCAACTTTGGCATTATCAGCAACATGCTTTAACCAACTGAGCTTTTGCTCTGTAACAAGGATAGAATGGTTCCTCTTTTGCTCTACATGGAACAGCTCTATCTGACCACCCTCTCAGCCACTGTGTGAAGGAAAATTTCATCTAGTTTGAATTTTGTGGCAGATGTACCAAATTTGCACTTTTTGAACCAATACGTGAAGAGCTCTTCTGTGAAATTCACACTTCTCTGAATTTTGTGGTGCAGGTCTCCAGTCGCAGAATGCATACAAAATAGATGTATTAGTGAAAAGTTCCTGCAGAAACATGTGCTTTCTTGAAAATAGCATACAAAGATGCATTCTTTTTTCTCTCTTTTTGGAGAAAAGACATTTCTTTATTTAAGCATTACAAACAGATACAGCTTATAAATCCACATCAAAATGACGCGTTAAAAGTATGTAACACTAAACTGAATAATATAAAAGGTTGCATATTTTCTTTACTCTTAAAAAATATTTTTATTGATTTTACCACCCCTCTCAGTTTTACCCTGCTACCTCAATACAAACCATCCCAAGGTGCTGTTCCACATTTGTCCATGTGCACTGAACAGATGAAATCCATGTTCTTTTTTATATATAATAAAACTTGACCAGAGGGCATAAAACTTGTCAGAAGTGTGTTCTTTTCTCCATGCTCAAATTTCCTGTTTCAAGCGTTGGATGAATGCCAAGGTCCAAATTTGAGTGGTCCATTCTAGCAACATGTTTCCAGCCAGGTTTTTCCAGTGCTTAGTGATGCTTAGTTTAGCTGCCACCATTAGGCACACAATCAAATCTTTGTGTAACAGTGAGCTTATCCACTCCATTTGCCCCATAGCTTTCCCTGGGGGAAACTCAATCTTTAACGCTGCATTGGAACAAATGGCAACTGGGTTTTCTGCAGATTGCTGCTTGTTCCAATATCTCAGAAGGAGTATCTCAAGCCGCCTTGTTCAGCCCGGATACTGAGGTCCACCTCCGAGGGCCTTCTGGAGGTTCCCTCACTGTGAGAAAGGAAGTTACAGGGAACCAGGCAGAGCACCTTCTTGGTAGTGGGTCTGACCCTATGGAACAATCTTCCTTCAGATGTCAAGGAGATACATAACAATGCAACTTTTAGAAGACATCTGAAGGCTGAAGGAAGTTTTTAACGTTTGGTGTTTTGTCATGCTTTTATATTTGTTAGAAGCCACCCAGAGTGGCTGGGGCATTGAAGTCAGATGGGCGGGGTACAAATAATAAAATTGATATTGCTGTTGTTGTTTCCAAAGGTCAGGTTTTCTGGGGGAAAGTTGTGGGGCAAAGGGAAAACGCTCAGACTTGTGCTTTCTAGGCATGGGACAAGAATAATTGAGGATAATCCCAGTGTTTCAGAGTCAGAATCAAAAATAGAAAGAAGTTTAGGATCAGGTGAAAGTTTCTGAATGGTTGTGCATACAATTTCTTGAAACACATTCTGTCAAAATAAAGGAGGACCACCACATCTCCAGAGCCTAAAATTCTGCAGAGTCACTGCAGATAAAAAGGTTGTACATTTTCTTGCACATAATCCATTCTTGTATAGTTAGAGTTCTTGTTTGTTTCCAGTGTACTGAAATCAGCCCATGAGCAGCTGTTAAGAGATTTGATATTATTTCTATACCTGCTGGCTGCACTGAATCTTTAATAAAGCCAAAAAAAGGGGGAGAGGGATTGCTTCCATGCATAAATATTGTTATGAGTTGAAGGGCATCAGTCTGGATTATGCCCTATGCTCATTTCCAAACCTGTGATCCTGTGTGTGTTCAGAATGCATAAGAGTGATCTTACCAAACCAATTCCTTTGTCTAGGGAATTGTTTCGGCTGGCTCGTTAAGTACCGCAATTTACAAGTCCAAAGAGGTTGCCATAGAGACAAATGGGTGTGAGCTGAGCTGGAATCTGGAGACACAGATATATGCCATGCTCTCTGTTTGCATTGTGCTGGACTTCAGGGTATTATTGCCTTGAGCTACTCCATCCTATGCTCAGGTTGCCTATATGTGTAAATAAAACCATATATCTTAAAGACACTGCAGTCTCTGCGGATCTTCATTCTGAGGGAACTGAACGTTCAGGAGTCTCTTGCTGCTTGGTGATCAGGGTGTAACAATATTACACAAGGCACAATGGAGTACACAAAATGTGTAAATAATAATAATAATAATAATAATAATAATAATAATAATAATAATAATAATTTATTATTTATACCCCGCCCATCTGGTCGGGCCTCCCCAGCCACTCTGGGTGGCTTCCATATAAACCAAAAATACACTAAAATATCACACGGCTGCCTTAAGATGTCTTCTGAATGTCAGTTGTTTATTGCTTTGACATCTGCTGGAAGGGCGTTCCACAGGGCGGGCGCCACTACCGAGAAGGCCCTCTGCCTGGTTCCTTGTATATGTGGAAATGTGTTTGAAAAGAGGTATGAATTTTCAGGCAGCCTTAAAAAAAAATTAGCAGATGCATGTGGAGATGGGGTGAACAGAACTTAAGATTCGGAAAACTCACTCAGCCACCCAGTCAGGCTCTCCAGGACATGCATTCTCCCTGCAAAGGTCGGCAAGGCCTTGTCAGCCGTTCAGATTCTAATATAAATTTCCTGGATGCTAATCTTCTAATTCTAACCAGGGGCAGGCTTTGGGTGTCTCAGTCCTGGAAGAGACACAGATATGAGTGTTTCCATCAGCGTCAGCAGTAAGGCTCTATAATGGAAATGAAAGAAAAGAAACAGCCAAAACAATATTCAAGTTCTTTCTCGGGTTTTATATCAAGCCGGGGAGAAAAAGAAGTCAATAGAAGGCACATCTCCCTCTTCATTGAGACTTAATTAGATGTTATTTGTGAGGCACAGCAAGAGCTTTGGATGAAAAGATGATCACGTCACACGAAGCGCAGTCGTTAATACTGCTATTCAGTGGAAGAGATGCACAAAAATCTTTGGAGAACACAGACAAGACCTGGGCAGAGCATTGTTTCTGTGAAATGTAATGCCACATTTCTGCTTTGGGTGACTTTTAGACTGGCTCCATCGAGCAGCAGAGCAAGCTGATTGGGTGCTTGGGGTGGTGTGTGTGCCCTGCACCCAGGGGCAGGGAAAGCTGGGACAGGACGCTCCGCACAGCCTCTTAGGAGTCTGCCTGCCTCCTCCCACTCAGCCGCCCTACAGCTGAGGTGGAGGCAGCGGGTGGACAGTGTGGAGGGCAGTGTGGAGCCTACAGGTGCTCAAACCACTGCATCACTCCCAGGAGAGAAGCGTGGCTTGGGCGCGCTGCAGGCCCTGCGGTGAGTGCCGCCCGGCATTTTGTAACCCCCCTCAGTGGTGACACCTGGGGCGACTGCCTCCCGCACCCCCTTCCTCCACCCCTGGCTCCATCCACTTATAGAGAGCTCTAGTCAAACAGATCCCAAAGTGGGTGGTACTGCCCCTTAGGGGGCAAGGGGGCAGCAGGGAGCAGGGAGGCGTTGGGGGTGTGAATGACTATCAGGCTTGGAAAAGCTTGTATCACTGGATCAAGGTCATCAATTTTGATGAATTAAGTAGTTTTAATTGGATTTTGAATATCTGTGCAATTAATTGTTACCATTTTGAAATGTATTGTGTTGATATTTTCCTTAGTGGGTTGTGCAAGCCGCTATTCTGAATAATGATTTTCCTAGCATAGGGTAGTGGGCACTGGGGATGAGTTCATGGAAGCAAAAGTTTGGGAACCACTGCTCCAGTCCTTCCCCGTGTCTCTTCCTTATTTTCAGACATGACTGCAATACTACCTTTTTGTGAGACCCACCTTGATTCCACGCTATGTTCCCTTGGAGGTTTTGAAGGCTCCCCCTTGGAGGTCAGACTTGCTTTCCCTCACATGTGATCACAGCCTTGAATTGTCATACAGTGGTGCCTCTGGATGCGAATGGGATCCGTTCCGGAGTCCAGTTCACATCCTGAAGCGAATGCAACCCGCATCCGTGCGTCTGCGTGTGCGTGGGTTGCAATCTGCCACTTCTGCACATGCGCATGATGTCATTTTGAGCGTCTGTGCATGCGCGAGCGGCGAAACCCAGAAGTAACACACTCCGTTACTTCCGGGTCACCATGGAGCGCAACCCAAAAATGCTTAACCTGAAGTTACTTCAACTCAAGGTATGACTGTAGTTGCTTTACTCTGATTTATGGTCCCACTGTCAAGAGCCCAATCCAGACTGAGATCTAGAGGTTGCACCAGAATGTCCAGTATTTTGCAGCAGGGATTCAAGGGCATGTTAGGTTTGCACATTTAAAGTGGATTAAAACACCCTGTTGCAACTAATACACTTAAAAGAAACAACAACTGGAATTTTTGTGGTTTGGCAAGTGATGCGGAAATGCATTGAAAAGTGTGGGATGGATGAATGATGAACAGGAAGACATGTAAATATGCCACACACAAAAAATAAGGATGGATGCTCATTATCATATAGCCACTCTCAAAACAAATAAGAACAAATGCTTAATAAAGACTGGGCATAGCTTAACCAACATATTTAAGCAGATCAGGATGAATGCTAAATTAAGAAGTGGTTTCAAGGAGTCCCGGTGCCATTTGGAAAGGGTATGGCATGTTTATATCTCTTTTTTTTTAATAAAATTTTTATTGGTTTTACAAAATTTTTAAAGACAAACAAACACCTAAAAAGACATACAAACACGTATAATTTCATAACATTTTTTCATAAACCTCTTTTCCGGGACTCCCCCATACCCCCCCTTTCTGCATTCCAATGTCCATAATTTTTTAGCAACTTCTAAACATTCCTTTCCAACCTCTGTCATCTTGATCTTTTCTATAATCTGTTCTTATGTCACTGTATCCCTTTTTTCCCCTGCAAACCTCAACATTCTAACATTCGTCAAGTTTATAAT
Organism: Podarcis bocagei; assembly: GCF_964188305.1. Taxonomy (NCBI): domain Eukaryota; kingdom Metazoa; phylum Chordata; class Lepidosauria; order Squamata; family Lacertidae; genus Podarcis; species Podarcis bocagei. Next base: position 22,129,100 of record NC_138141.1, read on the forward strand.
AGTCCTTAAGGTATCTCTTAAATTTTCTCCATTCTTCTTCCGCCGTCTCTTTTCCTTGATCACGGATTCTGCCTGTCATCTCGGCCTGTGTCATATAGTCCATCATTTTCATCTGCCATTCTTCCAGAGTAGGTAGATCTTGTGTCTTCCAATACTTTGCGATGAGTATTCTTGCTGCTGTTGTAGCATACATAAAGAAAGTTCTATCCCTCTTTGAGCATGTTTATATCTCAGGCCTTTGTGTGCGTTGTTGCTAGGGCTGCCTTTAGCTTCAGAATCAGGAAGAGAGGTTGATAGTTTCAGTGTCTGTAATGGACAAACTGTATGTGACCTCTTGAGTGGTTAGGTCAGGCACAAATGAAGCTGACTTTCTGTCCTTGCCTGGTCAACAAGGCAGGGTTTTCTGCCTCCTGAACTTTTAGTCCCAGCAACCGAGTTCAGAGACCTGAAGATGGAATATTATGCACTTCAGGTCTGGTTCCAATTACTGTTGTCCATGTTGCTGACTTGGCCCTGCCAATCACAAGCCTAAATGCAGAGGGGAGTCCTGGCTTCGCCCATAAACATGTTCTGAAAGAAGAAGAAAAAGATTTGGATCAGTACCCTAAGGAGTCTCAAAGCGGCTAACACCCTCCTTTCCCTTCCTCCCCCACTACAAGCACTCTGTGGGGTGAGTGGGGCTGAGAGACTTCAGAGAAGTGTGACTAGCCCAAGGTCACCCAGCAGCTGCATGTGGAGGAGCGGGGACGCGAACCCGGTTCACCAGATTACGAGTCTACCGCTCTTAACCACTACACCACACTGGCTCTCAAAGAGGGTGCGGGATGAACCAAGGAGGTTTTGGACAGAGCTGGCTTGATGACAATGGCCCATGGTCAGGTAAACGCCCAGCTGGATTGCTGTAGCTCATTATACCTGGGGCTGCCCTTGAAGACTGCTTGGAAACTTCAATTCATACAGAATGTGGCTGCTGGAATTTGGACTGGTGCAGGTCAGTTCAACCAACATCACACTATTTTTAACAAAAGCACCTGAAGGGGCACCTGTCAACCTGCCTGTTCTTTCAGATCTGTCCCTGTCCCTTCTCCATGATGCCCCACCAGATGTATGTATGAAGTTCACACACGGAGAGAGAGAACATATGCAGAAACAGTATGGTGCAGTGGTTAGAGCAGAAGCAGGAAACCTGAAGCCTTCCAGATGTTATTGAACTAAGCTACCACCATTCCTGAGGATTGGCCATGCTGGCTGGGGTGGGTGGAAGTTGAAGTCCAATGGCTTTGAGGGGGAGGCTGAGGTTCCTCACCCCTGGGTTTGGGTGATGAACTTAGGTCAGAGAACCCCATATTCAGATCCCTACAGGGTTAAGCTGGGCTAGTCACTGACTCAGTGCTTTGAAAAGTTGTTGTGAAGATAAAGGGGGAGGGGGAAGAGCCATGTATGCCTTGCAGGTGATACAGTAAATGTAATAATCAAAAAATTAATAATGATAAAAATATAAGCAAACCTTTATTTGTTCTGGTTCCCTTCCACTCATTTCTTTTATTCCTTCCCTCGGGTTACCGACCTTTAAAGTTAAGATCCTAAACGATTTGCAGTTATAGCTTGCACATCTACTGATTCATCTACTGTGAAGAGTGTATAAAGGCAATGAAGAAAGATTTAAATGAAAAAGAGGAGAGGGAGGCAATGGTGGAGGAAGAGGAGTGTGGGGGTAGAGCACTGCCCCCGGCAGCATGATCCCGGTGGGGTGCCATCGCAGTTGCCCCCCCCGCCCGTGCTGGGCACCACACCCCTGCAGATAGCGTGCCCCGCCCCCAGGATGCACACCAGCCCCGCACCACCTGCTCTCCGCCCCCAGTGGCGGAGCATAAAGCTCCACCACTGGAGGGAGGGGAAAGAATCAGAAACAGCCCCCTTTGTTGTAATTGAGCAAGTTCAAGGCTGACGCTGTGGTCTAAACCACAGAGCCTAGGGCTTGCCGATCAGAAGGTCGGCGGTTTGAATCCCCATAATGGGGTGAGCTCCCGTTGCTCAGTCCCTGCTCCTGCCAACCTAGCAGTTCAAAAGCATGTCAAAGTACAAGTAGATAAATAGGTACCACTCTGGTGGGAAGGTAAATGGCGTTTCCGTGCGCTGCTCTGGTTCGCCAGAAGCGGCTTAGTCATGCTGGCCACATGACCCAGAAGCTGTCTGCGGACAAACGCTGGCTCCCTTGGCCTACGGAGTGAGATGAGTCCACAACCCCAGAGTCATCCGCAACTGGACCTAATAGTCAGGAGTACCTTTACCTTTAAGCGCCATTGAACTTAGTGGGAGTTCAGTTTTGTTTTCACGGCCTGTGCTGTTAGGCTGTCTTAAAGTTTCAGCTGTATTTTAATTTCCCTGTTTTTGCCTTTGTTCTTTGTAAAAAGAAGGAAGAAAACAGTTTCAATAAACAGTTGTGGACAATGAGCAGAACTAAGCCTGAGCAAGTGCAGACTCAGAACCATGAGCAAATGAGTGCTGAACTGGGACCATGGCAGCCTGAATGCAGAATGGATTCAGAAGGCAAATGCAAGCGTTAATTCAGTATTACAGCATTCCTCTCAAAGTGGAGTTTATTCGCTGTCTACATTTGTCAATTTGTACATCTTGGCTTGCAATATCTTATGCCTGCTTCCCTAGGAGTAAGCCCCATTGAACTTAATTGCCCTTGCTTTTGAGTAAGCATGCATAGGATTGCACTCTTAGCTTGACTGAGCAATTGCTGGGTGTTTACCCAAGTGCTTTTTCAGGCAGCACAGATCAAGCCCCAATAAGCAGAAGGGGCAATGTACATTGATTTATTTCCTTGGCATCTAAAAGTTTCCAAGCATTCCCAACTCGGAAAAGCACACACCAGATCTTAACACATCTAGTCCCAGTAAACGGCAGCATTCTAGGCAGCCTCTCCCTGCTTTCCTCCTCACCCCCACTTAGTGCCAAGTGACTGTTTTGATCCTGTCTAATGGTGCTGGTGCTAGTAGCTCTGCCTCTTATCAGGAGGCTCCTGCAAAAATTGCTTTCAAATTGTTTTAAAATTGGGTTTTTACTACCAAGCTTCCAAAGTCGAGACAGCCAGGCTCTAAATGAGAAAAGGGTTTAAGGAAAGGATGGGTGGGAAGGAGGGGGTGAATCTGGGAAAGGGAAAGATAGAGATGAGACCCAGAGGACCACATGAGCTCCTAACGGTGCAGAAATGTAAAGGGAAATGTTAGATCATCTCAGACTTCGCAGTCTGCATCAGACTTGGCTCCCAGGCGCTTAAGGCGAAGGAAGATAGGAGTGATCTGAAAGTCCTACTAAGTCCATTCACCTTTTATCTGGTGTACGGCGATGCAGCCAGTCAGCCGAGCCTCAACAGTTTTCCGGCGTAGGGGGAAGGTACACTGCCTCTCCCCACCCCCACGTCACGGCCGGTCATGTCATCTGTGTTGGGCACAGCCCCAGCCAATCTGCTGCCAGGGCAGGTTTAGTCATGGGCCATTTAATCTTGGCGTGGCCGGCTGGCTCCCTTTTCCTTACCTCTTCGTCGGATCACCCTGCCCACCCACACTCTTGTCATGCTCTGCTCTGATATGACCTTGCTATGGCAATTGTTGGTTGCCATGTTGTTGGGGGCGGGTAGGATTTTTTCCCCACTTGGCAAATTGGCACTGGCCATTGGGTTTTCACCTACCTAGAAGCAATCATCACAAGTTTTGTGAGGTTAGGGATTGGGTAAACTTTTGTTTGGTTGGAGGGGAGGTTGTTGCCTTCGCCTGCCCCTCCTCAGTAAGGGTATCCTGTTAAAGGGAGCCGGGATGTGGATCCTGTCCAAAGCCTGGACATGGGCTAGGGCCATGTCACAATCCCCATAGGGACCCCTTGGGATGCCACTATCTGATGTAAGTTATAGGGCACCCCCTATCGGTGGTTTACCCTTCCGTGGACTCCCTGCAGATGGGCAGGAGTCAAGATATAGCACCCCAGTGCCTAAGCCAAACTGCTCACATCTGTAACCAATAAAGTTGTGGCCTATTTGAACCCATAAACCAAAATATTCTGTCAGTGTGTTTTATTGTTCTCCGGGGAACTTTGTGGCTCAGGCGCCTTGGCATGCAAGTCTAAACCTCTCTGTTGTTTTGTGTGCACCCCAATCTCTGAGTGGTGAGAGACTCCAAGAGTGCTGCTGAAGGTCCATGGAGTAACTGTTTTGATCATGGCTACAGACTATGAGGGATGCGGGTGGCGCTGTGGGTTAAACCACAGAGCCTAGGACTTGCTGATCAGAAGGTCGGCGGTTTGAATCCTCACAACAGGGTGAGCTCCCATTGCTTGGTCCCTGCTCCTGCCAACCTAGCAGTTCGAAAGCATGTCAAAGTGCAAGTAGATAAATAGGTACCGCTCTAGCAGGAAGGTAAACGGCATTTCTGTGCACTGCTCTGGTTCGCCAGAAGTGGCTTAGTCATGCTGGCCACATGACCAGGAAGCTGTACACCGGCTCCCTTGGCCAATAAAGCAAGATGAGCGCTGCAACCTCAGAGTCAGCCACAACTGGACTAAAGGTCAGGGGTCCCTTTACCTTTACAGATTATGAATGGTGGATTGCTCATTTAAAGCATTTAAACCAGCAAAGGTGAATTTAGATCCACAGAACTGGCATGTTTATAAGTGCCACACAATGGTCATTCTGCACTTGCAAGAAATTGATCCCTTAGTGTGGCAGCACCTACACTTGGGGACACCCGGCCCACTGATATCTAAACAGCTGTCACAAGGAAAATGGAGCAAGGATGATTTCTGCTGCTCCAGAAAGAAGGATCAGAACCAATGGATTCAAATTATGAGAAAGGAGATTCCAACTAAACATGAGGAAGAACTTGCTGACTGCAAGCGCTGTTTGACAGCGGAACTCATAAGGTGGGGCCTCTCATTCATTGGAGGTTTTCAAACAGAGGCTGGATAGCCATCTGTTAGGGATTCTTTAGCAGGGGGTTGGGCTAGATAACCATTGAGGTCCCCTCCAATTCTCCAGTTCTATGATTCTAAGGTGTTTTTTTTAAAAAAACTACTCAATTAATTTTTATATTTTTATATAACTTATTTCTAATGTTTGTTTTTTATTGGCATCTTTAATGAATGTTTTAGACAAGTGACTAAAGCTTGGTATTTGGTCTGGTAAGCAGTATATAAATTTTTAGCCAAATAATGGCTAGATGGTGCTGTGTATAATTCTGGGTTATTATTTAAGGTCATTGTGATTCTGGTCTACTACTGAATTGCACAAAACTGAAAATACTAATTGTGTCTTTTGTTTCTACCCCTGAATGGTATGTCTTGTTCATTAAATTTGCATTATCTTACATTTTTTCCTCGACATCTCACAAAGGAACCTTTGTTGAGGTTTTGGATGTATGCCCATGTAGTTAAACTATAATTGTTTGATTAAAAGGCAGACGTCTAATCAACAAAACGTAGCCCAAGGATCACGGACTGGCAGACAACAGCCTGTATCCAACCCTTGAGATTACTTTCCGTGTTCCTCAGAAGCCCTGCTAAATTTTGCAGAAGGCACCGTAAAATGTTTGTCCACAGTTTCACTCACAGATAGAAAGGGAGGGAGAAGGATTCATGTTGTCAGAGATGGAGATCTCCTACAATGTAATGCTACACCTCTCTCTTTTTCAATTTTGTAGATAATAGGTTGTATCCAATGCAGCACTAAGTTAAAAGTCTCTTAGCGATACGTTTTGCACCAGTGGAACCTTGTTGTGCAACAGAATGCATAAGCAGGTGGCTGGTAACGTTGGCTTTGTCCAGATCTTACAGCATAGTCATTTCAAGAGGGGCTTGTCACCCACAGCAGTGCTGCCAGCCTTCAGCCAGCCTGCCCAAGATGGCTCCCAGTCTTCCTTCTTCTTCCCAGAATTCTTGTCACCTCACCTCACACCCAGTTACCCTGGCAACTGTCCAAACCCCCAGTCACACCTCACGGCAAAGAGCGGATGACATTTCTCTTGCATTGCCAGTGTCTCTCAATGGCTCTGTATTGTTTCTTAATGGCCCCAGCTTGGCCGGGTCATTTTGCATAGGCAGCTTGTAATTCTCCCTTCACATCCCAAATAATCAAAATCCTAACATTTATTAATTTCTAGGCTCTAAGGGGGTCTTCCCCAAGTCCATAACAGTATTTAAATTGGCCATTCCTGCCTTTATTTAGCTGAGAGCCCAAAGCCTGTGTTATAGGCAGGCTCAGGCTGTAAGAGTTTCTTTTCTGCCACAGGTTCAACCCAAACTCCCCACCCATCGTCTCTGACAACAGGGGCACAGTTTAAACAAGTTTATAATGAGAGCCAAGCTTTCTCCCAACAGATGCCTTTGCAGTAATATCCTGAAGTGGCAAGTGAATGGAATAAATCAGCTTTTACTAACCCATAAACTCATAGAGGGGAATGTAAACCAATTTTGAGTCTCGCCGAGGTGCATTGAGATTTCACAGCGTGGCACAAAGCTTGAGTGGGTCCCAAAATTGCTCTCAAGCTACACAATCCATCTTTCTCTTGCGGGCTGCGGCCAGGAAGGCTGTCATTAACCCTGAAGTTTACGGAGCACACACAAACCTATTCACCTCCCTCCCCCGCCCCCAACACACAAATACTTTGGCACAAAGTCAGAGTACTTTATATATAGATAACAGCCAGGGTTCAGAAAGTTGCATATGTCCAGGAAAGAAGTTTATGCTCTTTCGGTGACAGTTTTGAGAGTAGACCCCGCCTTTTGAAAGTCCCCCAGGTTCACGCATACAAAAGTCAGGTCAGCTTTTCATCACACTCTCCTGTCACACTGTAGTGTGAGCAAGATATAGAACCCAGAACAGGTTTATGAAGAAGAGCAGGGGTCGGCAAAGTTTTTGTGGCTTGGGCCAGTTCACGGTCCCGCAGGTGCTGCAATGGGCCGGAGTGTGCAAAAGCTATTTTCGGTGCTCCTTCCAGCGCAGAGGAGGCGTGTGCAATTTCCCATTGGCTGCAGGAGCTAGCCTGGAGGTCCAAAGAAAGTTTGTGCAGAGGAGCAGGAAATTGTACAGAGGATGCGACTTAAGACTTATACGTCTAAACATCAAAGAGTAAGAGAGAAGTCAGCACAGTGATAGAGGTAAAACTTATAAACACCACTTCCAACTCCTTGGAAGATTCCATCAATGGTGTCTCCGAAATTTTTTACATATCACTTGGGAAGACAGGCAAACTAATGCCAGTGTACTGGATGAAGGAAAGATCACCAGTGTTGAAGTAATGATTCTTCAACATCAACTTTGTTGGATTGGTCATGTTGTTCGGATGCCTGATTATCGTTTTCCAAAGCAAATACTCTATTCCAGTGGCATAGCGTGGGTTGTCAGCACCTGGGGCAAGGCAAGTAATTTGCGCCCCCTAACCCATGGATTTGCGCCCCCTAACCCCCAGATATTGCACCCGGTGCGGCCAGCCCCCCCTGCACCCCCCACGCTACGCCACTGCTCTATTCCAAACTTAAAAATGGAAAGCGTAATGCTGGTGGTCAACAAAAGAGATTTAAAGATTCCCTCAAGGCAAATCTTTAAAAATGGAGTATAAACACTGACAATTGGGAAACACTGGTCTGCGAGCGCCTTTACCAAAGGTGTACTGGACTTTGAAGATACTTGAACTCAGGACAAAAGGGAGAAATGTTCTAAGAGGAAGGCACGTATGGCAAACCCTCACTGTGATCAACCCCTGCCTGGAAACATATGTTCCCACTGTGGAAAGACGTGTGGATCCAGAACTGGCCTCCACAGTCACTTACGGACTCACTGCTAAGACCATGTTCATGGAAAACACTCTTACTTGGCTACAAGGGATCGCCAGAGAGGAAAGGAGAGGTAAAAGGATAGTCTAGGAAGCTGAAGGTCCCTTATTCTGTCTTAACCCCTGCAAACCCATCTCAGCAAGCTGAGTTGCACCCAAATGTCCATCACAAGACCGGGAAGACCAGCTCGGTGGAGAGGAGGACGTGAAGCACTGTCTTTCCATAAACAATGGCCAGAGGGTATACCAGAGAGATGCAGGCAAGGCAATCAGAGTTGCTGACATGGATCAGGGAATCTGTGCAGAGGATGCAATGTGAGTCTGCCACCTGAGGATTAGTTTGTTCTTGCTGGCTGATTGGGATGCAGACATTAGCAATAAGACACACAGAGAGACGGGGAAGAGTGTTCCTAGCTAGCCCTATGGCTCAGCTGAGCAGATCTACGCTGTGCTGCAAAGTTGCCAGTTCTGTGTCACTGAGCAGTTCCTGAAGCCACTGCTGAGAAGGAGGCAGTTGCCTGCAGGCTCTTGTTTTCCGGATCAATAAACAAAACCAGGCTGTGGTTTGTTCAAAGATGCCAAGAAGGCCTCAGCCCTGTCCTGGGGGCTGCGCTCAGGGAAGAGGGATGATAAATGCGCTTTCAGTGGGTCTGTCCTTGGAGCGGGTCCAAAGGCACCACCACATGTTTTAGTGAAATCACATATATTTGAAACACCATTGAAAAAGCCTGCAAACACCCCATTCTACCTCCACCCCGCCCCCTGCCCCTTTTGTGATGTTTTTGTGACGTTTTCAGGTCACTTCCAGGTTTGGCGCAATGCATGTGTGTGTTGTGGCGCCCATCTTGGATGCACCTAAAATGCACCACTGCCATAGCTGCCAACATTTCCCTTTTTTAAAGGGAAATTCCCTTATTCTGAATAGGATTTCTCACAAGAAAAGGGAAAAGTTGACAGCTATGATCACTGCCTAAGGTCCGTATAGTTAAAGCCATGGTTTTCCCAGTAGTGATGTATGGAAGTGAGAGCTGGACCATCAAGAAGGCTGATCGCCAAAGAATTGATGCTTTTGAATTATGGTGCTGGAGGAGACTCTTGAGAGTCCCATCGACTGCAAGAAGATCAAACCTCTCCATTCTGAAGGAAATTAGCCCTGAGTGCTCACTGGAAGGACAGATCGTGAAGCTGAGGCTCCAGTACTTTGGCCACCTCATGAGAAGAGAAGACTCCCTGGAAAAGACCCTGATGTTGGGAAAGATGGAGGGCACAAGGAGAAGGGGATGACAGAGGACGAGATGGTTGGACAGTGTTCTCGAAGCTACGAACATGAGTCTGACCAAACTGCGGGAGGCAGTGGAAGACAGGAGTGCCTGGCGTGCTCTGGTCCATGGGGTCACAAAGAGTCGGACATGACTAAACAACAACAATGATCACTGCCTGTAATGAATCCGTGCTGATTCTCCTCCCCTGCCCCCAAAGTACCCTCTTGCTCTGCGTACATGAAGTTAGAACATGAGAACATCACCACAGCCCTGCAGGATCAGGCCGGTGGCGCATCGAGTTCGGCATCCTCTCCTCCTGGTGGCCAGACAGATGGCCAGTTATGGGATGTCAGCAAGCAGCTCCTGAGTACAAACACCCTCTCCCTACTTGTGATTCCCTGCAACTGGTATTCAGGGGCCTCCAAATAAACAATGCTCCCAAAACGAGTGGAAATGCATCACTGACAAAGGAGAACAAAAGAAGGTCCTCATTTGTCTAAAACGTGCTCATTTGTATGCATAGACACAGATTTAGAAATAATGAGTCTAATTTAAATAGAAATGCAGTCCATCTAGCCATAGCAGGGGAGACTGTGGCCAGGTGACCTCTGTGTGTGCCTGCTTGCTCAGTTTGCTGTTCTCCAGGGGCTCAGTTCTGATGGGCACCTTCAAGCCTGCCCTCCCTCACTCATCTTCTTTATCTTTCAGACAGACTTGCAGACCCTCCAAGTGCCCCTATTTTCCTGGATTTACAGAAGCCGTCCCGGTTTCTGATTTAATCCCAGAATGTCTCGTGTTTCCTTAGGACACCCCTATTTTCATCGGGGAAATGTTGGAGGGTATGGAGTTATGCGACCCCCCCCCAAACCAAGGAGATAAGTAACTATACAACCTTTAGAAGACATCTGAAGGCAGCCCTGTATAGGGAAGGTTTTAAAAAAAATGTTTAATGGTTTATTATGTTTCTATATATGTTGGAAGCCACCCATAGTGGCTGGGGCAACCCAGGGTGGATCTACACACAGGGGGGGAAACCACTATAAATAAGTCAGAAATTAAATTGTTATAACAAAAGGGGGGTGGGATGCTATGGAAAATGGCTTAGAAATTTATTTTTTGCTCTCTGGTGCCATCTGGTGTTGCATGTTTATAACACATTCAAAACACTGTTTCTTGACTAATGTAACTGAGTCCCATGTTAGATAGGCAGGGTATAAATAATAAAAATATCATTTTCATTAATGTTATGGAATAGGACGTCTCTGTTTTCATCAGAGAAATGTTGGAGGATATGGACTTGGACTGGAACTCTCCCTTCAAATGTAGTAGGGATGGGGGACCTTTTACAGGTGGAGGGCCACATTTCCTTCTGGGCAACTTTCCAAGGGCTGCATGGCAGTGGTGGGCGGGGCCTGGAGCAAAAGTGGGTGGAGCCACAGGTGCTAATGTCACCTTTGCTCATAGGCTGGTTTCCACACACATTCAAGAGCCCCTCTTTTTTTCTTCCTTCCCTCCAGGCAAGCAAGAAGTAAGACCCAAGTTGGAGGACAAATTCCAGCAAGGCAAAAACACTCAAGGAGGGTGTGAAGCAGGGGCAATGAAGGGGTATGGCCTGGAGAGAATCCTGAGGACCAGATAGAGAGGCCTGCATATGGCCCTCAGGTGTGAGGCTCTCCATCCTAGAAATAGAGGACCCTTTCAAATACAGTGGTACCTCGGGTTAAGTACTTAATTTGTTCCAGAGGTCCGTACTTAACCTGAAACTGTTCTTAACATGAAGCACCACTTTAGCTAATGGGGCCTCCTGCTGCCGCCGCACCGCCGGAACACAATTTCTGTTCTCATCCTGAAGCAAAGTTCTTAACCTGAAGCACTATTTCTGAGTTAGCGGAGTCTGTAACCTGAAGTGTATGTAACCTGAGGTACCACTGTAGTGGAGAATTCTTATGACAACCGTTCAAATAGAAGATTGTCTTCGGTAAAGAAGGTCATGTGGCTAGTTAAAGTAAAGGACCCCTGACCATTACTTCCAGTCCTGGCCGACTTTGGGGTTGCGGCGCTCATCTCACTTTATTGGCCGAGGGAACCGGCGTACAACTTCCGGGTCATGTGGGCAGCAGGACTAAGCCGCTTCTGGCGAACCAGAGTAGCGCACGGAAACACTGTTTACCTTCCCGCCGGAGCGGTACCTATTTATCTACTTGCACTTTGACGTGCTTTCGAACTGCTAGGTTGGCAGGAGCAGGGACCGAATAACGGGAGCTCACCCCATCGCGGGGATTCGAACCACCGACCTTCTGATTGGCAAGTGCTCCTGAAGGTAGGTGTCTATTAATTGATGAAGATGATCATCCAAATGTCATAGACCAAATGGAGCAAACAGCACGCAGACCTAGTGGTGGAAGGAAAAAATCCTTAAATAAGAGACACAGGGGAATGATTAATGGACTTCAATGTCTGTACACTAATGCGCAAAGCATGGGAAATAAACAAGATGAGCTTGAGCTCTTGGTACAGCAAACTAAATATGACATAATAGGCATCACCGAAACCTGGTGGGATAAGTCCCACGATTGGAATGTAATAATGGGGGGATACAATCTATTTCAGAGAAACAGATCAGACAAGAAAGGAGGAGGAGTGGCGTTATATGTCAGGGATGTGTATACCTGTGAAGAGATCCAAGATTTAGAACCTCAAAGCCAAAGTGAGAGCATTTGGGTCAAAATTAAGGGAGAGAAGAATAACAGAGATCTCATTGTGGGAGTTTACTATAGATCCCCAAGCCAAACGGAGGACATAGATGATGCCTTCCTGGAACAGATGGCCAAGCATGCAAAAGGAAGGGAGATAGTAGTAATGGGGGACTTCAATTACCCGGATATTTGTTGGATGTCAAACTCAGCCAAGAGCATAAGGTCAAACAGATTCCTCACTGGCCTTGCAGACAACTTCATTGTCCAGAAAGTGGGAGAAGCAACAAGAGGAACAGCCATTTTAGATCTGGTCCTAACCAATGTTGACCTGGTTAGTGGGGTAGAAGTGGAAGGATCATTAGGCGCGAGTGATCATGCTCTTCTGGTTTACTATACAGCGGAAAGGAACAGCCAAGCATACTAGGACTCAATTTCTTGACTTTAAGAAAGCCGACTTCATAAAACTTAGGGAAGTGCTGGGTGAGATCCCATGGACAGTAATACTAAAAGGAAAGGGAGTTCATGATGGCTGGGAGTTTGTTAAGAGGGAGATAGTAAAAGCACAACGTCAGGCAATACCAATGAGACGGAAACATGGAAGGTGCTTAAAGAAGCCAGGGTGGCTATCTAAAGAACTTTTAACTGAGTTAAGATTAAAAAAGGATGTGTACAAAAAATGGAAAAGGGGGGGAAACCACCAAAGAGGAATTCAAACAAATAGCCAGCACGTGTAGACACAAAGTCAGAAAAGCTAAAGCACAGAATGAACTCAGGCTGGCTAGAGAGGTTAAAAGCAACAAAAAAGGCTTTTATGGGTATGTTCGTAGCAAAAGGAAGAACAAAGAAACAGTGGGGTCACTCAGAGGAGAAGATGGTGAAATGCAAACAGGGGACACAGAAAGGGCTGAACTCCTCAATGCCTTCTTTGCCTCAGTCTTCTCCGATAAAGAAAACAATGCCTGACCTGAAGAATTTGGAGCAAATGATTCAGCAAAGGAAACACAGCCCACAACAACTAAGGAGATAGTACAAGAATACTTGGCTAGTTTAGATGTATTCAAGTCTCCAGGGCCAGATGAACTGCATCCAAGAGTATTAAAAGAACTGGCAGATGTGATCTCAGAACCACTGGCAGTCATCTTTGAGAATTCCTGGAGAACAGGCGAAGTCCCGGCAGACTGGAGGAGGGCAAATGTTGTCCCTATTTTCAAAAAGGGGAAAAGAGAGGACCCAAATAATTATCGCCCACTCAGTCTGACATCAATACCAGGGAAGATTCTGGAGCAGATCATTAAGCAAACAGTCTGTGAGCACCTAGAAAGGAATGCTGTGATCACCAATAGTCAGCATGGATTTCTGAAAAATAAGTCATGTCAGACTAACCTGATCTCGTTTTTTGACAGAATTACAAGCCTGGTAGATGAAGGGAATGCAGTGGATGTAGCCTACCTTGATTTCAGCAAGGCATTTGACAAGGTGCCCCATGATATTCTTGTAAAGAAGCTGGTAAAATGCGGTCTTGACTATGCTACCACTCAGTGGATTTGTAACTGGCTGACTGACCGAACCCAAAGGGTTCTCATCAATGGTTCCTCTTCATCCTGGAGAAGAGTGACTAGTGGGGTGCCACAGGGTTGTGTCTTGGGCCCGGTCTTATTCAACATCTTTATCAACGACTTGGATGATGGACTCAAGGGCATCCTGATCAAATTTGCAGATGACACCAAACTGGGAGGGGTGGCTAACACCCCAGAGGACAGGATCACACTTCAAAACGACCTTGACAGATTAGAGAACTGGGCAAAAACAAACAAGATGAATTTTAACAGGGAGAAATGTAAAGTATTGCACTTGGGCAAAAAAAATGAGAGGCACAAATACAAGATGGGTGACACCTGGCTTGAGAGCAGTACATGTGAAAAGGATCTAGGAGTCTTGGTTGACCACAAACTTGACATGAGCCAACAGTGTGACACGGCAGCTAAAAAAGCCAATGCAATTCTGGGCTGCATCAATAGGAGTATAGCATCTAGATCAAGGGAAGTAATAGTGCCCCTGTATTCTGCTCTGGTCAGACCTCACCTAGAGTACTGTGTCCAGTTCTGGGCACCACAATTCAAGAAGGACACTGACAAACTGGAACGTGTCCAGAGGAGGGCAACCAAAATGGTCAAAGGCCTGGAAACGATGCCTTATGAGGAACGGCTAAGGGAGCTGGGCATGTTTAGCCTGGAGAAGAGGAGGTTAAGGGGTGATATGATAGCCATGTTCAAATATATAAAAGGATGTCACATAGAGGAGGGACAAAGGTTGTTTTCTGCTGCTCCAGAGAAGCGGACACGGAGCAATGGATCCAAACTACAAGAAAGAAGATTCCACCTAAACATTAGGAAGAACTTCCTGACAGTAAGAGCTGTTCGACAGTGGAATTTGCTGCCAAGGAGTGTGGTGGAGTCTCCTACTTTGGAGGTCTTTAAGCAGAGGCTTGACAACCATATGTCAGGAGTGCTCTGATGGTGTTTCCTGCTTGGCAGGGGGTTGGACTCGATGGCCCTTGTGTTCTCTTCCAACTCTATGATTCTATGATTCTATGATTCTAAGTCCTAGGCTCTGTGGTTTAACCCACAGTGCCTCCCATGTCCCAAACAGAAGATTGTCTTTGGTAAAGAAGGTCATGTGGCTACCATAATGCATAGCCCTTTGACAGTCGAGGAGAGTAACTGGTTCTGAGCTCAACTTACTGGCAGGGAGGGCTCATTTAGACAGAATGCAAGGCACCCAGCGTGGTATTTGGCAAAGAGCTTCTACCACTTTGATCCAGAGCACTCGTGGCAATTTGTTTCCCTCCAAATTATGGAGTCAGCATTGCAGCTTAGAGAACATCCAGGCATTCAGTCCTCCTTATTCCAGTACTTTCTCGATGAACATAAACATGTTTTCCATTTCAGGTTCGTCTTTACGGGGAGACAAACACCCAGCTGATGTGTAAACAACCCAGTTAGCAGAGACATTGGTCCGTGGTAAATCTGCAAAACCAGCCTATTATCCGCAATGCTAATTAGCCAGGGAGAAAAAAAACGATCCCGGGATCCTGCTGGAAAGGCACAGAGGTTGTGGGCTGGAGGAAGAGGAGAACGAAAGCATCAAGAGCAGCTTCTTTCTGATCCCATCCTTCACATTCACTGCCTTGCGGGTAGGCATTACACGCAAGAGAAAAGAGCACCTATTGAAACTGTCAGGGCTGGGCCGTGGGCATCAGTCTGGAGAAAACTGAGAGCCAGGGACTGGAGCCCCAGCTGCACTCTGCATTTAAAGCACTATGATTCCACTCTAAACAGTCGTGGCTCTCCTCAAAGAATCCTGGGAACGGTTGTTTGTTAATTGTTAGGGGAAGCCTACTCCTGTTCTAGAGTTCTCAGGTCCTTTCCATCCAATATCAGAGACTGGCTTTTAGTGTTGTGCTACCCACCCATAGGGACGCGGGTGGCACTGTGGGTTAAACTACAGAGCCTAGGGCTTGCCAATCAGAAGGTCAGCGGTTCGAATCCCCGCAACAGGGTGAGCTCCCGTTGCTCCGTCCCTGCTCCTGCCAACCTAGCAGTTCGAAAGCACGTCAAAGTGCAAGTAGATAAATAGGTACCACACTAGTGGGAAGGTAAACAGTGTTTCCGTGCACTGCTCTGGTTCACCAGAAGCTGCTTAGTCATGCTGGCCACATGACCCGGAAGCTGTACACCGGCTCCCTTGGCCAATAAAGCGAGATGAGTGCCACAACCCCAGAGTTGGCCATGACTGGACATAATGGTCAGGGGTCCCTTTACCTTTACCCACCCATAGCAATGTGCTCCCATTTGTATATTGGACAGGTGCAATCTCTGCCATCTTTTGGACACCTACTGAAGACTTTCCTCTTACAACAAGCCTTTTAAGTGGAAATATTCATCCCATTCTACATTTGTATTCAAACTTTTTTTAATATATAAAAAATGTTTTGATATATGGGATTTTTTTAATGGTTGTATTGTTTTTGAATTGTTTTTAATTGATTTTACACTGGTTTTATGGTTGCTAACTGTTTTGTTTATTTTATTGTAGTATTGTTTTAGTGTAGTAACTCACTCTGAGACCTTATGGGAAAGGGCAGGTAAGAAATCTTACGAATGGGTGGGAGGGTGGGAGCTGTAGTCCACCAACATCTGGAGGACCATAGGTTCCCCATCCTCATCTTGCACCCCCACGTTAGGAGGCTAGCAGTCCTGCTTATTAATGGTCAAAGAGGAAGCAGGGTTGCTAAGCAACCAGCCTTTGAAAAGTCTGTCTGGGAAAACTTTACTCTGCTAAGAAACCAGCAGAGGTATCCTAAAAAGCATGTAAGCTCCAGATGCTGGCACACTTTGCCCATGCCTGGCTGTTTCATTAAAAAAATAAGATAGAATTGTGCCCCACCTTTTGTCAAGATGGCCTTACGGTGCAAAGAAAGAAAGAGAGAGAGAGAAAAGGGAAAGGAAAGGAAAAAAGAGAGATGCAAAAATATAATAAAATGGCAGAACCAACAGATTAAAAAATTAAAACAGAAATAGGAAGTTGTGGAGTGGGATACAGTAGGTAAAAGTCTTTAATAAAAGGACCTTAATACCATTAGAAGCCGTTGAATTGATGTGGGGATAGGACAGACTTCAGATGGCTCCTAAAAAGAAACAAAGAAGGGCACCATGTGGATATATTTGTGGTTGAGCTCCCATAATTTGGGGGCCACTACAGGGCAGGCCCTCTTTCCACACAGCTGGCCTCTGAATGTGTGGGCACCTAGAGATGGGCCTTGGATGATTACTTTACAAGGTAGGAAGGCCAAAATTTGAGCCTGCAGTTCTTGAGGTTCTGCCCTCCTTTACTCTGCCCCTTGGTCTTGCCAGCAGGGAGAAGAAAGTCACAAGTCAGCAATACTGTAGGCTGAAGGCATCCTGTGCATGTTCAGATGCACCTTGGTAAGTTGCCCCCCTTGTGCGTCCCACAGTGTCAGAGTCAGGTTCTGTGACTGGTCACTGGTAAGCTCTGAAGCTGAATGTGGCTCTTGGGGACTTTCTGTTTGGTCCCCAGGGCTCTTCCTGGGCCGCATCCAAGCCACGCCCCCTCCCAGAGGCCACACCCTCTTTGAATGCTTCTGCCTGGCTGAATGTGCAATCCAAAAAGCGATAATGCCCCTAGCTTGCTTGGAAAGAGGATGTGGAGATGGGCATGTGCAGAAATCCCTGCGTTTGGCATAGCTGGAATGTCACAGTAGTATAGGGTTGAGATATGTGTGTGTGTGTGTGTGTGTGTGTGTATACACATATATATACATCAAATGGGCTGCCATGGATCTGGATTTTCCCAGACATTTCGGCGATTTCTGCCCTGACACTGTTTCCGATGATCAAATCCCGGCTATATACAGGAAATTCTGGACTTATGGCAATCCTACTACTGTACCAAGGTTCGAGCCACACCTATTGCTCCGCCCACTCTTGTATCTGGCCCCGCCCACCCCAGCACAAGGCCCCTGGAAAGTTGTCCATGCGGGAATGAAACCCTCTGGCTGAAAAATCCCCTCTGCTTTTCTATAAATAGCAATTCAAAGATGTGACGAATTGTGCTCCTCCAGAGAACTCGGCCCACCTATGGACTTGCGGATTTGAACCAGACCTCCTTTTACGCTCTCTGTGCAAGCGAGGAGACCTGGGTGTGTCAGGCACCCACATATCAAGTGCGAAGGCCCAATTTGCAGATACTTAACGTGGAGAAGCAATAGCAAGAAAATAGATTGGAAACACAATAACAGATCGAGAGTGTGTCTCAATTCCAGAAAGGAGTTTGGGTTTGGCCGCGAGAAAGGAGAAAATTGCACCTTTACCCATTTGCTGCCCTCCGAGTTGTTACGGCGCCGTTTAGTGGTTGGAGAACGAGACCAATTTGCTCATTGCCCTGATGGGATGCGAAAGGCAGGATGCCGGTTTACTGCAGAGCGATTGACCGAGCTCAAGCACTATTACTGATCCGCAGCTGTTAGTCAACGTTCCAAAACACCAAAGTCATTATTTGGAGCTGCCTGATAAGCAATTAGGCTGCGGGCGTATTACGAGTTACATTGCGGCTCCCAAAATGTAGTCAGGGAAAGGAGGGGGAGGGGGAGAAAGAACATGCTACTCTATGTGTGGGATTCCTGCTCCCCACCCCCCAATTCAGACACCCATGACAGTAGAAAAGTGTAATGCATGCAGCAGCTCTCAGAAAGATGCAGACAGTGGGATAGACTGGGATGGAATGGCATGTGAGCAAGGACAGATTCTCAGCCCTGTGTTCACTCTACAAAGCACATTGGGATGGGAATGCATTTTCAGGAGAGAAGCAGCAGTGGGGATGGGGGTGGAACTTAACCCTTTCCCTGCTCTCTAACTTTACAATTGCAGCAGCAGATGAGGAAACCTAATCTTTTCTCTACCCACTAATTTGATCCTTGTAACCTCTCATCCTCAGCTATTTTGCCCACATTTTCCCCGACAATCCAGCTGGCTGAAAAGCAGCTATGGGGAGGGAGAGGTCGTTTGTGGGGGACAATGCATAGCTTTGGGATGGTGATGCCTTCTGCCACTCTTCTCTCTAAACTGCCCTCTCTGTACTGCACTGTCCAGAAAACACAGTGCTTTTTGTTTATTTAAAATAGGGGTGGCTGATGTCCCAAAAGACATTTCCTCTGACCGGCCCAGATTCCACACACACACACACACACACACACACACACACACACACACTGCTGGCATGGGTGAAGCCAAGAGCCCTGAAAGGACTGCAAATCACCCCATCCCTGATCATCAGACTGGCCATTTTGAGGATTGGAGAGCTATCTGCATGGATCAATGGAGTTCGGTGTGTGTGGAGAGGGCTGTATGCCTGTATGCGTATGACAGATAAAGGTAAAGGGACCCCTGACCATTAGGTCCAGTCGTGGCCGACTCTGGGGTTGCGGCGCTCATCTCGCTTTATTGGCTGAGGGAGCCGGTGTACAGCTTCCAGGTCATGTGGCCAGCATGACTAAGCCACTTCTGGCGAACCAGAGCAGCACACGGAAATGCTGTTTACCTTCCTGCTGGAGCGGTACCTATTTATCTACTTGCACTTTGACATGCTTTTGAACTGCTAGGTTGGCAGGAGCAGGGACCGAGCAACGGGAGCTCACCCCATTGTGGGGATTCGAACCGCCGACCTTCTGACTGGCAAGCCCTAGGCTCTGTGGTTTAACCCAATGTGTGACACATACAATAGTGTAAATGGGCACACCCACTTTTGGCCACTCATGGTCATGTGGCCCCCCGAGGCTTATCAGCCCATGGACTGAAAATGACTCATGACCCCTGATTTAAATCATTTCTACTACCCTTCATCATATCAGACTTTGGGGTGATGGGATGACAGCATGGGATGAAGACGAAACATTGAATTTCAGGGGACTGGACTAGATGACTCTTGCAGTCCCTTCCATCTCTACAATTCTATGATTCTTTGAGCACAACACAAGAAAACAGTGGATAGAGGTGTGAAAGAAAGAGTCAGCCCAGCTGTTTTGGATTCAAGGTGTTGCTTTGCCCTTCAAGAAAGAGTAAATACTGGAAGCAGGAAGAGAGAGAGAGAGAAAACAGGCATGGCCAAGGGGGGCAAGCGAGGCCGGCTGTGCAGAGATGGATAGGCAGCCTCTCATTTTCACCGAGGTGCTCCTCTCACTTGGTTTCAGTGGTTACACATATAAATGAGCATTAATTAATACCAAGACAGCTGCTTTAATGACTCTTTCTGCTTCTCATCTGTAACCTCCCGGCTCAGCAGGTGCCTGCCCTCTAACACAGCTGGGCTGGCTGCAAGCAGTTGCAGGGTGGATAATTCATTACCAAAGCGTAGGCAGGTTAAACAAATAACCCTCCCCTGCCTCCCTTCTCCTTCCTGGTTGTTAATGGCCGGGTCTTTGTCATGCTTTCTGTTGTTGGAGGAAAGGTGTAGTTACAGTGGAGGTGCAGAAGGGGGCAGAGCTCTCCCCTGTCATGACTCCCTGCTCTGGGGATCTCTGATGCGCTCAGTAAATGCTTCTAGATCAGAGAGTTCACAAAGCTCTAGAGTGGCACAACCAGTTTGAGCTAAGATGGAAAGCTGGCTTGGCCACCCGACATTACGGAAAAAGCTAAAGCACCCCTCACTCACCTTTACATGACTGTGATGCAAGCTTTATGGGTAACTAATACTAATACAGTGGTACCTCGGGTTACAGATGCTTCAGGTTACAGACGTTTCAGATTACAGACTCCGCTAACCCAGAAATAGTACCTCAGGTTAAGAACTTTGCTTCAGGATGAGAACAGAAATTGCACAAGGGCGGCGTGGCAGCAGCGGGAGGCCCCATTAGCTAAAGTGGTGTCTCAGGTTAAGAACAGTTTCAGGTTAAGAACGGACCTCCAGAACGAATTAAGTTCTTAACCTGCGGTACCACTGTAATAATGATATAATTTTATTATTTGTAACCCACCCATCTGAATGCCCCAGCCACTCTGAGCAGTTTCCAACATATATAAAACATAATAAAACTTCCCTATACAGGGCTGCCTTCAGGTGTCTTCGAAAAGTCAGGTAGTTATTCCTTGACATCTGATGGGAGGACGTTCCACAGGGCGGGCGTGACTATCGAGAAGGCTCTCTGCCTAGTATCCCTGTAGCTTCAGTTCTCAAAGTGAGAAGTATGTATTTGCAGTAGGCACCTGGAGAAAGGTTTGAGCAGGCATGCCAGTCGCTTGCTGACAGCCTTCCCCAGTTTCAATTATTTCTGTCTCTGTATCTAGGCATGTAAATTAGCATATGCAAACGTTATGTAAATATATGCAAAGGGACCATGAGGCTGAGATGGCCTCCTTATGCAAATGTGCAAGCTCTTTTGTGTGCCTTTTGGGTGATGCATTTCTCATTTGGGGCGGAGGGCAAAGCAGAAGTAGCCATCTGAACCCACTGAGATTCTGCCTGAAATGACTCGTCTCTCTCTCTCTCTTAAAAAAATCATTTGCATAATGTGCAAAGTGCATTTCGATCATTATCTTGTCATCCCCTCACAATAAGCCCTGGAGCAAGGTCATTCAAATGTCCAGTTTATAGAGGAGGTTCATTTGTCCAAGGCGTGGGTAGGCAAACTAAGACCCAGGGGCCTCATCCGGCCCACAGACAGTCTGGGAATCAGCGTGTTTTTACATGAGTAGAATGTGTCCTTTTATTTAAAATGCATCTTTGGGTTATTTGTGGGGCACAGGAATTCATTCATTTGTTTCTTCCCCAAAATATAGTCTGGCCTCCCAAAAGGTCTGAGGGACAGTGGACCGGCCCCTGCTGAAAAGGTTTGCTGTGGGCACGATTAAATCACATGGGGGGGATTTGCATGCACCTTTTTTCAGGCCTTTGGCTGCGATGAAAGGCCTTGATCATGGGGCTTGAGGGTCATCACCAGGAGGCAGGGAGTTTAGCCAGTGTCCATCCATACGAAGCACTACCAGAAGAAGAGGGAACATAGGAAGAACTGGACAAACAGGCAAAGAGGCTTCTTGAACAACGATAGGTCACATCAGGTCATGTGGTAGAGGTCTGCCCCCTTATAAAAGCATCTGGTTTGAATGACAAGAGGGCACGGTGCCCTGGTATTTTCCTTTTGCCCCATTCATACCTGATCATACCCCACACTGTTCTACCCCAGGGCCTTGCTTCTGAGTGCCAGTTGCTGGAAACTGCAGGGGGGGGTGGAGTGTTCTTGGGCTCAGGCCCTGTTTGTGGGCATCTGATTGGCTGCTCTGAGAACAGGATAGTGGGCAATTGGCCTGACCTGATTATGATAAATTTGAATCCAGGTACTTGTCTCTGTGGGACACGGGTGGCGCTGTGGGTTAAACCACAGAGCCTAGGGCTTGCCGATCAGAAGGTTGGCGGTTCGAATCCCCGCTACGGGGTGAGCTCCCATTGCTCAGTCCCTGCTCCTGCCAACCTAGCAGTTCAAAAGAACATCAAAGTGCAAGTAGATAAATAGGTACCGCTCCAGCGGTAAGGTAAATGGTACTTCCGTGCACTGCTCTGGTTCGCCAGAAGCGGCTTAGTCATGCTGGCCACATGACCCGGAAGCTGTACACCGGCTCCCTCGGCCAATAAAGCGAGATGAGCGCAGCAACCCCAGAGTCGGCCACGGCTGGACCTAATGGTCAGGGAGTCAGGGGTCCCTTTACCTTTAGCTTTATTTGTCTCTGTGGGTCGACCTACCAAAACATGGCCCACACCACTGTTTCTTGGCATTGAGGGTTTGTTTGGGTACTGTCAGGGAACTGACATCAGAGCGGGAGGCGAAGGAGAGGCTCCCAGATTCTGCGGGGGAAGGACCCAGCACCAGGAAGAGAAGCAGCTCGGTAGAGGAGGAAGGAAATCAGCGCAACACCAGGGATAAAGGGGGGCAAATGGGGGAAGCGGAGGAAGGGCTCTGGGATTCTTCTCTGGAGTTCAGTGAGGAGAGCACAGGACCTCCACTACCCACGCCCTCCCTGCGCAGAAGACTCCCGCGCAGTGAGAGGAGGAGGCGACTGGGAGTCAGACAGCTTTTATGCTGGAAAAGGTTTAAGAAACGCCCACAGACAGATTCTGCCAGCGACTGAGACAGCCACGCTACCATGGGCTGTGCAGTCAGAACGGTTTAACCCAGGCAATTAAGCCCCAGAAAGGCGGCAGTTTACGCACGAGTAACTCATACCCATTACAGGTACCAAACAAAGGACGCCCGAAGAGCCCAGATCAATGGTCCATCTAATCCAGTATCCTCTTTCCCACAGTGGCCAATCAGATGGCTCCAGGAAGTTCCCATGGAGGCAACAACCCTCCCTTACAGTTACTCATAAGCGATGCTACTTTTGTAGAAAAAGAGGTGCTGGAACCCACCACGAACGCCTCCCTTGTTTTTTTTGAGAATGGCCATGGCACCCATCTGAAAAGTGCTGGAACCCACCCTGGCAAGTTTCAGCTGAAAAAAGCCCTGATCACAAGGACCTAAGAAGACCCTGGCTGCTGGATCAGGCCAATAGATCTAGCCCAGTATCTTGTTCTCACAGTAACCAACTAGGTGCCTATGAGAAGTCTGCAAGCAGGACTTGAATGCAACAGTATTTGACATAGGAGCCAACTCCTAGGGACCGAGGTCACTTTGGCCACCCCAACAAAATATTTGAGGGGGCTGCCCCCCAGTTGATGGGCATTGCCATTCAAATGGTTTGTGCACACCACATCATGTGATTGATTATGTGTGGTGGGGCTTACCTGCTCCCCCACCCAATATTTTATTGACATTGGCACATCTGGTATTTGGGGGCACAATATTGCTTAAGCCTCCAGTTCCTTTGCTACTGGCAAATCAACTGGATTTTTTTTCAGAGTCACATGTGCTTTGTACTGGCATTTTGGATGGGGATATTGCTAGCGCCCCTTGGGGGGGGGAGCAATCTTCTTCTTCCATTTTCAGGATATTGTATGAATAGGAGATCTTTGCGTAATGCCATATCTGGGACATTATTCAAGCCGCATGTGTTGAATAATGAGTGTAGGAACTAGGAATCAATGTCTGCTTTTTCCCTTCCAGGGGAGCGGTGGATACTTAGGAGCCCGTCGGCACTCACCATGGTGTAGTAATTATGAGAAAGCCCCTATCGCCAACAACATGTGTTCTGTTTGTACGGCGTGGGGCTCGTCGCTTGTTTAACAATGCACAGAGTATTGTTCCGGCTGCAGCCATTACACTGCAAAATTGATATTGCTCATATGCGCAGGCCACGGAGATAAGGCGGGTGACTTCAGCACAATGTCAGGTGGTGATACCATCGTCACAGGGGGAAATTAAAACTCGCTGTGGCAGCGAAAGCTAATGTGCCTGAAGGAACATTGGTGGCTCCCCATGGGATTGGCAAGGGAGGGGGAGGCAGCTGCCCGGCCTTCAGGGATCCTTCTTCCACCACTAATGGGAGAGAGGAAGAGAGGGATCATAGCAAGGGGGTCCCTGCAAACAAAGAGGAATCTACGCTGCTCTTCATGTTACCCTTGTATTTCTAATATTGGGATTGTGCAGTTCAGCAGTCGGGAAATCCCCATGGCATTTGGAGGGAGTGGAAAAGAGCAATTTCTGCAGATGGGGCTGCATGTTTATCAGAGACCCACCCTGCAAATGGCAGCTGCTTGTCCCCCTGGCTCCCTGTCAAGTTCCTTTGGCTCCGTGTCAGCTGTAATTTGTGCAGTGCTACTAATCTCGGCTGCCAGCAGGGGGGGTTTCCGCATTTGCACCCTGCTCCTCAGCCAAAAAAGACTCTTGGAGCCGCTTACATCAAACAAAGCCTGCCTGCAGCCTTATAAGCCAAAAGGCACAGCAGTAAAGAAAAAGGGGATGGGGAGGAAAGAGGAAAAATCAAAACCCAGCACTAGTACTTAAAGTTAAGCAGTCATTTTTATAATGGCCTCCTTTCATTTAAAAATTCAGGGACTGGAGGAGGCTGATGAAACTGGTCTTCACAGCACAGGTGCTGGAATGGGCTCTGCTTCCCAACTCTCCCCCTCTTGTAGCCTCTTGGGATGCTCTAGCTGGTTATGTGATTTGCACTGTCTATGCCCTGCATGCTAACCCTTGTGGGCTGGCTGCTTCTGCCTTGAGTGGCATCACTTTGCCTCCAGTTAGTGCATCCCTCCCTCCCTGCCTTGCGCTTTCATGCCGCCTCCATGGCAGAAACAGACGGGGTTGCCACGTCACACACATGGATCCGTCAGAGAGACAGATGGCTCCACGAGACCCAGGGTGCATTAATGCAATTTTAATTAAACTGACTTTCTTAGCAACGTGGGCCTTGGGGAGTTAGAACACAGCAGAGCAAAACAGCCCTCCCAGTAGGAGTTGGCTCGGCTGCTTTCTCTCCCTACCAGACGTCATCCCAACAAGCATGGTAGTGGTGGCCCATCCTCATGTATATGGAGATAATGGGGGAAATTGAAGCTTTTGTTTTTGTAAAGGAGGGGCTTCTTCTTGAAAAAGGACTTGCAGGTAGTTTCCTCCCAACCAGGCTCAGTTCTGGTTTCAGAACATGGGTGGGACAGGAGAAACATTTGAAGGAGATCATCTGCTGTTGGAGGTGAGATGAAACACACCTTCCTATGGTCCCCTGCAAAGGTCTCCAGCCCCTGCTTTAGCTTTGCAAGGAAAACATAGAGTTGAACCCCCAGCCTCTCCCTTGGAGTATCCAGCTTGGCCCTTAGTGAGAAGCCAGAACTGGAAAGGCTCCAGCAGAGGATGTTGGACCATGTCAGGAGATTAGCACTGAGAAGACCAGGCAAGAGTAACAAGAGCATTGTGAGTATAATCCTCACCTCGTTGAGGCACCTTCATGGGCTCAGTGTTTGTTTCCATGTTGCTTACCCATGGTCAAGGTGATGAAATCTTCATGGAACTTTGTGGAGTGAAGCCATTCCCCTGCTCTCAATTGTTCCTCCTTGACTTGGAGACTGATCTCGTGCCTATTTTGGACATCTGCAGAAAGAAGGACCCTACATGCTTCCTGCCTTCCTTCTCACCACTGCCAACATAAAAGCCACCTTCTGATACCAACCATTGGTCCACCTGTCTCAGTATTGTCTACACTGACTGGCAGTGGCCCTCTGGGGATTCAGGCAGGAGTCTCTCCAACCCCAATGTGGAGATGCCCAGGATTTAACTTGGGAACTTCTGCATGTGTTGACTTCCTATTGGTGGAATGGTCCCCCTTCCCCCTCTCTTGACAAAGTCCCAGTGGCAGAACCGCTCCTTCATTCGCCACTTCTGAAAGCTTATCAGGAGATTGGCTCGACACATTTCCCAAGTCATCAAACAGGGGCACTGTCAGGAGATTTAATTGTAGCAGCCTTGTCTTCTTGCCCCATCGGGTTCTGGCTATTCCATCATCAATCAAGGGGAAGAAAGTTATGCTAGGCTCTCTGTCTCTTCCTTCCCCGCTACCCCTTCACCTGGCCTCTGCATGAATTCACTTGTGTTGGCATCTCATGTGGTTGGGCTCCCTCAGCTGTACAGTAAGCCACAACCAGTAAAGCCAAATTTCTGGGGATTTCAGGCCACTCAGTCTAGTTGACTTCAGTTGGGATGAGAACCATTTTGAAGTCAAGTGCTCTGGATTAACAGGGAGAGTGTATGGATTGAGCTGCTGGTCTTTCTTCCGAGAAGATGGATGTTGCTTGCGCGTCCCAGCTCACCTGATTAATTACCTGGCATCTGGAGTTGCGAGTTGGTCCTTTTCGTTATCAGAATTCATTAAGCAAGAGGCGGGGGAGAGAACCCTACTGGGCATTTTGCATATAGAATGAGTTCAGCTCCATTCTATCTGGAGACAGGCACCCCCAGGATTATATAAACATAGGTGTTGCATTGGTGAGCCTGCCTCCTTCCAGGAGAACAACTTATTTAGTATTTATTTTAAATGTTTCTAAACTGCCCTTCATCCAAATGGATCCCAAGGTGATGTACAATAAGAACAGGGAAACATAATCAATCAGAAAACAAGAAGAAACTCCAAAAGTCAAGTGGTAAAAACAACATATAAGAGTGAGTCTTAACTAGGCTCTGAAAATATTGCAATCACAGTATTTCAAAGTTGGGTTGCCACCACACAAAAGCCACTCTCCTTCATGCAGCCTAGGGGTATTGTTAGGGAAGATCAGGGGTTTTAGTCCCAGGTCTTCTTCATGGACTGCTGGAACTCTCAGCCCCCTCTTAAAAACAACAGAAACTCACTTTGCTTACAGGTCAACCTTCGCTCTGAAAGTAAGCCTAGATTTGCACCTACAGTATATGTATAAAATAGCATGTGCAAATTGCATGCAGCTGAACTATGGCTTTTCCCTCAAGCTTTTGGGAACACCAATCATAGTATGCCAGGAACGCTGGCTCTTAAAATAACAACTTTATTTGGACAGGCTTGAACTCCCTTTGAAAGAGCAGATATGAACCTTGGGGGGTATTACTGGATGCATATTTCCAATCAGAGAGACCCAAGTGACCTCTGCTACTCTGGCTACAGTTGTATCTGGATTGGGATCACTTGGGCACTGTTGCCCATCCATTAGTGACCTTGAGACTGGATTACAGCAATGTATTGTATGTGGGGCTGCCCTTGGGCATGGTCTGAAAGCTCCAGCTGTTGCAGAATGTGATGACTTGACTGCTCCTCTGCTAAAACAACTGAACTGGGTGCTTATATTCTACCAGGTCAGTTTCAAGGTTATTGCATTAATATTAAAGGCTCTGGACATCTTGGATCCAGATCATGCAGAGGAGCACTGTTAATTGTCCTGAGTTTCTCGGAAGAGCAACAAGCTCCAAACCAAGCATTTAGTTGCTGGTCCCTTGCTCTTGAATAGTCTTATAGCAGAGATTTGGTTGGCATCCTCACTTCTGATTGTCAGGGAATCCCTTGAAGACAAATATAACTCTCCAAAGGACTATGCAGCTGTTTAGGCTTTTTGTAGATGGAGCCAGTCATTTTGATGATTATTCCAGGTTGCTTTCATGACGTTTTATGCCTCTTGCATTTGCTGATTTTGTTGTACGCTGCCCCAAATGTTTTGCACGAGGGGCTGGGCTATAAATAATGTGTTAAGTAAATAAATTTGAATAAATTTGTACACCACCTTCCATCATGTTGTTCAAGGTGGCTAATCATAGCTAATAAAAACACAATACACCGCAACAAAACACCGCAGGAAAAAGGAACAACAGAAAAAATATCAAGCCAGCAATAAAACAATTTAAGAACAGTAGCAGCAAAAATATCATAAAAATGTCATAAAAACTAGAAGGATCACAAATCAATTATGGCAAAGCAAGCAATAAAATCCAGCCTCTAAAGGCCAGTGGATTTCCTAAATAGGAGGAAAGCTGACGGGGGGGGGGGGTGAACGCCCACCATATCTATATCTATCTATCTATCTATCTATCTATCTATCTATCTATCTATCTATCTATCTATCTAGATATATATATATATAGATATAGACATACACACACATATATACACAAACCCCTGTAACTCAGGGTAACACGTCAATCATCTGATGAAGTAGACTAGCGCACAAAAGCTTATGTGCCATAATAAATGTGCTAGCCTTTAAGGTGCCACAAAGCTCTTGCTTGTTTTTCTTGCAGCAGATTTACTTGGCTACCCCACCCCCATCCCAGAATTTCTCTCTAGGTAGGGAGTTCAAAAGACTGGGAGCAGCAAACATGAAAAACCTTGTTCCAATTGAGGCCCTTTATAGATTAATGTCTGGAGAGCACCCCATTGGCTACCCCTTACCTTTTTTAAGAATGGGAGGTCACAGTGAGGTGGATATTATTATCTCTGACATTCTAATTCAGGAGTTGCCAGTGCAGTGCCCATGAGTGCAATGGCGCTGTTGAGGTCTTCACAGGGCACCCATGAAACCTGTGAACCCCTTGTGGTGAGGGTAGTTTTCATGAGCTGGTGAGTGCTGGTGCAAAGAAAAATAGGTATATAAAAAGGAGAATTCTCTGGATGCCAAGGTCCAAGCTTAGAGTAAGTACTCTTTGTTGAGATAACCACAGCAGAGATTTAAAATCACAAAACATGCAGCAAAGTGTGGAAATGTAGGCTATTAGATCTTTAATATATGCCCTTCAGGGTTCCTTTCAAAATCCTCCTCTTCCCCTAGCATAGAAAAAGACCACATGTTTAGTAAGTTTATAATAGTTTACTTACAAACTCTCCAAAGGTCAGATTCATGTGCTTTCCCATACATTAGTCAGAAAACACAGGCAGTAAAACTTGGCTTAGTTACAGTGGTGAAAGTTCCAAAATTATTGGTACAGGAACACAGTGAAGGCTTGTTAGAGCCATGTGGCTAAGCTGATGCAACAAGCTCTTCACATGCTGAGCTTCACAGGTAGACTGAAGGTACAACAATACACTTGATTACTTTCCTCCCAGGGTGAAGCGGAGTGACCTAGCTAAGCCTGGGAGGACAGATTACTCTATGACATTAACCCCTTCATGTACTAATTATACATAAGCTGTTTGGTTGGCATTCTTTCTCACTTCCTCTTTCAGCTTTATGCACTTTTCAAGACTCGGATTAATTCTATCATGTTTTACTTTTACCCAGATCCCTTGGATCCCTTTCTGTCTTTCAGGGGGCAGGGCTGCCAGGGGCTGATGGGAGCTCAGCAACATACACAGAGCCAGAAGTTCATCACCCCCCCCCCCTGCTATATGGGATAGGAATGTCTATGGGCAAGGCATTTTTCTGATCAAGTGTGGTTTCTAGCTCTGGTAGTGTGGCTTACACAAGGCAGGAGGTGGAGCCAGCCTCCCTAGTAATATTTAGTAAAAGTTACTCTGCTACTAAAGACAGATCTACACTTTATGTTGCTGCAGGAATACAGGCCAAGGGCGTAAGAAGAGTCATAGAATCATAGAATCATAGAGTTGGAAGAGACCACAAGGGCCATCGAGTCCAACCCCCTGCTGAAACAACCCCCTGCTGGATCAGGCGAGTTCAGCATCGTGTTCTCACAGTACCAACCAAATGCCCATGGGAAGCCTGTTCCCAGATAGGAGTGCACTGGAATTTAAAGCCCTGTGTCTGTACGTGCATGTATAACACGTGCATGTATAACACTTGTAATACATAGAGCTGCTCCAGAAGCTGGCGTCATTCATGAGGTTGCTGTCAGTCTGGACCACTGCATTATATTTCAATTCCTGGATTCCTAGGTACATCCCCTCAGAAGATTCTTATCTCCCTGCATTTGCCGACTTAATGCTTTGCTATGCTGATAAAAGCAAGTTAATTATCCAGGAGGGAGGGAAAAGGCATAGCCCACCTCCCATTTTTGCTCGGGCGCCCCATGGCTATATATTAATCTTTTGTTAGTTCATTTTATCGGGAGCTGAATAAATTGGAAAAGCCGGAGTGATTCATGTACTGGGGATTGCATATTGATCCTGCACACTTTCCTCCGTCAAGTCTCCATCCGTCACGCCAATCAATAGCACATTGGGGTCACACAGCTGAGCTGATGGGAGTGGGGGGCAGCAAAAGAGGCTGGCCCCTTTCTCTTCAAGATAACACTCACTGCCAGAAACATGTATGTTTACATGCACGTATGAACAGAGACGCGGGTGGCGCTGTGGGTTAAACCACAGAGCCTAGGGCTTGCTGATCACAAGGTCGGTGGTTCAAATCCCTGTGACAGGGTGAGCTCCCGTTGCTCGGTCCCTGCTGCTGCCAACCTAGCAGTTCAAAAGCACATCAAAGTGCAAGTAGATAAATAGGTACCGCTCTGGTGGGAAGGTAAACGGCGTTTCCGTGCGCTGCTCTGGTTCGCCAGAAGTGGCTTAGTCATGCTGGCCACATGACCTGGAAGCTGTACGCCGGCTCCCTTGGCCAGTACAGCGAGATGAGCGCCGCAACCCCAGAGTTGGTCACGACTGGACCTAATGGTCAGGGGTCCCTTTACCTTTACCTTATGAACAGAGACATGCTGAAGCCGGTTTATGTGCTGTAGTGCATGACATGTGAACTTTGGAACACGCAGAATCTAATTTGGGGTGCAGCTCCAAGGAGGGTTGGGGGGTTTCCACTCTGACAATTTGATTTTAATCAGAGCTATGCTGAATATCCTCCACTTTCAATTTCTGGGCACAAACAAGAAGCTTCAGTGAGGGAAAATTCCCCCTCCCCAAATATCCACCATTTCCTAATCCTGTTAGCAGTCCTGGCCCTGCCCAGTGGTTCCCAGACCTTGTTTCCCTCGGCGGTGGCTGCTTCCTCTGTCCTCAATTAGCCATAGATATGGTCCCAAACAATCAGGGACCGCACTGTGAATGCAATGGCATCAAAACACCCTGAAACCATTTGGATTTGATGATGCCACTGAGAGCAAATGAGGGCAGCTGCAGGAAACACAAGTGAGCATTTTTGCAAGGAGTGCTGACAAATCAGCCCTAAAGGGAAGGCACATTCCCTTTTTGTGTTGGTACTGCTAAAAATGTTAATTAAGAACTGAATCCTTTGTCTCAGCTCTGAGCTTTACTGTGTGCTTTGTATTTGCTTTGTAAATCATCATATTCTCTATGCCTCCAAAATGGGGAACATTATTAATATATTAGAAATATAAATAAGTTTAAAATTTTATTAAAAGCCCTCACAGTATGCATATTAAAACAATGTAACTCTACATTAAATAGGTAAAAAATGACTGACACCTGTCCCCTCTCTACCATTTATTCGCATTTAAGAGTGGCCATATCAGATCTTATGTGAGACACCCATAACCTCATGGAATTTCTTTTTTTAAAAAAAATCTTTATTGATTAAAAATTTACATATCTATACAAACATTATATGCTATCTCTTTACATATGAAGAAAAAGAAAATTATGTACAGAACAGAAAATTTCTAAAGGAACAAAAAAGAGGAAAAGAAAAAAATAAAGAAATAACAAAGATACGAAGTAAAAAAAAATCAAAAGAGGGAAAAAAAGACAAGGCAACATTATTTACACAATAAAAGTGTTCATCGACACAATCCTTCCCATCCTTCTCATTATACTGTAATATAAACATTTCTTTTAAACACAGATTTGTATTGTATAATATAATTTCTTTCTACTTTGTATGTATTCCTTTAATCATTTTCTTTACAAATATCATTCAATTTCTGTTAATATGGAATTTCATTGCTATGGTGGCAGAGGCGGAGGAAGGGGGTGCGGTAGGAGCGGTCTGCCCCGGGTGTCATCACTGGGGGGTGTGTGTGTGTGTGACAAAATGCCTGGCGGCACTCACCGCGAGGCCTAGGAGAGATGCGGTGGCTTGGGCGCGAGCAGGCTCTGTGCCACCCAAACGGTCCGCCTGCTGCCTCCCCCCAGCTGTAGGGCAGCTGAGTGGGAGGAGGCAGGCAGACTCTGGAGGCCCCAGGGTGCACCCTGTGCCCAAGGGCGACTCGCTCTGCCCTCGCCCCGCCCCCGGGCTCATCACCCCAGGTGCCCAAGTGGCTTCCTCTGCTGCTGTGTGGTGGAAGAGCCTCAGTCCTAAAATGTTCACAAACATTGCAGCTTATTATTGGGTTGTCTCCCAACCAAGTTCTAATCAGAGTAAACCTAATGAAATTAGGGAGAGAGCCAGTGTGGTGTAGTGGTTAAGAGTGGTGGACTCGTAATCTGGTGAACCGGGTTCGCTTCCCCGCTCCTCCACATGCAGCTGCTGGGTGACCTTGGGCCAGTCACACTTCTCTGAAGTCTCTCAGCCCCACTCACCTCACAGAGTGTTTGTTGTGGGGGAGGAAGGGAAAGGGGAATGTTAGCCGCCTTGAGACTCCTTTGGGTAGTGATACAGCGGGATATCAAATCCAAACTCCTCTTCTTCTCTTATGCTCAAGTCCCACTTTAGGATTTTCCATTAGGGCATCTTGGTGGCCACTGTCAGAACAGGATACAGGACTAGAAGGGCCATTGGCCTGATCCAGCAAGCTCTTCTTATGTCCTTGGGAATGGTTATAATGGTTTGGGTTTGTTTTTTTTAATGGAAACTGATTCAGGAATGTGGTGTAGTGAATGGAACAACGAGAAACTGATCAACCAATCCCCTTGCATGGCCAATAAATGGCTGTGATGCTACAATACAACAGGAAAATATGCAGAGCTTCATAAACTAAATTTCATTGTAACCGTAACCCCTGGAAAATAAGGGATATCCATGTTAATTGTGGTTTTATTCTAATAGACTTGTTATGCTATCTATGCTATCAAAAGTCTGGGACATATTGCTGATGTAACAGTCTCCATTTTTGACATTTCACGCCTGTTTTCTGTGAGGATTCTGTTCTAAGCTTGACCTTGCATTTGAATAATTACTATTATTTAAATGGCAACTGATACAGGAGTGTGGGGAAGGGAACGTAAGAATGAGAAACTGAAAGAAACGAAAATGGACACTTTCACCCATCCCTCCATTTGATGCATGGATGCAAACAAGGGAAGACAGATAGACAGATATAGATATAGAGGCTATAGATATATATGATATAGATATAGAGGTGTGTGTGTGTGTGTTCTCTCTGCCCGCTTTTGCATGCAAATCTTTACCCAAGAGCCAGTGTGGCTTAGTGGTTTGAGAGTTGCTCTAGGAGTTGGAAGAACAGGGTTCAAATCCTCTCTC
Organism: Podarcis bocagei; assembly: GCF_964188305.1. NCBI lineage: Eukaryota > Metazoa > Chordata > Lepidosauria > Squamata > Lacertidae > Podarcis > Podarcis bocagei. The sequence continues at coordinate 22,162,181 of NC_138141.1, forward strand.
GGCCATGAATCTTACAGGGTGTCCCGGGGCCAGTCCCTGCCACTCAGCCTGACCTACCTCACAGGGTCGTTGTGGGGATCAAATGAGGAGGGGGGAACCATGTAGGCCACCTTGAGCTCCTTGGAGGAAAAAGGAAGGATAGAAATGCAATAAATAATAAATAAATGAAAACAAAAGCCTGACATTCGGCATCAGGGGAAATTATAGATCACTGAACAGAGAAAAGCACTGCCCCCCCCCAGTCGTCTTCACATTTGGCATTGCTTGCTGTTTTTGATGGCCTGCACTGATGGCAAAGCAGTTCTGCTCTTTCTCCTACTTGTCAGCCTCGTAGCGTTCTCCCCGGGTGTCGGATGTACTAACAGGTTCTGCCTGCCAACTTCTGGGCGATCGGCAGCACAGCTGACAGGCAGCAGCTTCCCGGTGTGTTTTACATAATATCTCTCCAGTGCTGCCTCTGGATTTGTTGTCACCAGGGACCTGGGCTGTGTGTGCATGTCTCCAGAGGCGGCGTGCCATGATGGCAGTTCCCCAGCTTGGTGATCCTCAGAGGGCTGTGGCCACCAAGGAGTCTGGTTGCTGGAGTGTGGTGTAGCGGTTAGAGTGTTGGACCAAGACCTGGGAGACCAGGGTTCAAATCCCCGCTCAGCTGTGGAGCTTGCTGAGTGGCCTCTCACAGATAAAATGGGGAGGGAAAGGAGCCATGCATGCCACTTATAGATCCTTGGAAGATAGGTGGGGTGCAAATAAATAGGATTTAACCCAAAGCTATGGACATATGAAGCTGCCTTACATGGAGGATCCAGCTCATACATCCAGCTCAATACTGTCTACACTGGGGGCAAGCCAACAGGCTGACTTCCAGATCTTGTTGAACTCTTTTCAGTCCTTCTGAGCATCAGCTGTGTTGACTGTTGCTGATAGGATCTGGAGTCAAACAACACTGGAAGAACACCACATCATCTTCACGTTGGTCTACAGTGGCAGGCAACTGCGTTCCATGGTTTAGGTGAGAGCAGTGGTGGACATACATTTTGGGGGCCCTGACGCTTGAACTATCACAGGGGCCCCTTTGCAACCAGCAATGAGGTCTGAGTAACCGCTGTTATCTTCTTTAGTGGGCTTGTTCCAAGACAGATCACCATACCTTTACAACATCTCTGCTATTGACTGTCAGACGTTGTGATGGTTGAAATATATAGGTCCTGAAAGACCTGCATTGGCTCCCAGTATGTTTCCAAGCCCAATTCAAATTGTTGATGCTGACCTTTAAAGCCCTACATGGCCTCGGCCCAGTATACCTGAAGGAGCGTCTCCACCCCCATTTTTCAGCCCCGGACACTGACGTCCAGCTCCGAGGGCCTTCTGGCGGTTCCCTCCTTGCGACAAGTGAGGTTACAGGGAACCAGGCAGAGGGCCTTCTCAGTAGTAGTGGTGCTGACCCTGTGGAACGCCCTCCCATCAGATGTTAAGGAAATAAACAACTACCGGTATCTGACTTTTAGAAAGCAACCCTGTTTAGGGAAGTTTTTAATGTATGACGTTTGTATTATGTTTTTAATATTCTACTGGGAGCTGCCCAGGGTAGCTGGGGAAACCCAGCCAGATGAGGGGGGTATAAATAATAAATTGTTATTATTATTTTACAACAAAAAATCAATCATTTGAGTCGTGCCACTCTGCTTGGGTCTACTAGACCCATTTAAAAAATAAAATAAAGTAATGTGAACTAAGGGGGATGTGGGTGGTGCTGTGGGTTAAACCACAGAGCCTAGGACTTGCTGAGCAGAAGGTCAGTGGTTCGACTCCCCATGGCGGGGTGAGCTCCCGTTGCTCAGTCCCAGCTCCTGCCAAGCTAGCAGTTCGAAAGCATGTCAAAGTGCAAGTAGATAAATAGGTACCGCTCCAGCGGGAAGGTAAACGGCGTTTCCGTGCACTGCTCTGGTTCGCCAGAAGCAGCTTAGTCATGCTGGCCACATGACCCGGAAGCTGTACGCCAGTTCCCTTGGCCAATTAAGCCAGATGAGCGCCGCAACCCCAGAGTCGGTCACGACTGGACCTAATGGTCAGGGGTCCCTTTACCTTTTAATGTGAACTAACGTTGCTTCTGGGGCCCCTCTGGGATTAGGGATCCTGAAACTTAAACTTCATTAGTTTCATAGAAGATCCACCACTAAGAGGGAGCCTTTCCCAGCCCCACCTGGCTATACCAGCAATATGACTTACCTGGTCACAATCATGGATGCAGATGAGTCTGTTGCATATGAGTCTTGCCATTTGCCTGCATCCTTCCTCCTCTAGCAATAGTGTTTTCTCTTCCCTGCTGATCAGCAATACCCCCCCCCATCAAACTCCCTTCACTTCTCAGACTGAATGCTCCCTGCCTTAACTTGAGAACTTAACATCCACAAACAGGTACCTTTCAGCTCCTACATCTAGGGTTTATAGGCATCCTCGTGACTATGCTAACTTGCTTTCTAATCATCATTTTATTGTTGATAAAGTGGATTCCCAGAAAGGTGAATTAATCTGGGCATCATAACACGGCTTGCATATCACACGACTGCCAAAGTCGTTTCTCTTGGCACACTCCGCTGGCACAAAGCTGTCTTCTCACCAGTGGGGAGGGAGGTGGCTGCTTGTGTTATGAGAGTCATCCCAACCCTTAATTGAATCCATTAGAAATGAGCTGCGTGGCTTTACTCTTTAGATTTTCTCTTATGAGGGCACAAATGGAAATCCCGATTAATTCCTTGTTTGGTTGTTTTATCTAAGAAGGTAATCAAGGCAAAGGGTAGAGGAGGGAATTCAGATGTCTGGGTTAATTATGTTTATAAAAAAACCAAAACCCTCCTTTTTGGCTTTTTTTAAAAAAAGTGTTAAGTTTCTAAGGAGCTGCCAAGGATCAGATAAACTAACAGGCAGACTAGACACGGGCTGAGGCCCTCAAAATTTTAGGTGCCTCAAAAACATGGGGGGGGGGAATAAACATGGCCTGTGCAAAAATTTATCTGAGTCCATCCGCTTCAATAGATAAAAGTTTATAGTAGTGTGACATAGGAAATGCCATTGCTGGTGGATGCAGTTTTCAACCCATAACTTCAGAATGGCATTGGAATAATCCACAGTAATATTTATTTTCCACATCAATATAGTCCTCCTTTCTGCCCAACCTGTCAAGGTGATTTACCTTTTATAATAATGCCTTGCAGATTAAAGGAGCAATCATATTTTCCTTGGGAGGGGATCTGGGAAGCCATAGAATACTGTAGGCCTCCTTTTCCATGGGCAGAGTCCTGACTGGGGCTGATGGGAATTGTCGTACAAAACATCTGCAGCCCATCCGGTGGGCAAAGGCTGATCTATAACACACATTTCCATTTAGAACAAGGTCCTCTGTTTGTAAAGAAAGTAGGGCCACCACAAAATTGAACCTGGCTTCAAATATTGGGACGAAGGAAACTGTCTTGTAAAGCAGAACTGGACATGTCTACACTGCAATGTAAACTAGTTTTTAACCTATATCATGGTTTTCAGTGTGGGAATTTTGCTCAGTCCTAAAAAAGACCCAGCATTACGTACATTTCTTACGAAATCATCTTCATTTCTTGAGCTAATTATCACTGTTTATCAAGAGTTGAGAAATGTTTCTAGTTTACATTTCCCTTTGCTCATCTCACTTCCTGTTAGGATCAATTCATTATGCAGATCCTGAGTTTAATAGGTGCATTCAGTTGCAGTACATTTCAATTTCAGTTTTAATTGGGGAAGGGCTATATCTCAGTGGGAAATCATGTGCTTTGCATGCAGAAGGGCCCTGGGATGTCCTGATAGAGCAAAAAGAAAGAAAGGGGAGGGGGGCTCAATTTGAAATCCTGGAGAGCAGCTGCCCATCATTAGCAGTGAGCTAGATGAACCCATAGCCTAACCTGGTATGATGCTACTTCCTATTATCATATCTTAATTTCTTTTCTTTTTGGAGAAGAGGGTTTACAATAAACAAACATGATCGGTGTCCAATTGCAACTGCAATTGAGGGGTCCCAGTGCACGCTGTGTGTGTGTGTGACATCATATGCACAATGCACACTTCATTGGAGGGAGGCTAAGGGCCAAGCACTCTGCTGCTTCAGTGACCAGTGACTCCTTTTCTCTCACACTCAGGAGGAGCTGGCCACTGAAACCATGCCATTCTTGGCTTGACACTTGGCCTCTGTCCCCTCAGTACAGTGGTACCTCAGGTTAAGAACTTAATTCATTCTGGAGGTCCGTTCTTAACCTGAAACTGTTCTTAACTTGAAGCACCACTTTAGCTAACGGTGCCTCCCTCTGCTGCCGTGCCACCGCTGTGCAATTTCTGTTCTCATCCTAAAGCAACGTTCTTAACCTGAGGTACTATCTCTGGGTTAGTGGAGTCTGTAACCTGAAGTGTCTGTAACCAGAAACGTCTGTAACTCGAGGTACCACTGTATTGAGGGAGTCCAGCCCCCTCCAAAGAAATATTAAGGGGGCTGAAGACATCTCGGCCCCATAGAGTTGGTGTGCTGCATGTGTCAGTTGAATTTCCACAGATGCTATTAGACTTTGAGATATCATTTATATCGTCAGTGTTTAATTTCACATAGTTCAGTCTTTTGGAGTTGTATATGGCTGGTGTGTGTGTGAGAGAGAGAGGGGTATGGGTGGGTGCAACTTGCTCATTTGGTATTAACATGCCTAGAATGGTTTCTGCTTGGTGTTTCAGCCTGTGTAATCTTGACAATATGAGAAAAAATTCACTTTCTCTTATTTGTTAGATTTGCTTTTTAACAGTGTAGGCTTTTGCCTCCTTAATGAAGTAATAAAGAATTATGCAAAAGGAGAGGCAGCCCACTGTGAAAGGTGATGTGAGGGTCCCAAATTGGGAAAAGGTAAGAGAAAATGGATTGGAGGGGAAATCAGATGGCTGGTTACAAAAGAGTCTTTGAAACATAATTAAACTTCACCACCTCAATAAGATGTGAATGTAATGGCCTCTAGGCTGGGGTAGCAGAACATATTCTTAGACTTAGATTTCCTTTAACCAGCATCCCCGCTGAATTGTGCTTCTAGGGTTTTGCTATGTTGATTCTTGAAATGACTCTGTCCATTTGCCCTTACTGCCTCTTATGCCTAGAATTGCCTTCCCTGCTAATCCACTGTTCTCAGACACAGAGAACAATTGTCTGCCTCCCTCATCCCTCTGTTTTGAGACATGGACTTTACCAAAACAATGCACTGACTTAAATAGTTTTCATTTGCTTGTTTATATTTTTCTCTTTCAGAAAAATATCAGGCGGTGTGCAAATTGAACCAACGATACAAAGCAGCAAGTGAAAAGCAGGACATAGATAGTGATCGGCCAATTTTATTATGACTTTCCAAAATTGAGATAAGTTTAACTGCTCCAAGAGTGTTTTTGTCCCAGAAAGTTGCTTTCTTTATTTTAATAATAACCTTCAGATGTATGAGGGAAAGGTTAGGCACTCTGTATATGCTCAAGGGAACTAGTCCAGCAATATCACTTCCTGGAAACCACAAGAGGGCAGAGTAGTGTTGAACTCTGGTCCTGAGTGGTTGGCCACTGTGAGAACATGATACTGGACTAGATGGGTCATTGTACTGATCCACAAGGGTCATTTTATGTTCTTATGTACTTCCATGGCTCACTCCAGGCATTTGGAAACAGCACCAGGGCCTAACCGGTCACCTCTCTGCCAGCGCAGATTAAGCCCTGTATCCTACTCACATTGCACTCCCTGCTGCGCTGCTCTTTGACAACAGAATCATCCTGACAAATTGTTTACCACTTCATCAGAGGAAATTAATTTCCCACAAGAAATGATGCATCTTTCATGAAGCTGCTCAAGTGCAAGCGACTTCCATCTCCACTCCTGATCCCGCCCAGCCCTGAGGGTTTCCCTGCCTCCTCTCAATGTTGTACTCTCTGCTAGGAGTTGCTGGTAATGATTCAGGCTATTTTTGTTGACATCCGTCTGTCTCAAGAGACAAGGGAGTGTGAAGTCAAACCACTGGAGAATCACAGTGCCTGCTGTGGCTGCAGAGACTGGTAACTCATAACTGCTGTGCTTCCATGAATTATCAGTGGCTGATTAACTTCTGGGGGAAGAAAACACTGGAGCAGGAGAAGAGTAACTTGTCGGTTTATGAGAAGAAGGTCTGTCTCCAAACTAAGTCTGCCCATTTGGCTGCCTGGAATTTTATTGGGTGTCCAAAGAAGCTTTATTTCACACCCTCCATCATGCCCTGTTTTGGAGGAGATTTGCAGAGGTTCTGTTGGTCAACCAAGATCCATGGATGTCTTTGTACACATCCTAGAGTCACCTTCAAGAGGAATCTCCCTGGGCAGTATCATCTTCTGAAGGGCTGTTTGTAGGCTTCAGTGGGAGTTAGATTTTCAGCAGGAGAGAGGAATCTGTGGCCCTCCAGATTTTGTAGGACTCTCCTCTCTCTTAGCCTAAGCCAGCATGGCCAATGGTCAAGAGTTGGGAATTGTAGTCCAGCAACAACCAGAGGACTACAGATTCCACATCCCTGGTTTACAGCACCATCAGACCCTTCAATCTCACTGAAGCTCAAAAGTAAAGGGGGCATTTCTTTTTCCTAGCCTAACCCTTTCCTAATGATGCATTGTGGTGGTATCATGGTCTTTTCCTGCTTCAAGCAGGAAACCAGGGTCCTATGGGCAGGGGAACATTTACAAGATTGGCAAAATGTGTTCAGTACCATGGACAGCTCACTCTGGATCTAATGCATGGGTAAGCAAACGAAGGCCCGGGGGCAGGATCTGGCCCAATCGCCTTCTCAACCCGGCCCACGGATGGTCTGGGAACCAGTGTGTATTTACATGAGTAGAATGTGCCCTTTTATTTAAAATGCATCTCTGGGTTATTTGTGGAGCCTGCCTGGTGTTTTTACATGAGTAGAATGTGTGCTTTTATTTTAAATGCATCTCTGGGTTATTTGTGGGGCATAGGAATTCGTTCATTTTTTTGGTCCAAAATATAGTCCGGCCCCCCACAAGGTCTGAGGGACAGTGGACTGGCCCCCTGCTGAAAAAGTTTGCTGACCCCTGATCTAATGCATTCTTACAGGGAGTTCCAACAATGAAAGTTTGGTGCTGCTCTAGTAATCCTCTGGAGCCAATGGCCATATTCAATAGTCCTTCTCTTAAGTGGGTATCTCAGACGCCACCTCCTCATGTCCCAGGGCAATGTGGATAGGAAGCCTATTGCGGCCCCTAGAAGCATATCCATGAAAGTTCCTTTCCAAATGGCAAGTGATTCTAGGGATGAGTGCTAGGAATCGATGGGTGAGAGAATGGCTACATCCTCAGGGACAGTGGATGGGGCCATTCCTGGTCCCAGGACTCCTCTTTAGGAGTCTCTGAGAAAGTTGCTCTGGAGGCTGTCTTCTGAGGAGCATCACCAGACCCCTTATCTGATGGGTGCGTGCATATCTGAGTCCTGAATCATGTCAGGTGGCCACTTCAGTTATGATTTCTCTCTCTCTCTTCACTTAATACCTGCCTGAACTTAGGCTGTAATCTCCATGCAGCAGAGACATGTTCTATGCTATTTTGAGCCAGGAGGCAGTGCTCTCTGGTTAAAGCTTTAGTTCTAAAATGACACAGTTAAGAGATGTCCTTTGCCTGGGATGGTTGGCCTACAGCTCAGATACAATGAAAATGTTTTGCAGGTAGAAAGTACAGAGTTCAAATACAAGGATCTGAGCCAGAAGTTCTTCTGTCTGAGATATTCTACAAGACCTCCCGAACTGTTTAAATGTACAACTGCAAACTCCATAAGGCAGGGACATTTTCTCTTGTTGCAGTAGTCCCCCTGGGCTGGAGGCAGGTCACTGCCAAGCAGAGAATACTGTCTTAGAGGAACCAGTTGTCTGATGGTCTAAGGCAGCTGCTTATATTCAGTGGAGAAGTCAGGAGCCCAGTAAGTTTGGGGGCACAGCAGGGCCATTCCTAGAAGCCTGAAGAAAAGAGAATGAGAAGCTCTCATCCCCATCATGCAATATGCAGGCAGACATCAACATCTCCCCAAATGACCACTTCCACATGATGCTGAAACCAAAGATTGAGGCAGGAGCGCATAGCCACGGGCCAATTCTGTTCATCGGAGTCCTTGTTCCCGGCCGAGAGCAGCCCTATTACAGCTGAGTAAATAACTCCCCCCGGATCCTTGTGTTAAACTGGCTTCATGACCCATGCCAAAGTGCTCAAACACAAGACAGGATCATTGTGTTAATTGCAATTCTCTTGTTATGCAAAGTCATAAGCGGACTAATGTCCCATGTTATTACCAGGAATCACAGACGCCACAATTCAAACAGAAAGCCGAGCGTGCGTGCGAGTGAGCAAGTGCCGTTACCCTTGAGAGTGACACACTAGCAGCACAATGTTGGCAACAGGGGCTGAAGGGATGGATGGGGCAATTGCGTTGCTCATTTGCCAATCGAGGAGGAGAGCTGGCTGTGCTAAATGTTTATTGCATTGCTTAGATGAGATTGTTATTGCAAGATACAGCATTGTTGTCTACTGTGTAAAGCTGGGCAAGCAGGGTGGGGGACAGCCCTATTATTGTGGGCCACAACCACAATGTTCCCAAAGGAAATGAGTAGTAGGAATGGAGCAACTCAAACATGCCCCTGACATGTATTGGAGAATCATAGGCAGGGCTGCTAATTCTATACTTGCTCACTCAGTTGTCAGCAATGTGCTAGGATCACCTCTGAGTAGGAAATTCCTTCCAGTAGCACCTTAAAGACCAACTAAGTTAGTTCTTGGTATGAGCTTTCGTGTGCATGCACACTTCTTCAGATACACTGAAACAGAAGTTGCCAGATCCTTCTATATAGTGAGAAGGTGGGGAGGGGTATTACTCAGAAGGGTGAGTAATATATAGAAGGATCTGGCAACTTCTGTTTCAGTGTATCTGAAGAAGTGTGCATGCACACAAAAGCTCATACCAAGAACTAACTTAGTTGGTCTTTAAGGTGCTACTGGAAGGAATTTTTTATTTTGACTATGGCGGACCAACACGGCTACCTATCTGTAACTCTGAGTAGGAAGTTTTTGTCAGTGGAAAGAGAGTCTGTTTGGAGGCTGCCCTATAACAACACTACTTTTGGATGCTTTCAAAACAACAAAAAACCAGTTCAAATAATCACCTTTACAATGGATTCCCCCCCTCCCCACAAAATAGAGCAAGTAAACAAAGTGCAAGGACAGCAGTGCAGTAACAGTGTTTGATCTTCATTTATTCATTGCATTTATACGCATCTCTTTCTTTAAGGAACTCAAGGCTCCACTGTTTCTCACTTGAACCCCACAACAGCCCTGTGAGGTAGGTTAGGCTGAGAGACAGTGACTGGCCCAAGGTCACCCAGTGAGCTTTATGGCAAAGTGGAGATTTGAACCCTGGTCTCCCAGGTCATAGTCTGATACTCTAACCACTGAGCCACATCAGCTTTCTAACCATTTTGCCACACTTGCTCTTTCTATTTCAAAGCATCACTGGAAGAACAAAGTAAGGAAGATGCTTTGATATTCTTTCCTCCCTCTCTCATGGACATCCGATGAAGTTGAATGATGGAAGATTCAGGACAAATAAAATAAAGTACATCTTCACCCAGCACATAGTTGACTATGAAACTCACTCCCACAGGAGGCCATTGACCTGGATGGATTCAAAAGAGGATTGGACAAATTCATGGGGGTTAAGCCTATTGATGGCTAATAGCCATAATGCCCATGCACAGCCTCCATGATCAGAAGCAGAAATGCTTCTGAATACCAGTTGCTGGAAGCCACAGAGGAGGAGAGTGCTCAGATCCTGATTGCCAGTTCCCCATGAAGGCATCTGGTTGTCCACTGCATGGCGAGTTCCTGCCCTCCCTTCCCCGTGGAAATAAAGACACATGACACAATTGTTAAGGTTAATGGGCTAAATAAGGCCACAACTTTATTGGTTACAGGTGATGAGCAGTATTGGCTTAGGCATTGGTCCTAACCGACTATAACCAGCTTCACCCCGTCCACTTGAAGTCCAGGAAGGGTTAACCACCAGTAGGGGGAGTCCTGCTGATGCACATCAACTAGGAACTCCCCCAGGGGTCACCGCTTGGGGGCGTGCCTTAGGCCCTCACCTCCATAGGCTTCGGACAGGGCCATGCCCCCTGGAATCCTTTATCGGACTACCCTTCAATATGCGGGGCAGGTGATGGAGGCAGCAAAAGAGGGAGATCCCTGGCCATGCCTTCATTAAATAGGGCAGGCCATGCCCCCAGAGCCAGCTGATTGGCTGGCCAGGGGGTGATGCGGCCGGGGATTCCCCCAATTATGCGGGGGCTGGGCTCCAGCCGTCGCGTGCATGGTGGGGGCGTGAAGCCTGCAACCCCACCTCCTCTGCAGGGTGGAAGTGGCTATGCTGGACTATCTGGGCCAGTGGCCCAGATGCATGCAAATGTATGCAAAACAGGTTCCTCCTAATGATTAGCCAATATCTGTTTCCTTGCAATTTCCACCTATTCCTTGAACAAAAGAAAAAGTGCAAAAATTCTGTCTAAGGGTTGTAGGTCTAACACGAGCCAGACAGGACTTTCAGGTTAAACCTCTTGCCTTCAGTAGATTCCTCCATAAAAGAGCTCCACTGCAGTTTAACTATTGCCTCCAGAGTGATGGTGCTCCACAACCATCAGTCCTGGAGAAAAAATTATGGCTGAAATCATAGCAGCTAATCAAGCCCACTTTAAAACTATTTCTCCACTCCCTAACTGCTTTTTTCGTTGTTGCAGTCTCCAGTCTATGAGATTTCCAACCAGGAACGTCTTCCAGATTCCACATGGCTGGTGCACACAAAATAGGCTGCCAAGGCTCATTGGCTCAGTCCAATAGCCGCTTAATCAACACAAATAGTCCCCATTAATCAGCGGGCCCCATCCTGAACTGTTAAGAGATGGCAGGTTTAGCCAGGCCTTTGCATTATAACTTCAGCTAGAAAAAGATTGGACAGGAGCATCCCTGAATGTACCAACTGGTAAGGCATTGAGATCCTATGCTGTTCTGAAATGGCCATTCTGCCTGGTCATTATACAACATGATTTAGAGAGTGACATTATAGTGAGGCAGCCTGTTAGTGCATTGAGTTCTGCATTGCTTATACTGGCTCCCAAGAATTCTGGTTCTAATAATTGATTAGGATTCAGGGTTTGCCAAAGCATTCCTGCTCATTGGAATCTTCTCATCAACAAGCTGATGGTTTGAATTTCTTGCAAGGAGTTTTTTGTGTGTGTTTTTTTTTTTTAAAAAGGAAAGTACAGCAAAACATTGGTGGGGTAGGGAGAAGCTTAGGCAGAGAAGAAAATGGATGAGCAACCAAACACAGTCAGCATCAGAGATCTGGAGGTGGGGAATGACTAAAGGAGATGTGGAAATAGACACCACAGTAGAGGAAGGGAACCCAATATTAGAACACCTTGTGCTCAGATCATCCCCACGAGCAAACTAGTATTCACACTCATGCCTGATTTCTAAACACAGAGATGGGCTGTTATCCTTTGTGAGGTTTTGCCTTGGCATTAGGCATCATACATAGGGATTCTTGAAAAGCCAAAGTAGGGATTCAGGCCCAGAGACTCATTTCATCCAGCATCTTGCTCTGGCCAGCCAGGTACCATTGGGAAGGCCATAAGCAGGGTCTGAGCTCATCAGTATTCTTCCCTTCTAGCAACTGGTATCCAAAAGCATACTGCTATCAATGGAGGAACAGTATAGCTATCTGGGTTCACAACCAATGATCACCTTCTCCTCAATGAATAGAAGAAGAAGAAGAGTTTGGATTTGATATCCCGCTTTATCACTACCCAAAGGAGTCTCAAAGCGGCTAACACCCTCCTTTCCTTTCCTCCTCCACAACAAACACTCTGTGAGTGGGGCTGAGAGACTTCAAAGAAGTGCGACTAGCCCAAGGTCACCCAGCAGTTGCATGTGGAGGAGCGGAGACGCGAACCTGGTTCACCAGATTACGAGTCTACTGCTCTTAACCACTACACCACGCTGGCTCTCAGAATATATATGATCCTCTCTTAAAGACATCAGAGTTGGTGGCCATCACAACCTTTTGTGGGAGCTGGTGTCCATTGCTGCCTCTTGTGGCCATCACTGCCTCTATCTGCTCTGTCTTACAGTTCCCACTTCAAATGCAAAATCTTCCCTGAACTGGGGAAAAGGACATCTACCCAAGCCTATGTTTAGATTTCTTGTCCCCCGCCCCTTGTTACCATTTCCTCATATTCCTTTCCTTCCTCTTCTTTTCCTCTCACTGTCAAAAACAATGGCGACTGGCACCTCCTAGGAACAGAGAAAGGACGTCCTCTTGGCAACTGTCACTCTGCAATGCAGGAGGTGGACTGATGGCTCCTGCCTGAAGATAAGCCTGGTCCGGAAAACAAGATGCTTGCAGATGTTTGGCTAATGGATACTGGGTAAAAGCCTCTGAAAGACGTGCCACTGCCAGAAGGTGCGAGGAGCATTTTGATGTATTGCTCTCCGCGATGCCTCTGCTCAGTTAACTAGCCGAACAGGTGGTTAGAAAGATCCCTAAATGCGATGCAATCTGTCCATAGTCCAGGTTCCCTCCCGGTGCGAGAAGAGGAGTCTGAAAGATTGGAGGCATCTCAGTTTATCAATCATGTCTTAATGAAACAACCGTCTCTGCTCTGCTCTCCTCTCTTGCCTCTGGCTTGGGGCTTTCTGTGAGTCGTCGTAAACAACATGTGTCTAGATCACAGCAGATAATTCCCACTCTCCCCCTCCTCTGAGCCTCCCCGCTGTATAGCTGCGAGCTTGTCAAATGGGTTCAAACAAAAGAGATGTGAGATTTCCCATCTTAGACAATACTGAGCTCAATGGTCCAGTGGTCTGATCCAGTATAAGGTACCTTCCTTGCTCCTATTAAATTAGTCCTTAATCTGGAGCAATGAGGACTGGAATCTTCATGTTTAGGGGAAGGACTGTATTTCTGTTTGCATGCAGGTTGTCCCTGGTTCAATTCCTGGTATCTCCAGGTAGGGCTAGGAATGTCCCCTATCTGAAAGCTTGGAAAGCTCCTGCCAGTCAGTGTAGGCAGTACTGAGTTAGATGGACCAGTGGTCTGACCCGGTGAAAGGCAGCTTCCTATGTCCCTAAAGGGGTTTGAAAATCTTGTGTGCTGTGCTTCTGGAAAGGTGTAGCCCACTAGATGCTGCAGTGGTCTGATGGTCCAGTGGTCTGATCCAGCATAAGGTACCTTCCTTGCTCCTATTAAATTAGTCCTTAATCTGGAGCAATGAGGACTGGAATCTTCATGTTTAGGGGAAGGACTGTATTTCTGTTTGCATGCAGGTTGTCCCTGGTTCAATTCCTGGTATCTCCAGGTAGGGCTAGGAATGTCCCCTATCTGAAAGCTTGGAAAGCTCCTGCCAGTCAGTGTAGGCAGTACTGAGTTAGATGGACCAGTGGTCTGACCCGGTGAAAGGCAGCTTCCTATGTCCCTAAAGGGGTTTGAAAATCTTGTGTGAAAATCTTGTGTACACCTTCTGGAAAGGTGTAGCCCACTAGATGCTGCAAGATGGGTTATGGGAGGAGGAGGACTCCTTATGACAGAATCCAATGTCCAGCACAGCAACAGAGTGTCTATTTCCAGAGCAGAGCAACACAGGTGTGGGTGCAGACAGCAATTCAGGGAGCAGGAAGCTGGGGGAAATAATGGTGTTAAGCAGGATTTTAGAGAGCTAAAACCTCACAATCAATGGTTTGTTTTGTGTGCATGCATGTCTGTTTCCACTGAAAAAGCAAACTTGGAAAATATTCAATGCAGAAATGTTTTCTGTAAGAAATAGTGGGTGAATGGGGCAAGACAGCATATGTCCGTTTCCCCCCCCCCTCAATATTCTCAAATATCGCTTTTCTTGATGATGGAAAATAGAACCCTAGACTGATATGCTCTCTCTGCATTGTTTCCTTTTTAAAAAAGAGAGAGGGAGGGAGAGAATATTTTCTCTGTGTAATAGAAAAAGATATCCTCTTTGTCAAATTGCCATCCATTGGCGAACACTAAAGGGGAAGGTTAGCGCCATCTACAACACCTGGGCCAATCTATCAAGCGTGATTGCAGCTGGGAACGCCAAAGGAAATCATATTTCATGTAATTTATATTTATAAACATCCATTCCCCCCTCCTTCTCCTTCTCTCTCTCTTTTGCCAGACAGCCAAAGTACTTGGGAGCTTTGCTGGAACCTCAGCCGCAAGTATCAGATAAAATATCATTTACGATCCGGCGTCAAATGCATCACGCCGTAATCGCAGGGAAAGTGGACCAGGGCGCAGCCCGAAAGCTCATTTCCCTATCAATCTTCCCCGGGCGGGGAAGCTCATCCCATTCTTCCAGCCTTTTATGGAGTCGTTGGGTCAAAGACAATTGCCTTCTTCACCCTGCCTGTCCTCTCTCTCTGTAGAGTCGCTGCGACCCAGCCCTTGCGTGCTTCTCGCGATCCCCCTTGTTCGTCCTCAAAAGCAAATCGACATCTTTGAATGGCAGGGGCCCTTCCATTCTCTATTCAGGGCGCTTACAGGGCACTGTCATTTCCAACACTTCCATAATTAGGGGGATTTTAACCAAACTATCCTGTGGATGATTACCGCTGGATTCAATTTCTTTTCCTTTGATCATCCGGAATAGGAGGAAAAGGACGCCGCTGGCATATTTGCTGATGTGCCATGTTTGCAGAGCAGCTTGTGGAAGAGGATCGGCTTGTCCCTCTCTGTTTTCTTTCGGTGCATCTGATGGCAAGGGTTAGGATGGAATCGACTTTGCTGGCTCACATTTCATGATTCGTAGACCCCGAGAGGGCAGCTTAGAGGCCACAGTGTCCTACCCTTCTAATGCCAGAGACAGAGCTCTGAAGTCAGAAGAAAGTGAGATCTGATGACGAAACCTCCTACCTTGTCATCACTTGCTCTGATGGCATCCTGGGTCAACTGATATCAGAGCTCTGGTCGCATTGGGATAAAAGGGAGATGTTCTGGGAAGCTTATTGGTTCTAAATGACCCATTCCACCCCCACCACCCATTAAGCCACTCTTGGACTACAGGGTTACTTTAAAAAAAGAAAAGAAAATGAAAGAACTGGACATTCCAGGACAAGGTTTGCATATATTTGGGAGGGCCAAGCCTGATGACATCTCCTCTCCAGGGACACCCTCTATCAAACCTGCAAACCTGACTAGTAAGCTAGTCATTGCTTATTTATTTATATTGTGTAAATACAGCTGTTTAGCTCCAGCTGGGCCTGCCAGCCCCTTCCACTCATCTCGTTGTGATCGGAGCGGATGCTTAATAAACGGGTTTGGATTAGAACCGTCTGTGGATTATTTGTACCTGAGGAGACCAGCGGGGGCATTTTTCCACCCATATGGAGGAGATGGAAAAACCCCTAGCCAAGAATCCTCAAGACTCTCTGCTCGAAATAAGTTATGCAAATCTAGAAATTCTATGCAAATTGGCTTCTTTGGAGTAAATTTGTTCCATTTGCAGGCTTTATTCTGCACCTGATATTGGCATGGAAAAGGGTGAATTGAAGTAATAAGCCATGGAGAAACTCAGGTTTTGATGCCGAAATGAAACAGCCTGGATTAGTATATCAACATAATGCTTTTGAACAGCACCTAGCATGCAGATGGTGCTTTGCAAATATTTAGTAATTATTGCAGTAGATGGGTGTGTTGATGATGATGTAGCCTGCTGGTCTCGTCCAGTGTGCTTTTTGTCCATTTTTATTTTTTTGCAAAAAGGAAAAAAGAAAAAAAGTTTGCTAGACCTTAGGTTTGAGGTATTGAGCTGCTCAGGTTTTGCAAAGTAACTGAAAATAAAACCACAATAAAGCCAGTTTTCAAACTTGGACGCAAATCTACAAGAATAAAACACACGCAAACCACATCAGCTATGAAGGGGACCTTACAAATGGCTGTTATCCCCTTTATCATTCTTGGAAGTGTAAGTTCTGTCTTACTCTGTATATTAGGTAAACTGGAAATTTACAAATCTATGCAACTTTCATAATTGCAAGTACATATTTTACTTAGATATCTGTTCCAGAATACGAAAAGTAGTATTGCAAGCCTTACATAAGAATAGCTCCGCAGCTGTTCCCTGCTTCCTCCTACTGACACCCCTTTCTCTCTCTTTCTGACACCCATTTTTTCCTTTCTTTTTGACAGTCGTTCTCTCCCTCTCTCCCTCTCCTCTCCTCACACTGAGAGCCAGTGTGGTGTAGTGGTTAAGAGCGGTAGATTTGTAATCTGGGGAACCGGGTTCGCTTCCCCGCTCCTCCAAATGCAGCTGCTGGGTGACTTTGGGCTAGTCACACTTCTCTGAAGTCTCTCAGCCCCACTCACCTCACAGAGTGTTTGTTGTGGGGGAGGAAGGGAAAGGAGAATGTTAGCCACTTTGAGACTCCTTCAGGTAGTGATAAAGCAGGATATCAAATCCAAGCTCTTCTTCCTCTTCTTCTTCCTCCCTGTGTGGAGGGACAGATGACTCTTGCCACTGATCTGAACTGATTGCCAACAGAGGGCTTTTAAAACCAGGCCCATCCCCTGCTCTAATGGTACAGTAAGCCCTCAGCATACATGGGGGTTATGTTCTGGGGATCATGCCCAAAGCCAAAATTCCATATGGTCAAAACACATTGGGTGCAATGGTGAGTGGGATTGCCAAAGTCTTTCTTCCTGGATGCCCGCCCCCTTTCCACTCCCTTTTTATTTATGTTTTATTTATTTTGCCAAGCACATGAAGCTGAATGTGCACAAGTTAAATGTGTGTGAGTTGCAGGCTTCCTGTGCTACGAAATCCACTGCTTCAAATGAACGCATTCATCCTGCTTTGTGGTGGCCCCAGCCCTGGACTGGAGATCAAAGCAGGAAGGTTTCTCCTGGTCAAAGTGAAAGAGAGATTTGGCAGACTGGAACTTAAAGCACCATGGAAGCAAACTGAATCCAGCAAACTGTAACTGGTGTACCACAAAACAGCGGCTTAACCTGTGCATCAGACTCAACCATTATGCCTGTAAGAGAAAAATCTCTCCTATATTTTGTTCATGTCAGGAATCTGAGCCTGTTTGCTTGTTCCTAAATGCTTGCATGACAGGCAGTTAAGCCTGTTACATTAATAGACTATTAATATATCCAACTTTCCCAAGCAGCTTGCATGGGCTCTCCATAGGTTAATTGGGCCATATTTCAAGATAATCACAGCCTTACATTTCGGTGCTAATTAAGTGCCTTTAAACCATACCCACACCCAGCCACACTGAATCATAATTAAACTCCTCGTCTTCCCTTCATATACCAGAGTACTAATACCCATAACGTCCCAAATGCCATTCCTTGCCTGAAGCAAATTAAGCCTCGCAGCTCTGTTTTATGGAATGTATCTTTTAATATATATATCTATATAAAAAACAGAATGATGTACAAATGATTCTGAATGAATATTGCATGAATCGTCAAAGCACTTTTGTCTCTTTATTTCCCTACACTTATTCCCTGCCACAGAATTATTGTCAGCTGACAGACAAGGGGCAGCTTGTTGGATGCAGCAGTTATCAAATCTGAGGAGCCGAGATGAGTCGAGGCTGCTTTTGTTTTCTCCATGAACGTTTTCTGTAGTGCTGAAAACCCCCTTTTCCTTTTTGGTGATTCTCCCAGCACTCCATGTGAAAATGTTTCCTTATTCATTGCATTGCCCTCACTTGCCCTCAGTGGCATAATCAATTGCTCTCACTTGCCGTCAGTGACATCATGACCTAGTCGAAGATGCCTGCAAAGCATGGAGGCCAATAATAATAATAATAATAATAATAATAATATTTTATTTATATCCCACCCTCCCCAGCCGTAGCCGGGCTCAGAGTGGCTAGCAACAATAAAATGATACACATTCTAAAATCATTTCATTATAAAATTAATTCAAATCAGATTAATGGCAACCAATTGGGCTAGAGTTCTGTGAGGATTGCCAAAGGAGGGAGTCAGGCTGTGCCCTGGCTAAAGGCCGGGTGGAACAGCTCTGTCTTGCAGGCCCTGCAGAAAGATGTCAAATCCTGCAGGGCCCTAGTCTCTTGTGACAGAGCGTTCCGCCAGATCGGAGCCACAGCCAAAAATGCCCTGGCTCTGGTTGAGGCCAGCCTAACCTCTCTGTGGCCTGGGACCTTCAAGATGTTTTTGTTTGAAGACCGTAAGTTACTCTGTGGAACATACCAGGAGAGGCGGTCCCGTAGGTACAAGGGTCCTAGGCCGTATAGGGCTTTAAAGGTTAAAACTAGCACCTTAAACCTGATCCTGTACTCCACCGGGAGCTAGTGCAGCTGGTATAGCACCGGGTGAATGTGATCTTGCAGCGAGGACCCCGTAAGGAGTCTCACCGCGGCATTCTGCACCCACTGGAATTTCTGGATCAATCTCAAGGGCAGCCCTACGTAGAGCGAGTTACAATAATCCAGTCTGGATTATATTACACACTCTGATTTGCATCCTAAGCCTGGAGAGAGATCTGAGACCTCAACACACGTTTAACGCAACCGCTTGCTAAATTCATGGCTAGCCGTGGGCTCTGAGCTTTGTGGTTCACACTTTGAAATCCATGACATGAGCAATAGATAGTATGGAAAGTAACCATCCAAATGGAGCTATTCTGCAAATCTGCATCTCTCAGACAGTTTTTGGCCCTTGCTAAAATCTGAAATGGCATGGAAAAGCAATGCAGTGTGAAATCCTCAGAGATTGTTTCAGCTACGTGCTGTATGATGAAAGGGAAGCAAGGTAAACAAACAAACTAACACCCGACTCTGGAAGGGCTAAGTTCTGAAACTTTTGAATGTCAAGACAACTCAGTGCTAAAGGAGGGAAATGTTGAGGTATGTAAATTTCTGCAAACGTTGAAAATCGGATGAATTTGGCAAAGGTCAGAAATTTGTGTGCTTTCCGGAAGCATAGATGATCACTCAGTTAGGTCCATTCATTTTTGTATCATTCTGAAATACAGTCTGACTTTATCATAACCTGATAAAATTCGAATCCCACGCATGTCTATTCAGAAGTTAGCTGTGCTGAGCTTCATGGGACTTACTCCCAGGTTGGGATGGGGAAGAAATTCAATTCAGCTCACATTTAAAGGCAATCCTCCCTAGTTTTCACTTTTCAAAACAATACAGCAACTGAATCACAGCCATCCTTTGAAATTTGCACTTTTCTGAATTTTGCAATGCAGCTTGCCATTCAAGTACTTTATATTTATTTTATTATTATGTTTATACCCCACCTTTCCTCCCAGGACCTTAATGCATGCATGGTTCTCTACCTTTTTTCCCTTGTGACAACCCTGCAGGGTCATTGTACAGTAATAAAAGAGGTTGGATGGCCATCTCTCAGGGATTTGTCAGCTGTGCTTCTTGCATTGCAGGGGGGTTGGACTAGATGACCCTTGATGTCCCTTTCAACTCTACAGTTCTATGGTTCTATTAAAAATGCATAGGGTAAATCATGCATATAGCTACAGGTACAGGGAAAGAAAGAACACAAGATGTATTATATTAGATAAAACTGCCTTGCAAAACTGTGCATATTAGGCAAAATTGCACAGAAATCTGTAAACCGGCCTCGGCCCGTTATACCCGAAAGAGCGTCTCCACCCCCATTGTTCTGCCCTGACACTGAGGTCCAGTGCTGAGGGCCTTCTGGCGGTTCCCTCGCTGCGAGAAGCCAAGTTACAGGGAACCAGGCAGAGGGCCTTCTCAGTGGTGGCACCCACCCTGTGGAATGCCCTCCCACCAGATGTCAAAAAGAAAAACAACTACCAGACTTTTAGAAGACATCTGAAGGCAGCCCTGTTTAGGGAAGCTTTTCATGTTTAATAGATTATTGTATTTTAATGTTCGGTTGGAAGCCGCCCAGAGTGGCTGGGGAAACCCAACCAGATGGGTGGGGTATAAATAATAAATTATTATTATTATTATTATTATTATTATTATTATTATTATTATTATTAACCAGCAGAAAAATTGCACTGAGAGGTTGATGGAGTTTCACAAGGAGTTTATCCTGAGCCCTCTCCCTCCTTCCTTCCTAGGTTCTTAGGCAGTGTCACTATAGACTATTAAGTGGCATCCAAGTTTCATACGTGCCACTTTGACTGCTGTTCTGGGGCTGAACGAAATGTTTGGCTATGTCTGTGCATGGTTTGTAAAGAGTCCCTGCGATGCTCCGGGCTATAAGGCACCGTATAAAATGTCAGCCATTATCATTAATCGCTCCTCGATGTTGCCTCTGACTTTTATGTGTCAGACACTGCAGTCTATAACAAGCTACTGCCTCTGTAAAGGTCTTCCTAGCTGCATAGAGACGGGTTGAGGAAGAGAGCTGGGCAGCAGGTGTGAGAAGGGACAGGGTGTCACCAAAGAGAGAGGGGAGTCCAGAGTGACTTTCCCCAAACACTGAGTCCCCAATGCATACTGGTTTCCTGAATTAAAATGGGGAGCAGGCTTCCATTTTACATTCGTAAGAGAAGAGGGGGAATGCAACTCAAATGAACTGGAGCAACTCCCCTAAGAAACATGGTTAAAACGCTTGGTGCTATTATGCTTAGGGAGAAGAAAAGACACAGACTAGAAGTGCAGAAAATGTGTGGTGTGGATAAACTGGAGAGAGAGAGAGAGAGAGAGAGAGAGAGAGAGAGAGAGAGAGAGAGAGAGAATAATGGAGTTTTCTTTCCCTCTTTCATAACACTAGAACCCAACGGGATTGTCCAGAGAAAATGAAAGTTGGAAGATTCAGGACAGGCAAAAGGAAACACAAAGCACTCAGTTAAATGATGGGATCGGCTACTACTAGATGTATTATTATTATTATTATTATTATTATTATTATTATTATTATTATATCTGTATACCTTACTATGGGATGCGGGTGGCGCTGTGGGTTAAACCACAGAGCCTAGGACTTGCCGATCAGAAGGTCAGTGGTTTGAATCCCCGCGATTGGGTGAGCTCCCGTTGCTCAGTCCCTGCTCCTGCCAACCTGGCAGTTCGAAAGCATATCAAAGTGCAAGTAGATAAATAAGTACCGCTCTGGCGGAAAGGTAAATGGCATTTCCGTGCGCTGTTCTGGTTCACCAGAAGCAGCTTAGTCATGCTGGCCACATGACCTGGAAGCTGTCTGTGGACAAACGCCGGCTCCCTTGGCCCATAAAGCGAGATGAGTGCCGCAACCCCAGAGTTGGTCATGACTAGACCTAATGGTCAGGGGTCCCTTTACCTTTATACCTTACTATACTCACATATCTCAGATGTAGTGATGGCCACCAACTTGGACAGCCAACTTGGGGAAGGGCCATCGCTCAGTAATAGAACATCTGCTTTGCATGTAGTAGGTCTCCTGTTCAATCCCAGCAGCTCTAGGTAGGGCTGGCAAAGACTCCTGCCTGAAACCCTGGAGAGCTGCTGCCAGTCAGTGTAGACAATACTGAGCCAGATGGAACCATTGGCCTGAATGAGAATAAGGCAGCCTCCTCTGTTCCTATTTAAACCACCTCTTTATTTGGGATCATTAGGACTAGCACCTTACTTAACATTTTGGGGAAGGACCATAAGTTGGTGGCAGAGCATCTGCTTTGCATGCAGAAGGTCAGGGTTCAATCCCTGGTGTCTCCAAGACAGAGCTGGGAGAGACCCTGGGAGGAACCCTGAAGAGCTGCTGCCAGTCAGTGTAGGCAATACTGATCTGGATGAGCCAATAGTCTGACTCAGTGTAATGCAGCTTCCTATGTCCTGTAGATAAAAGTAAAGGTAAAGGGACCCCTGACCATTAGGTCCAGTCGTGACTCTGGGGTTGCGGCGCTCATCTCACTTTATTGGCTGAGGGAGCCGGTGTACAGCTTCCGGCTCATGTGGCCAGCATGACTAAGCCACTTCTGGTGAACCAGAGCAACACACGGAAACGCTGTTTACCTTCCCGCCGGAGCGGTACCTATTTATCTACTTGCACTTTGACGTGCTTTCGAACTGCTAGGTTGGCAGGAACAGGGACCGAGCAACGGGAGCTCACCCCATCGCAGGGATTCGAACCGCCGACCTTCTGATTGGCAAGCCCTAGGCTCTGTGGTTTAACCCACAGTGCCACCCACATCCCTATGTCCTATAGATATGATGGCATTAAAAGGGGACCAGGCTACAGAAATACAGGGAGATAAGGCTATCCATCACTACTAGTCATTGTGGCTTTATTACCTCCTGTATGAGAGGGAGAATGCCAGTGGATGGAAAACATGCGTGGGAAAGGATAATGGCACTCCTGTCCTCCTTGTGGTCTTCCCATGGGGCATTCAGTTGGCCCCTGCAGGGTTGAATGATGGATTTGATAGCCTTTTGGCCTGAACTTTCAGGACTTTTTCCATGGGTTCTTAAGAACAGCCCTGCTGGCACACACTAGAGCCAGTGTGGTGTAGTGGTTAAGAGCGGTAGACTCGTAATCTGGTGAACCGGGTTCGATTCTCCGCTCCTCCACATACAGCTGCTGGGTGACTTTGGGCTAGTCACACTTCTCTGAAGTCTCTCAGCCTCACTCACCTCACAGTGTGTTTGTTGAGGGGGAGGAAGGGAAAGGAGATTTTTAGCCACTTTGAGACTCCTTTGGGTAGTGATAAAGCGCGATATCAAATCCAAAGTCGTAGTCTTCATCATCTAGCTGAGAGCATCCTGCCACCCACAACGTTCAACTAGATACCATGGCTACTTGTGGTTTTCCTGGAGGCACCTGCCTGGCCATCCACTATAGGTTGTCCAGAAGCCCGACGTGAGTCTCTTCCACCCAGCAGGACTCTTCTTGCCTTCTCCTCTTGCTGAAGCCCATCCATCCAGTGACGAAAGGTCTATCTTTAGCTGCAGACAGCCCCCTCCACATCTTTCCTCCTCCTCCTCCTTTTAGCCTGGAAATAAATTGTGTTGGTAATAGATTAAGAGAAGGAGCTAAGGATTTGTTCCAGCTGAAATGTTATCACCCCGGGCAGTTTTAATAAAACGATAATCAAATAAAGAGCCAGCTACAATAAATTAATGTGTTTTAGCCGAAGAGGGCTGGGCAAAAAGACTGTGTTCTCTCTCTCTCTCTCTCTCTCTCTCTCTCTCTCTCTCTCTCTCTCTCTCTCTCTCTCCCCCCCCTTTTTTTATAGAAAAAATTACTGTCAGCTGTGTAATCAGAGTGTGTGGAAGGGAGGAGCAGAAGGGGTTGCTGGGCTGGGTGGGTGGAGAGGCAGAAAGCATTTAACCCCGTACGTTCGACATTCAGATCCCACATCTCGTTTCTGACAGGCTTACACCATGTGCGAGGGCTGATAAGGCCCTGTGTGAAATTGACAGCTTGGTCTGAGCTGTCTGTCGACTATAAGAACACACACACACACACACACACACACACACACACACACACCACACCACAACCATTTCTTTATTGCGGAGATAAAGGAGCTGGCTGTGCGATTAAACTTTTCATCTGAGGGAGGAGAGGTGAAGAAAAGAACCGCATCTATTAAAGCCGCTATTAGCTAATGAGAGGGGAAAGGGGAACGCAAAGACGTACGGCAGGGTGGAATCCATTCCTTGTCTTTTTGTTGGGTGGGGAGACATAGGGAGAAGGAGGGGAAGTCACAAGATTCACAATATCTGGGGTAGCCAACATGGTGCCCTCTGGATGTTGCTGGAGGAAAATAGACTATCACTTCATACATTTAAAGCAGCAACACAGCACTTTACACACTCATGGCTTCTCCCAAAGAATCCTGGGAGCTGTAGTTTGTTAAGGGTGCCTAGAGTTGTTGGGAGACCCCTATTCCCTTCCCAGAGCTGCAATTCCCAGAGTTCCTTGGAAAGAGGGCTTCATGGTTAAACCATTTGGGGAACTGTAGTTCTGGGAGGGGACGAACGGTCTCTGAACAATTCTCAGCACCCTTAACTACAGTTCCCAGGATTCTTTAGGGGAAGCTATTGATGCTTACAGTGGGATCATGGTACTTCAAAGGTTCTGTGTGAATGTGGGCTGTGCCAGCACCAAGACTGGCATAGTTTGCCCCTTATTCCAGGGGCACGTACTATGAACCCATATCTTCACCCAGCAGATTGATAGGGATGGGAGAGAAATTTGATTCAGTTGACATTTAATGGTGAGCCAACACTTCCTGAACCAATGAACGAACTGAAACATCATTTGAAATTTGCACTTCTTTGAATTTTGCAATACAGTTCTCTGATCAAATAATGTGTCCAAAAATAGGGTAATGGGGTAAAGGGTGCATTAAAAAAAAGACCCCATAGAACCTTTATAGGAAGAACTTGGGTAGTTCCAATAGATGCTGATGATGTAATGATGAAAACTCCTCTTTGATGAAAATGGTGCAGATACATTATGTCCCATGGTGTCTTCTTCCTGGTCAGAAGTTATTGTTGCTATTGGTTTTGTCTTGGGAAAAGTCCTTGATATTTGCGGATATTCACACACTCTTAAATTATATCCCAGTGGCGTGGGGGCTAACAGATGGAAAACAAAAATGGATTCTGCCAGTCCTTATGGTGTCTAAGGGATTTACTTTGCAAGGCTGGAAGGACGAACACCCACCATCTACAGCTCTGTATTTCTGAAGATCTCACTGCCCTTTCTACATTTGAACACGTGCCTTATAATCTTCAATCTTGGTTGGCTCCCTATATGGACATATGGACTGCTTATATCAATTATATAAATTAGGATTTATGTGGCATTTTTATTGACAGTTGGCAATGTTTTTTATTCTCCCGTTTATTTCTATATGCTATATCTGCAAATTTGCAGAGGTGGACATAGATATATATGGAAACACCAGAAACAAAGAGAAGTCAAAATTGACAGATTCATCCACTCATCCCACCCACCCCCTACAACCTCCCCACTTTTAGAAGTAAAAGTCCAAGCTCTGATGTAAGGGATGATTTGCAGAGGTTCCAATGGCATCAGTGAGGCACCTCACAAGGCCATGTCTCCCTCTCGAAGGGTCTACCATCCCTCTCTGGAAATAAACAGGGAGAGATCAAAAGCATCCTATGGCCTATGGGACACTCTCCCAGAGACCATGGGCTACATCCAATGCTAGTCCTACTCAGAACAGACCCACTGAAGTTAATAGGCACAGCTAACTCAAGTCTATTCATTCCAGTGGGTCTGAGTAGAACCGAGGATTGCAGGCTAAAAGCAGGACCTACACGATGCCCTGAAGGAAGATCAAAAGCCCATCTTATAAGCTTTCCATAACAGACCATCTCTCTCTATCTCTCTCTCGAATGACTGCAGCTCTGTACCCAAGATAATGGGATCGCAGCATGAAAAGAGAAAGGGGTTGGTGGAAAAAAGCACCCCCTCCCCACTGCTAACGGAAGCCAATAATTTGGTAGGAGAGCAAATGGCCTGAAGGATCTTTATCCATTTGAAGGTAAGTAGGCCTGTTAAATGAGGCCAGATGGTTACATTAGCCACGGAAGGGACCTGCAAAGCTCTCTGTCCGCCACCAGCGCAAGGGTTGGGCCCGGCCTTCCAATTTGCTCTGTAAGCCTTTGACAGCTGCTCCCAGAAAATTATGTTCATGCAGTGTGGCAGGTTAAAGAAAGGAAGAGAGGAAGAGACAGAAGCAGCCCGTCTGCCCCGGCCTCCTATGCCTCTCCCCCTCTTTTTTTTGTTATCGATAAACACACGCTCCCTTTTGTCTTCTAAAGCAATTTCATAGCTGATGCACAAACACGGGGGCCATCAAAGGTGGATGGCGAGCGAGACAATGGGAAGGAGATACAAGCTCATCAACAAAGGGACACATTTCCATTTCGGCAACAATGCCTTTGCCTCCTGTTGTACACCCAGCACGGCACTCTGTGTGTGTGCGTGCGTGCATGCTTCTACAGGTGTATTTTATCTCACTCTTTTCTCCCTGCTGCCCCCTTTCACCGCCTGGGAGAGGAACAAGCCTGCCAAGCCTCCACAATAATGTTCGGTTTCTTCCCTCCCCCCTGACAGATGCTGAGCCTGATGGATCCGATAGGCTTCCCAGCCGCAGCTTGGCTTTATTTTATTGCTAATATCAGTTGCTTCCCAACAGGGAGAGAAAAACAGGCTTCCTTCTCTGTCACACCTCGCCCATCCCTTTGTGCTGGTTCTTGCATTACAATGGGGCCCATAGCTATCAGCGTAGAGTGGTTTGGGCTTTCAGCATAGCTCTCTGGGAAGACATTGCAGACTTAAGTGCTCCCAGCATGGACTTCAGCTCCTGCCAATCAACGGTGGGGCTGGATTAAGACTGCAAGGCTTGCCATTTCCCAAGAGAAGGAGGCAGAGATCAGAGCGGTGAGACGAGGCTGGGGGTGGGGTCAGAGAAGAAAATCAGGGCTTCTTCTGAAGCAGGTCTTAGCTCTGGAACAAGAGAGTGTTGTTGTTGTTTAGTCGTTTAGTCGTGTCCAACTCTTCGTGACCCCATGGACCAGAGCACGCCAGGCACTTCTGTCTTCCACTGCCTCCCGCAGTTTAGTCAAACTCATGCTGGTAGCTTCGAGAACACTATCCAACCATCTTGTCCTCTGTCGTCCCCTTCTCCTTGTGCCCTCCATCTTTCCCAACATCAGGGTCTTTTCCAGGGAGTCTTCTCTTCTCATGAGGTGGCCAAAGTATTGGAGTCTCAGCTTCAGGATCTGTCCTTCCAGTGAGCACTCAGGGCTGATTTCCTTAAGAATGGACATGTTTGATCTTCTTGCAGTCCCTAGGACTCCTCCAGCACCAAGAGAGTACCTCTGAGCATTCTCAGATGATTATGTAAGAACATAAGAAGAGCCTGCTACAGTAGATCAATGGCCCATCTAGTCCTGTTCTCACAGTGGCCAACCAGATGCCCATTATGGGAAACCTGCAATCAGTAAGCAAAGGATCATTCTCTGCTCCTGTGGTTTCCAGCAACTGACATTCAGAAGCATCACTGCCTCCAACCACAAAGGTAACATCTTATCGGGATCCAGTCACTTGGATAGCCATAAATGGCTGCCAGCCATTGCTAGCCTTCTTCTCCAGGCTGATTTTATCTTCCTCCATTCCTTCTCCCAACCTTTTTTTCTTGGAGAAGATCGAGGAGGGAGAGGACTGGCAGGAAGAGGGACTCAAGCCATTGAACTTTTCAAATGTTCTTGTAGAATGCTTGAGGGAAGAAAACTGCTCTGAGTTTTCAGAGCATTCAGCAGGAACATTCAAAAAGCCCAATTGATTTTGGGGGGTAAGCGGAAGAGCTCGAGGGAACATTGACCTGTGCTGAAAGATTGCAAACTTCATTTCCTAGTGTTCTATAAAAACAGGGCTGGTGCCAAGTGTTGGCATGTTAAGGCAGCTGGAAACAATGGCCATGAAAGGATGAGCTCACGGAGGAAGGGGGGGCATTGAGGGTTTCTTGCACAAGGACCCCCTAATAATTTTGTTCAAGAAAAGAGCAGCCATTGATCTCATATTTGGGGACGAAGCAACTTTTCTGACAGTATCATTGGGAAAGGTTGGGCTGAAGTCTCCTGTGTAGATTTTGATACAAATGAACAAAGCTCTGTGTGATAGACAGGTGAGGTCAGCAACACAATCACATTTGCTGCATTTGATTAAAGACGGAGGAAGAAATTCAGATTGGTCTATACCTAATTCCCAGCTTCTAAACAATATGCCAACCAAAACACTGCACTATTCCGAATTTTGTGATGTGGTTCTCCAATAGAGCAATATGTATAAGATTATGTGTTATTTATTTGTTTAATCTATATCTATCTATCATCTATCTATCTATCTATCTATAGCTGTCATCTATCCCCCCTTTAGTACAATAATCTCTAAGTGGTTTGCAAAGATACAACACAATACAATAAAAATCAGTAAAAACTATGAAATCAAACTTCAATTAAAACACCTGCTGGAATTAACAAAAATGTATGCAGTAGGTGCTGGAAGTTCAACAGGAAGTGGGATTGTCAGAACTCAAATGGGAGAGTTTTCCATAAAATTAGACTAGCAATACTAAATGGCATGGCTCCTGGTGAATATGAGCCATGGGGAAAGTGCACAAAAATAGTGAAAATAAATACAAAAACGCATCCTGTTATGGAAATTGGGGGAAAATGTGCTTATTATGGGAAATATGCATTAAGATGCTGATGAATTTTCACGAAGGCTCTTTCTTTAAAAAATTGCAAACGGATGCAGAAATGTGGAGAAATGAGCTGAAGATTGGACAAACATGAAACTGATATTAGCCGATTCATCCATCCCTATGTGGGACATCAAGCAGGATGAAGCACAAGACAAGGTCTTGATGTGGCTGAGAAGCATGGAGGTCTTTAAAAAGAGACAGGATGAGAAGACAACATCCGAGGAGACACGGAGAGTGAGAGGGAGGGAGGGAGGGAGAGAGAGAGAGAGAGAGAGAGAGAGAGAGAGAGAGAGAGAGAGAGGAGACAGACTGTGTATCAACAATCCAGAGTAGACTTGCACATTATCTAGGTAGCAGAGCGGAATTGGAGATCAAGATGCCAACTAAATTAGGGTGTTGTAGGTCACCGAGCAGGAATTTCATGATGGCTGCATCTCTAACAAAGGTTAAAATGTGGAACAAAGACAAATAATGACAAGGCTCCAGAGGCAGTGACCAGAAGGGAGAGACATCGGTGGCAGTGGCTGGGAAGCAGAAGAAATCTTTGCCTGCAATCAGTGCTCAGTGGGTCAGACGGAAAGCAGAATGCACAGCATCCCAAATGCCGACGGGAGGGAGGGCAAGTGGCTCTGACAGCGGTTTCCAGTAAAATTAATGCACCCAAAGCACTTGTCAAGAGGGAGAAGGCATTCAGGGGGAAGAAGCACAGATGCCTCTGGAACAGCCATGGGGTGTGTGGTGATGAAGGCAGAGGATCCAGCGATGAGTGGGGGGAAATGGGTAAAATTTGGGATTCAGGAAGGCATCTAGCAATTTTGACTTCTGCTTGTGTCTCATCAATGAACATCCACAGTGGCATGTGGCATACCCTCCACAACCCACCTTGAAGTACATACAATGCGTGCAGATCACAACATCTTACATGCACAAAGGTCACCAGGAAATCAGACAAAATGCCTCCTCCAAGGTTGCCCATTTGACATGGTGTAGAGGGGGAGGGGGATGCCATTTTGAAGACGTAAGGGCATATAAAGGGCAAAGCCAGCTATGAACTCAATGCTGACTGTGACAGTGGTCCCCAGTATGGGGTAGAGGTTAAGAGCGGTAGAATCGTAATCTGGTGAAGCAGGTTTGCATCTCCGCTCCTCCACATGCAGCTGCTGGGTGACCTTGGGCTAGTCACACTTCTCTGAAGTCTCTCAGCCCCACTCACCTCACAGGGTGTTTGTTGTGGGGGAGGAAGGGAAAGGAGAATGTTAGCCACTTTGAGACTTCTTCGGGTAGTGATAAAGCAGGATATCAAATCCAAACTCTTCTTCTTCTTCCCCACAGTCTTCATGGCTGGAGGCTGCATATTTTTCTCAAGGTTCCTAGAGCAGGGGTGGGGAACTTCTGGTCCTCCCGATCTTATTGGACTACAATTCCCATCATCCCTGGCCATTGGCCATGAAGGTTGCTGGGGCTGCTGTGAATTGAAGTCCAAAAGCATCTGGAGAGGCCACAGGCTCCCCATTCCTGAAGTAGAGTGAGGGCAACAAAGCTGGTTAGAGTCAAGGCATTGCTTCCTACATTTACTCTAGAGTCTTAACAAATATATATAGCCTCACTGCTCAAAAAGATAATAATGGGTGAGACAGGGTCATTCCCTCTTGGTCTTCCTTGACCCAGAGCTGTCTGCCTAGGGCTAGCATAGGTGGCTGATAATAGCCTTACAAAGGAACAGCAACTCCAAAAGTGACATGGGGAGCAGGGAAGCAATTGACAGCCACTCAGGGAGGACAGTGTCTCTTAATTCCTTTCTCATTGCACTCAATGGTCTTTGGAGACAGACAGATGCCAACAATAACAGATCGTTAGCCTCTGTGCTTAAATATTGTGGTGACTTTGGAGGATCCTATTGAGCAAAGATCTGAGGAATTCTGAAGGAAGAGGCGAAAACAAAACTAGTGAAAGTGTGTGTGTGTGTGTGTGTGTGTGTGTGGTGCGGTCAGGACTGATTTCTGCATATTTCTATATATGACCCACAAAAAACATTGAAAGGTTGGTGCAAGTTTGTTCCCCAAATTTCTCCAAATGAATCCTGATGCCCAACAATCTCAAACTGTTGTTGATGTTGTTGCTGTTGGCGTCTGACTGTCTTGAGAGACAATGGAGTGCGCCTCCGGGGGTGAATATTCTCCAAAATTTTGGCACCGTGTGATATTGAACTCTGCGGTTTCCCAGCTTCTGTATAAGCTCTGAGTCGCTTTATTGCAGAAACAGCAGCTCCAAGCTCACTGAACTGGGGAAATGGGAAGCTAGGCACACAATTTTGCTGAAAGCAAAACTTTGCAGTAAATTGGAAGGTTGCTACATAGGAGAAACATCTGGTGAATTTTCAAAGGATACGAGTAGCTGAATTCCTCAGTGGATGAGTCCTCATATCCCCCGACTCCACTGGGGAAAAAAGAAGAAGAAGCCCTGTGCAGATTTGAAGGTAAAGATCCCTGTCCGGGCATCTGGCATCCAAGCCATGGACCCTCCTGGATGCTCAATCTGTGCATAGCTTCCCAGCAGCACTGCTGGGTGGGCATCCTTCCAAACAGCACCCGTGGAGGGAAATTGCCACACTGCAATCCACTGTCTATCCACCGTGCCATCTGAGCCGTCTATTAGCACAGAATAAAGTTCCTAACCAGAGAGGTCAGGCCGCAGGGCGTTTAAAGTAAATTTCCTAGAGCTGCAAATCCTGCCTGCTCCAGCCAAGGGATAAAGGGGGTGGGGGAGAGAAAGAGAATTACACAGCACAGGGCCTCCAGAGCCGTTTATGGCTGCTCCTGGCGGGATTTGTGATTGAAGGGCGAGGTCTCAGCCGGCAGGTACAAGCCCATCTGATGAACAACGGAAGTGCCCTGCTTTAATCCTGCAAATCTCTAGGTTTTTATTTTAATCAATTTCTATTTCACTCGCTATGGGTCGTCCCCCCCCTTCTCCTTAACAACACAGTTTTCGGAGAGGAGAGGAAGGCAGGTTGGGAAGCTCTAATAGCTTCTTGCTAGCAAGCAATAGTTTTCTCCATTGAGAAATTTAACCTTCTGAAAATGTAGGTAATGCTAGACAATAATATTTTATAATAATTAACAACAACAACATTTATAATATAACTGCAATAACATGGCAATCATTTTTAATGTCTTCTATGCATTTTTACACACATTTTACTTACCAAGCAAAAACTAAATTATATTAATTTAGTCAAAATGTCTTTCGAATTCCCAAGTCATGTTACAACTTTTTAGCACCACTCATTTTTGGAATTTGAACTGTTGAAAAACTCAGCATACCCTAATGGCCTGGAGCAACTTCTTTGAACAGTGGTACCTTGGGTTAAGAACTTAATTCGTTCTGGAGGTCTGTTCTTAACCTGAAACTGTTCTTAACTTGAAGCACCACTTTAGCTAATGGGGCCTCCTGCTGCTGCTGCACTGCCAGAGCACGATTTCTGTTCTCATCCTGAAGCAAAGTTCTTAACTTGAGGTACTATTTCTGGGTTAGCGGAGTCTGTAACCTGAAGCGTCTGTAACCTGAAGCAGCTGTAACCCGAGGTACCACTGTATATGCTAAATTGTGGTACTTAACTAGCCAGCCAAAGCCATTACCTTGGCAAAGGGACTAGTTTGGCAGGTTCTGCAGCCTCTCCTACTGAATTCTAACACTTAGAATTCTGGAAAGGATCTGGAAAGGATCCAAGGATACCCAGACTGACCCCCCAAACCCATAACACTTGACCCTCCAAATTTATAACACTAGCAGGTGTGCCAACTCTGTGGGGCTGAGGCCTCTACAGCCCCTGCAATGTCCACTGGGATTGGTCTCAGCCCTCCCCCCAATCTAGAGGGGGCAGAGGAGGCCTGGAGGGATGTTGCCCCAACGTAGCCCAGCCTGGCAGGAAGTCACCCTGGGCCAACCAGCGCAGCCTGGTCGGCCTCTCCCAATATGCCAGTTGTCACATGCCTGTGCAAAGCACATGACATCATGCACAGCTCCCCCAATGTTGGGTGAAACTCGGCACCTGCGAACACTAGAAACCTAAGAAGAGTCTGCCGGAGGCAGAACATAGCTATGGGGCATCAATGACATGTTGCAGAACATACCTGAAAGCTCACCACTCCCACCAGTCTGGAGGTGCGCTTGGTCATCACTGGCATTTTAAAGATGAGGAAAGGAAGCACTGAAACTGGTTCTGAGGACCAGGCACTCTGGGATGGCTAGGCTGGAAAGCCCACCTGGTGAGATGGTACAGAGAAATAGGCCACACACCACATCTTCATCAAAAGCGGATCTTTGGGCCGAGAGGATGCCCAGCCCACCGAATGCCTTTGAGATTATTCCAAGACATACATGAAAGGTAATTTCAAGAATGCACTTTCCATTATCACCTCTGGTCCTACAATCAAATCTGACGAAAGAGGTAACTTGAAAAGCTGCTTGAGGCATCTAAAAAGAAGGCAGGCCAAAGAGGGGAGCAAATGAGGAGAGCCCAAGAGTCAAAAAGACACTTGGTGACTCTCGCAGGGTTGCGGGGTGGTCACAGAGCACTCCAGGGGTGTAAAATACTGGCAGTGCAGCCCAACTAAGGAAGCTGGCAATAGAAATCACACTGAGTCTTCAAACAGGAGTAGGTTCCCTTCATCTTGCATTGCAAGAACATCCTTTTCCTGAGCCAGCGAATCATGCCCAGATCATGTTAATACTAATAAAATCCTTAAGACACTTCCCTCTGTTAACGTGTTGCCTTTTATTAAGTCTTATATCAGAAGCAGCTGGATTATTCTGCCTTGCACCTCACCCCGCCTGCCAGTATCTGAGCCATTATGTCACAGCACCCCTAAATCAAGCAAATCTTTTTTAAAAAAGACATTCTGGGAGAATAAAAAGCCTGGGAATATTTCATGTGCCAGGAAAGATCTTGGCAAGGCCATCTCTGCCTGACAACCCCAAAGATAGGGCCTTTTAAAGTGCAGTGGAAGGATCTGGGAGGTTTCTTTTGATTCTTAAACAAAGAGAGTCAGAGTAACTAACATTAGAGCTTGCTGGATATGTTTTTAGAGCACAGACTCTTGCCTGTCTTCTGTAAGCCCACTTGTGTAAGGGTACCTGTGCCTTTAACAGTTTGCATGAAAAGCACACAGTTTAGGAGAGGGGCAGGTAACTGATTTGCCCTCTAGGGGGCACTGTTATGGTGGAGAGGGTGGCCTCCCAGCAGGGTGCCATCTTGAATAAAATATTGGGGCAGCCCAGGTAAGCCCTGCCCTGCATAGTTGATTATAAGACACGGTGAATGGACAGCATTTGAATAGGAATGCCCATTATCTTTGGGAGAGCGGCCCCCCTCAAATATTTTGTTGGGGGGAGCCAAAGGGACCTCAGCCCCTAGGTTGCTCCTATGCTACCCATACAAAAGGCAAATTCCTTACTAGGGGTCCTTAGGAAAGGAACTGAAAATAAAACTGCCGATAGCATGATGCCATTATAGAAATCGATGGCACAGTTGCATTGTGAAAACAGTGGTACTTCGGGTTAAGTACTTAATTCGTTCCAGAGGTCTGTACTTAACCTAAAACTGTTCTTAACCTGAAGCATCACTTTAGCTAATGGGGCCTCCCGCTGCTGCCGCGCCGCAGGAGCACAATTTCTGTTCTCATCCTGAAGCAAAATTCTTAACCTGAAGCACTATTTCTGGGTTAGCGGAGTCTGTAACCTGAAGCGTATGTAACCCGAAGTACCACTGTAAGGTGTACAATTTTGGCCACCTCACCTCATATAGGATATTGTGGAGCTGAAAAGGGTTCAGAAAAGGACAAGCCAACTTACCAAGAAGGGTGAAGTGACCCCCCTGTCAAGAAAGGTTGTGGCATTGGGCTTCTTCAGTAAAATAAAATGTGAAGAAGAGGTGACATGATATATGCAAGTTCTTCTCCCTCATAACAACTTGCGGACATCCAATGAAGCTGAATGCTCAAAGTTTTAGGACAGACAAAATAAAGTCCTCTTTCATGTAGCACATGGTGAGACTATTGATCTCACTCCCACAGGAGGCAGTGAAGACCACGAACTTGGATGGCTTTAAAAGAGGGTTAGAAAAATTAATGGAGGATCAAGCTATCAGTGGGTCTTAGCCATGATGACTACGCTCTGTCTCCACAGTCAGAGGCAATATCCTCCTGAATTCCAGTCACTGGGGAGGGGCTCTTGTGTTCAGGTCCTGCATGTGGGTTTCCCACAGGCATCTGGTTGGCCACCATGAGAACAGGATGCTCCACTAGACAGACCATTGCCCTGATCCACACACCACAGCACCCTCTCCTTCAGCTAATGCCTGCAGATCAGTTGAGTAGGTGAGTTATCACCCCTCCTCACACTCATCAAATGATTGATCAGATGAGCAGGGAGGAGACAAATTGTGCCATGTCTCCCACCTTTTTTAAAAGCACCCTTGCCAAAATTTGTGGTGGTCTGACATGGCGGAGAGGGGTGGTATTGTGGGAGAGCAGTCAAATACAACATTCATTGTTTTCCTACAGTGGACATGCAAGGGAATGTTTGGTCCAGCCAGTAGAACTTCCTGTTCCTCCTGGCCTGGAGCATCATTCCTTGCACATGACTAGTGGGTGGGCATGACATTTCCAGACCTGGTAAAAGGACAAGGCATGCTGCCTATCTCTCTCTCTCTCTCTCTCTTTTCCCCATCTTCCTTTCTTCCTACAAACTTCTCAGACTGCTAACTGCAGTCACTAGGCCAGCCCTTAAGGGATAAACTGTTAGATTTCCTGATCCATGATTTCAGTCATAGGATTATTGTCTTTCACATGACGGTATATGCTTTGACTCCACAGAGTGGGAAGTGACGGAGACAGGATGTTTGTGTTACTGTGTTTCGTGAAGTGGGACTATTGTCCTTTGTTTTTTTCTCTTTGCTGTCTGATGCTAGAGAGAGAGGGAGCCGTGTTGCAGTGCTCCTTATGTGTTTATATGTAAATAAAGTAGATTAGCCAATATGCTGAGTTGCTGAGGTCTGTTACACAAAGCTGTGAAGACTGGATCCCTAAGTGTGCCGGTGTCTGTTGGCATTGGTCACTGTGATGTTTGGGCTGAAGAAAGCTTTTGAAGCTCCCAAACAATCGACCAGGAGGGAGAGAACATGCCAGTCAGGCATGTGTCTCTGCCAGGGTCCTACTTGAGTGTAGGCTGAACTCCTGACATAAACCTGTTAGTATATGTTTGTAACTTTGAGCCTTCTTGGGCTCCATGATCAGTGCAGATGGTGACAGCAGTCACGAAATTAAAAGACGCCTGCTCCTTGGGAGAAAGGCGATGGCAAACCTAGACAACATCTTAAAAAGCAGAGACATCACCTTGCCAACAAAGGTCCGTATAGTAAAAGCCATGGTTTTCCCAGTAGTGATGTATGGAAGTGAGAGCTGGACCATAAAGAAGGTTGATCGCCGAAGAATTGATGCTTTTGAATTATGGTGCTGGAGGAGACTCTTGAGAGTCCCATGGACTGCAAGAAGATCAAACCTCTCCATTCTGAAGGAAATCAGCCCTGAGCGCTCACTGGAAGGACAGATCGTGAAGCTGAGGCTCCAATACTTCGGCCACCTCATGAGAAGAGAAGACTCCCTGGAAAAGACCCTGATGTTGGGAAAGATGGAGGGCACAAGGAGAAGGGGACGACAGAGAATGAGATGGTTGGATGGTGTTCTTGAAGCTACCAGCATGAGTTTGATCAAACTGCGGGAGGCAGTGGAGGACAGAAGTGCCTGGTGTGCTCTGGTCCATGGGGTCACGAAGAGTCGGACACGACTAAACAACTAAACAACAACAACAACAACAACAACTTTGAGCCTAAAGCCTGGCTTCAGGGATCACAATGTGCTCTGCCTGATCACGAGTCAACTTTCTTTTTATTGCTTATGAATAAGACTGTGGTGTCTTTATTCTTTTAGCAGGGATTCAAAGGGTCTTACCAGGAAAATATTAGAACATATTTCAATCTGGACAAGCCAGATTGAATGGCATCTTGTCTTAAGAAACTCACACGAGTTTGCAACTAGTTTTCTGCTGTGTGAAGGGGAATGCACTCTGCTAAGTAAAGGAACTTGCTAGCGCAAGTTAGGAAGGATAAGTTAGGAAGGATAAACAATATATCCTCTCCTGCCACCCTGAACATTCCCACAGGTATGAAGTCCATTTCTGACATCTCCACTGTGGCAAACACAATTGTGTTGCTCTGGCCCTTTGGGCAGATAGTTTCAGCCGCAAAGGCTCTCCTCCACCTTGGCTTCAAGTGTCCTTTTACTCCACCTACCCACGTGAATGAAGATGCAACCCGTCTCACCGAATAGTGCTAGAAAGCAGTGGGGCATGGAAGCTTAGCCAGATGGCACACGAGATTAATGGATGTTGTTTCTGCACCTCCCACCACCCACCAAGAGTATCTGAGAGGACCTAGATGTTTTCTTATCATCCGGAATGCATGATGGTTTAATCAGCAGGGCGATGGCACACTGTTGTCAATTGCTTTCCGGAATGATTTCCTCCCCTGAGCTGATGTCTGTATCGGGTGCAAGGAGAAGAATTGTTTGGTTGTGAGTGTTTTCCTTTTTGGTGGGGGGAGTGTTCAGTGACTCATAGCAGAGAGCACCTGGCTTCACGCTCCTCTTGACTTTGTGGTGCAAACCTCAGCAAGATATTTCTTGTAGAGTGGCACCCCCCTCCCTTTGTTCGAACACAGCCCCTGTTTGGGCTGTGCTGATAAAAAAAAATAGAATGTCTTTATTATAGGGATTATGCCTGTAAGTAGGTTAAACCGCCATTAACAATGCCTGCTACCCTAAGGAAGAAGGCTTTCTCTCTGAGCCATCCAATTCTTCTCCAATCTAAGTCTCGAACATCCGCTTCTCCATTGAAAAGAAATCTGTGACTTAGGGCAGATGTTTCTTGGCTCACATCTCAAAGAGATTTTATATATAAATAACCCTTATTGTTCAAACACGTCTATAGGCTGTATTTGTATCTCTGGATCATAGCAGAGATGTTTTCTTCTTTAAGAAGCTTTGGTCTGCGTGGGACCATTCCAGGGTATTTGGCATTTTGTCAAGACAGAAGCTGGTGCCTTTTCAAGAGAGCTGTAGATTGATCCAGCCACTTAGGTGTCTTCTCTACCTTTCTGGGGAGGTGGGGAAGAGGGCATCCCCCCCTCCCTGTGCCCCTAGTTGACCAGGGTTAATCAGCATAATAAAAACTCACTGCATAAAGGCAGCTCCATTGTTTTTAGAGCTGTCAACCAATTAAAAGAATCTTGGTTGATTTGTTGTATTATATAAACAATCAACTGATTAAATTTGCATACATTTGCATGTGGGTAAAAACTATCATTATGAATCAAGATGCATACTGTCTTTAGGTTGTCTTTGACTAACATCTACTTTGAGTAGACCAACTGAAATTAATGGACCTCAGCCATGACTATTAATTTCAGTGGGTCCACTCAGAGTATGATTAGGACTGTAGTCACAAGACAGTTTATTCCATTTTCACAACATCTCACTATTATTATTATTCATATTTTCAGAGGTAAAAATCTGGACAAAAAAGTTGTCGAGCTTTTTGCATGATAGCCCCAAAAGCTGCACATGCACGCACATTTTTACCCCCCCCCAAAAAAACCCTGGACATTTAAAATTGTAAAAATCCCCCTGGGTGAGCATGTAGGCCACCCATAAGAGGACATGCCTGGGATTTCCCAGATGTATGGCAACCCTATATTATTAACTGCTAATTTCCAATTTCTGTTTGAACTTTCACATTGTGTAAGAGCTACTTCTGGAACTGCAGTGAGCTATAGCACAGTTTCAAATTCATTTCTACATTATTTCCAATGGATTTTTTTTTTTTGTTTTTCTGGAAACATCACAGAAATTAGCACAAAACCTGCACTTTATTCCACTATAGTTCCACAAGTGACTTTTATACCTTGTGAAAGCTCAAATATGATTTGTAAATTATACGTTAGAGAAAAGCCATGAAAATGGAGTGAGCTGCCATGTGAATGCAGACTAGCACTTGCGACAACCCTCTTGCATTTTGATCAGAGATGGGGAGCAAAATGTCTTGAGCCAGCCCTGCTGGCCGGTGTTTGACAAGCCCAGACAAAGGGCAACACCAGGAGATTTATGGAGGCAAGTACATGGCTGGTGAGCTCTCCGTTTCCCATCTGTCTAAAGCAGATGAGAGGCCCTGTATGCCTGGCATCTCCATCTGTGGACATCTATGTGATGCTCTATCTGTCTTTTCAGACCTATCCTCAAAACACACGTCTTCTTTGAAGTTTTCAGCTTCACTGCTTTGCCCTCTTCTCCCAGCTGAAGCCTAAAGGTGGTGTGAGCTTCTGCTCCAACCAAAATCCAGGACAGAACCACAATTGTCTCTTTCTGAGTTACTTAGAAGCAGTTCTGGAGCAGGCCTGGGCACCACTTCTTTCTGGCAGTAAAGTCTCTACCATGCTTCCTTTCCATATCCTTTTTCAGGTATTCGAGGAAGGTACATTGAGCACAATTGGTGGTGGGAGTGCAGACTCTTATGAGAATGCCTGCATAAGGCCCATTGTGTTAAGATTCCTGTTCCGTGTTTGCAGTCATGAGATTGTTCTCTATCACATGACGGTGTATGTTTTCATTTCACAGTGTGAGAAGTGACGGAGACAGGATGTTTGTGTTACTGTGTTCCGTGAAGTGGGACTATTGTCCTTTGTTCTTTCTCTCTTTGCTGTCTGCTGAGAAAGAGGCAGGAGCTAAGTCAGAATGCTCCGAGTGTATTATATGTAAATAAAGTAGATTAGCCAAAATGCTGTGCTATTGGTTCTGTTACGCAAACTGTGAATACTCTGCGGATCCCTAAGTGTGCTAATGTCTTTTGGCATCAGTCGCTGTGATGTTCAGGCTGAAGAAAGCATTTGAAGCTCCCAAACGATCGACCAGGAGGGAGAGAAAATGCCAGCTGGGCATGTGTCTCTGCCAGGATCCTACATGAGAGTAGGATGCTCCTAACACATTGTGGGCAGATTTGCATGCATTGGCTCTCCACATGTTGTAATGCAGAGTAGCCAAGATGGAACTCTCCTTATGGTTGTTGGTCTCCAACTCCCAGCAACCCCAGCCAACATGGCCGGTGTTCAGGGATGGTGGGAGCTGGAGTCTAACAACAGGTTCCCCATCCCTTTTTTAGATGATGCATGCATGTGTTGTAGCAGGTGCCATCTTAGAAGAAAGCTCTACGTGTGAGAAAAGCAGGTGCCCCTTTTTAGAAAGCCAGTGGTGCAGTGATTAGAGTGTCAGACTATGACCTGGGAAACCAGGGTTCAAATCCCCACTCAGCCATGAAGCTCATTGGGGGACCTTGGGCCAGTCACTGCCTCTCAGCCTAACCTACCTCACAGGGTTGTTGTGGGGATTAAATAAGGAGGAGGGAGAACCCATGGATGCCACATTGAACTACTTGGAGAGAAGGATGGGAAATAAATGAAACAAACAAGCAGATCAATAGATAGATGACAGACCCTCCAAGTGTCCCTATTTTCCAGGGACAGTCCCAGATTTACAGAAGTAGTCCCAGTTTCTGATTTGATCCCATTAGTTCTTATAGGACATCCCTATTTTCATCAGAGAAATGTTGAGGGGAATTATGTGACCCCCGAGCCAAGGAGTAATTATATAACCTTTAGAAGACATCTGAAGGCTTCCCTGCATAGGGAAGTTATTTTGATATTTAATGCTTTATCATGTTTTTATATATGTTGGAAGCCACCCAGAGTGGCTGGAGCAACCCAGTCAGACAAGCAAAGTATAAATAATACAATTATTATCATTATGGAATAGGAAATCCCTATTTTCACTGGAGAAATGTTGGAGGGTGTGAGATAATAGATAGATGATTGATAGATTGATAGATAGACTCTCCAGTGTCCCTATTTTCCTGGGATGTCCCTGATTTAGAGAAGCTATCCTGGTTTCTGATTTGATCCTGGAATGTCCCACTTTTCCTTAGGATGTCCTGATTTTCATTGGAGAAATATTGGAGGGTACGGAGTTATCAAATCCCTGAGCCGTCTGAAGGCAACCGTGTATAGGCAAGTTTTCTAATGTTTAATGTTTTATTATATTTTTATATATGTTGAAAGCTGCCCAGAGTGCTGGGGCAACCTAATAAGATATAAATAGTAAAAGTATTGTTATGGAATGGGACATCCTTATTTTCATCAGAGAAATGTTGGAAGGTATGGGTAAATGATAGATAGATAGATAGATAGATAGATGATAGATAGATAGATAGATAGAACTCCCCACCTGCAGTTTTTAGAAAATGATACAGAGAGAGAGAGAGAGCACTCAGCCCTAATTGTATAGGTACATTGGGCGTTTAAGGAGAAGAAAGAAAACAAACCAGCCTCCAGTCATAATGACAGGATGAGCTGGAGAGGAAAGGAAGGGAAAGCTTGAGATCCAGCACTCGGCAGTTTAGGGCCTGACTAATTTTGGGCCTGCTAAGCACCTGTAGCCTGCATAAAAACGTGTGTCCTCCCACATGCTGATCAGCACTTCTGAGGCTCAGCATCTGTTTTTATTCACACATGAGAGCCGCCTTGTGCCTGCTGAGCATGTAAAAATTCTTGCCCCATCAGGCGCTGCTCTGTGCGCACTTGTGCCTGCATATGCAGACAGAGAGATTGAGGAAGTGAAGCATGAATAACGGCTGATGCAGTGGAGTGAGTGACTGCTTCCAACAGACCATGAAAACACACACAAACACACAAATCTATATCTGACTGGGGTCACAGCCAGGCACGTTAACTCCTGATAGAAGCCCATCAAAGCAAGTTCCAGAAACTGGGCTTCAGTCATTCTCAACAAGGGACATAGAATCATAAAACTGTATCATTGGAAGGGACCCCAAGGCTCATCAGTCCAACCCCCTGCAATGCTGGAATCTCAGCTAAAGGATCCATGACAGGTGGCCATCCAACCTCTGCTTAAAAACCTCCAAGGAAGGAGAGTTGTGGATACTGGTGGGATGAGGACATCCTCTTGGAAGCAAACAACATGCTGCCCATCCCCTGCTTTGGTTTGCTTAGTGTTGCAGGAGAAGGACTTTGCAGGTGACTGGATGTCAGATGGGGTGGTCTGCAGGCATTCTTGGAGGGCACAGATTATTGAGATCCGTTCTAATCTGGCCAAGGAACTCAGCCAGCATTGGTCACCCTGAGAGAGTGGGACAGGAGGAGTACAAACTGGATCCTGCTGCTTGATCTCTCATCAGCATTTGATACCATCAACCATGGTATCCTCCTGGACCAGATCCAGGGAACAGAAATTGGGAAGTACTGTATTAAAAGTAGTTCCAATCCTACCTTCAGGATTGAATCCAGAGGGTAGCATTGGGAGAGTGCTTTTCGGCCCTCTGGTCATATTTAATACCTACATGAAGCTGTTGTGAGTGGTCCTTAGGAGTTTCACGATGAAATACCATCAGTATGCTGATGACACTTAGCTCTATTTCTGCATAACATCAGGAGGAGTGTGGATGTGGCCTAAGAAGCAACAGCTGATTGAAGGGCCACTAGGGGCGCATCGGAAGATGGCTGACAATAACATCTCTCCGACCCACAGGGGGTAATTAGGAGGCTGTGATGGGAGTAAATAGCCTCCCTACCCCCCCAAGATTGTGGGGGAGGCTGCCCTTGCCTGCTGTGCCCTATACCACCCCCAAATTTGTGGGGATAGGGGCACTAGGCAGAATGCCCTCCTGTGGATCTCGGTGCTCCTGGACTCTGTCTCTGATCTGCGCCGCTAGTTGCAAGAACTTCAAAGGGAACAATTAGGAAGAAGCGAATGCACATATTTCAAGGAAGGAGGGGGAGTAAAGACTGCTAACTGAAGAGTTCTCTGATAAACAAGACAAGTCGGAGGAACAAGAATCAATCATGAGAAGATATGCCAAGACTCGGTATGGCAAAGGGACTGGATGGGGGAGGGGAAAAAAAAACTTTCCTTTCTTTCCTCTATGTGATTAAACAAGAATCCCCCCCCCCACAAGTCAGAAATGCCATTTTAATGACTTAAGCTGTGGATTTACGACTGTGTGGAGATTAATTTTCTAACCAAAGATTGTTTTAAGAAGAGCGTGGAAAGTTTAAGAGCTCTGGAATGACGCAGTTAAAAATATCGTCGCCATACTGGCAAGATCTGTCGGAGGACTTGAGTCTGGGAGGAGGGAAAGAGCTGTTTTTATATTGTGGGTGAGACTCTTCAGTGGGACTTAAGAACGACAGATCCTGAGATTAATGATGGAAAGAGCGATGTTATTTATGAAAGTGATGATATATGGAAACCATCTTGATATGAGGATTGGACGAACGGAAAAATCCACACAGGATATAATTGGTGTTTATCTGCTTAAGGAGATTATCAGAAGAGATCATAAATAAAAAATAAAAAATAAACGAACAAGATGAGATGTGGAAATAGCAAGATAAGACTGGATAGAATTATGAACTTTATTTGGACTGATTTGGATATGAACGCAGTAGCAAGAAGATGATTGGAATCCCCCTTCGGAACTTGAAATATGGGTCCCCTCAACAAAAATTTAAAATTCGGCTTTGTAATTCGGAATTTATGTGATGTGATTTGATTTGATTGGTCGGTTAATAAAAATTATTTTTTTAAAAAAGAAGAAGCAACAGCTGATTTGCATTTTCCCTCTAGTCTCCCAACCGCTTTTCCCTCCCCGTTGTGTCTTTTTAGATTGTAAATTTTATGATTGACAGTTGCAAGTCAATCTAGGTGCCCTCTTCGGCTGAAGAGTGGGATAAAAACACCTTAAATAAATAAGTAATCTTCAGATGGGTCATTTTTGGAAAAGCTTAGAAGAGATAACAGCTGGATTTTAATTTATGCTCAACGTCAAAGGCAGGAGTCAGGGATTTTTGACACTCT
This sequence comes from Podarcis bocagei, assembly GCF_964188305.1. NCBI lineage: Eukaryota > Metazoa > Chordata > Lepidosauria > Squamata > Lacertidae > Podarcis > Podarcis bocagei. The sequence continues at coordinate 22,205,541 of NC_138141.1, forward strand.
GAACATTGTTGGACTACAGCATCCATAATCCCTGACCACTGGATGCATGGAATGGGGTTAATGGGAGTTGGAGTAATGGGAGTTGGAGCCTAATGACATCTGGAAGGCCACCAGTTCTCCAACCCTGATCTTCAGACCCAGTCATTCAGCCATCTAAATACAATGCATCTAATGCAATTTAATTACCATTTACGATTGAACGTGGAATAAAACCGCATTAAACTTTAGTATTCAAATAAAGATCAAGTGCTTATCAATCATTTCAGCACCTTTGCACTCATTAGCCGGAAAACAGGAAGGCAAGTCAATTTCTCACTAAATAACTGCGTAGAATTCCCCCTGCACATGTCTGCAAGCAAAATGGAGGGCTTGTGTTTACTTTTTCTAAAATGAACACACAGACAGATAGAGGGAGATCATAGAAGGGGGGGTCTACGAAATATCCCCGAGGGGGTCAAAGAGCTGAGCTCATGAAATGGGGGATTTACCAGATTTTACAAAAATAATCCATACGCTCCAGGTGTGTTTACTGGAGAATGGACCACACCACACGTCGGCGGTATCAGTCCCAGCCTGACTTGAACATCTGGAGTACTCTTTCTCTCTCTTTCCCCGACTCCCTGCTCCACCCGCAATTGGCTGCCTCCCAAATTGCTACTGGCCAGAGTTTTCCCTTGCAGCTGGAGAATCTCCCCCTTTTGCAGACATGCTGAATGTTTTCTGACGAAGCAAGATGCACACTTCTGTCCAGGTGGCTGCCTGATTCCACTGTCTGGAGGAAGCAGCTAGCCCTGTATGATTTAGCGGAATGTAAACTGAACATGTTTTATATTAATGCATTATTGAGCCACTAAGGTTTCTTTCCAGCTTTCCAAAAAAACACATCTGCTCTCTCTCTTTCTCTGCTTTTCACCCTGCAGGTGTCTACAGGTAAATCGACATGTTTATTTACTTATTTGTGAGATTTCCTACCCACCCTTCACTGTAAGGTCCTTGGGCGGGTTACGGCAATATAATAATATTTTCATGCTCAATCTCTGAGCAGCAAGAGACACGGGGGATTCCAGTGCTTACTCTGGGTCCAGTTTTCCTGGAATGAAAGCCAGAGGAGACTGTGGTGTCTTTAGGATATATGGTTTTAAATACACATATATACAACTTGTGCACAGGGTGGGTAGTGGGGAGCTCAAAACATTAACACCCCAGCAGACCTTACTTCCTGGTTAGGTTTCCAGGGAAGCCCCAAGTCACAGCTTTGGGTCCAGCACAGAACAATATATACCTCTATCTCCCTAGCTCCTAGCATCAGCCAAAACTCACAGACTGTACCACACCCCCTCCCCTTGGCCTATTGTTTTTTATCCTAGGATGATGTGGAACCTAGGCAGGTGAGGTGAGAAAAGGCCCAACCATTTGTCTCCATGACATCAGAACTTTTTCACCTGGTCTGCCTTTGCTCCACCCTCTTCATTCCTCTGTTGGTTCTGGAGACCAGGGGGAGGGGTGCTGGTCGCAGCAGCAAGAGGAGACTGCCTGGCTTATTCAGCAGCCTATCTCATCTCTGCCTCTCAGACCCCCTCCTCTCCAGCCTCCGCTTCTGCCTCTGATTCTGGGCTGCTTTCTGCCACAGTCTCTTCCTGTTGCCTCTTCAGTTTCTGACACCTCCTCCTCCCAGTCGGCTCCCTCTCTTCCCTCTGAACATGCATTGTTGTCCCACCACCAATCCCCTTCTTCCCTTGGGGGTTCCCCAGCTGGTGCCTCCCACCACTCTTCTGCATCCAGCCAGTCCATGGCAAAAGGGGAGACACAAACAAGCAAGCAAGCAAGCAAGTAAACAAACAAACAAACAAACAAACAAACAAACAAGTGTGTGTGTGTGTGTGTGTGTGTGTGTGTGTGGGGCAGGTTTCCTCCCAAAGTCAGTTCGGCTGTGAATCAAAGGCTCAATTTAAGCTGAAAGGAGGAAATTGAGATCTTCTGCTTTAGCCAATTGGATCGTAGCACAACTGTCCTAGCACAGCTCAGTGGTAGAACATCTAAATACTTTGCAGTCAAGAGGTCCCAAGTTTGATTCCTGGCATCTCCAGATAGGGCTGAGAAAGTCCCTTGCCTGAAACTCTGGAGAGCTGCTGCCAGTCAGTGTAGACAATATTTAGCTAGTTGGACCAGAGGTTTGACTCAGTAAAAGATAGTTTTCTATGTTGTTCCTCTGTCCACCAGGTACAGGCCTTGTAAGAGGTAGATCATAGAAGTTCATTTCCATGCTAAGCTCCTCATACCTCCATCACCTGATTCCTGGGTCAATGAAAGCCAAGCAAGGCAAGAATGATGTTATATCCATGAGATTCAGTGCCATGCTTCCGCTGAATGAGAAATGGGTTAGCATTTCAATTGGGAGTTGCAGGAAGGAAGGCACAGCCTGGCCTGAATTCAGAAACTTGTTCTCTGCGTGTGACAGACAGGAAATCAAAGCAATGCCACATAACGCGTTCTAGTTAGAACAAACAGCTTTGCAAGCTTAGCTGCTGCCAAAATAGAATGCTTAAATGGCAAGAGTCGGGCACTATTTATTTTCTTGCCTCTAGACATCCCGCTGTTCTCCTGTCATGAAAATCAAGGCACCATACAGACGGTTCTCATTCAGGCACATACTGGACCCAGGACCTGCTTAGCTTCTGCAAAGTGGCCTCCCATGCCTTCAGAACATTTGCCAGGATCACCAGAGAATGTGATGGATTCCCCTTTCATTGTGAAGAATGCTGGACCTGGACCTTTATTTCATTATTACTTTAAACTTTTTATACACCACCTCACTACAAATGTTTCCTAATGGTATAGAAGGAACACAGTACAAAAAGGGTAAAAAATGGTGAAAGCTATAAAATCAGACTTTAATTTAAATGCCTGCTGGAAACTGAACAGGGAAGGAGCCTGTCTGAGCTCAACTGGATGGGAGTTCCATAAAAGTGGGCCCACAATACAGGAGCAAATGTACTCCTGGTGGATGCAAGCCATGCATCTGAGACATGGGAACCATTAGCAGGAACTCTCCCAAGACCTCAATGTTTGGATAGGAATTAAGAAGTCCTTGAGATACCCTAGACCCAAGTTGTTAAGACAAGGTCATAAGAACGGGCTGATAAGTGCTGGCTCCCTGGGTACCCGAGCACACACAAAATTCTGCATGAAGAGAATGGGCACCCACAAATTTTGGTTCCAGGGCCATGCACGATGCATATGACCCCAGGCAACCGCGGTTGTGGAGCCAAGCTGGCTCTCCTGAATGGGCCTGAGCAATCAATTCCCTCTTCCCATAGAACTCTGGGAATAATAGTTCTGTGAGGAGAATAGGGGTCTCTCCTAACAACTCTTAGCACCTTTAACAGACTACAACTCCCACAGTTCTTTGGGTCTATTTAAAGTGGTATACAAGTATTTTAAATGTATAGTGCAGAACTGGCCTCAGCTGCTTCCCTACACCAGCTCATGATGGTTCCTTAACTCTAGGGATGCAAGAGGAAAGAAGGACTTGAAAGTTGCAGGATTGCCCTTGGGGTTGCTGGCCTTGCTGTCTTTCTCTGAAGGGGAAAAAGTTTGCTTCTTTGTCAATATGATCTATTGAATAGGGTCCCCTCCTTTGCTCAGAGCTGATTTCTCAAGAGAGACAGGAAGCTTAACTCAGAGTGGAATGAAAGAGTTCTTGAGGATACTTTTACTGTTATCCTCGCGACAAGCGGTTGTTAGCACATACAAATCTCTCGTGCAATTAAACAGGTAAGGACACCTTAAAGCTGTACATCTAGTATATGATGCCGTAAAAATAACACCCTGCAGATCATCTCGATGTGTATGCTCCTGGATTTACACCCAGTGCTGCAGAGATAATTACATTTCAGGTTGATATATCTGAAAGGGAGCTCGCAAAGGTTTTGAAGAATTAACGCATCTTTCTTTGAGACCCCTGAAGTCCGAAGCGGCTTGCTAATCATTATTTTTGTGGTAATCGAGCGAGCACTGAGGCTTGCTGTGCTGTGGGAGGGAGGAGATTTGGCAAGAGAGCACCTGACAAGTTGAAGAGTTCAGAAGAAGACACTTATGACTCAGTTCTTTGCTAAACAACTCACCATGCTTTCTTAGCAAAGGGATGCCTGATGAACATGGAGCTCATTAGAAGTTAATTTTACTCACCTGTTTTTTATATTTGCTAGAGGCCTCGTAAATGCATTCTCTCGGGTGCAGTCGTAAAGTCGAAGGAGAAGAAATATGAAGGAGCTTCAGCCTCCTCATCCCATGCCAGCAGTCTTCAACTTTGCAACCCGCAGGTGCTCATAGAATCATGGAGCAGAATTCTAGAGCTGGAAGGGACCCCAAGGGTCATCGAGTTCAACCTCCTGCAATGCCGGAAGCACAGCTAAAGAATCCCTGACACATGCAACACATAACAGAATCTTATTTCCTTGCATTATTTTATCTATGGTAGTAGGATGCCCCCAGGTTTAGATAAGAATTAAAAAGAGAACAGAAAAATGGGGGCAGATTATGCAGTGGAGTTCTGATTTTTCCCAAGCTGATGTCTTAGAATACACATAATAATAATAATAATAATAATAATAATAATAATAATAATAATAATTTATTATTTAAACTCCGCCCATCTGGCTGAGTCCCCAGCCACTCTGGGCGGCTCCCAATCAAGTGTTAAAAACAATACAGCATTAAATATTAAAAACTTCCCTAAACAGGGCTGCCTTCAGATGTCTTTTAAAGATAAGATAGCTGCTTATTTCCTTCACATCTGAAGGAAGGGCATTTCACAGGGCGGGGGGCACTACCGAGAAGGCCCTCTGCCTGGTTCCCTGTAACCTCACTTCTCGCAATGAGGGAACCACCAGAAGGCCCTCAGTGCTGGATCTCAGTGTCTGGGCTGAATGATGGCAGTGGAGACGCTCCTTCAGGTATACTGGGCCGAGGCCGTTTAGGGCTTTAAAAGTCAGCACCGACACTTTGCATTGTGCTCGGAAACGTACTGGGAGCCAATGCAGATCTCTCTCTCTCTCTCTCTCTCTCTCTCTCTCTATCTATCTATCTATCTATCTATCTATCTCTATCTCTATCTCTCTCTCTCCCCCCTCCCTGTATTTTTCTGTGTGTGTAAGGTTTATTTCCTAAAAAATAATGTCAAAAATTAGGGGGCATCTTATACTCTGGGCCATCTCCCCCCCCCATTTTCTTAAATCTGAGTCCCCCAAAATAGGGGCGTCTTATACATGGGGGCATCTTTTAGACGGAAAAATACTCTATCTCTATCTCTATCTCTATCTCTATCTCTATCTCTATCTCTATCTCTATCTCTATCTCTATCTCTATCTCTATCTCTATCTCTATCTCTATCTCTATCTCTATCTCTCATCTCTCATCTCTCATCTCTCATCTATCTCTATCTCTTTCTTTCTTTCTTTCTTTCTTTCTTTCTTTCTTTCTTTCGATGATGAGATGAGTCAAGAAGTGAACTGCCCTGAGATCTACAGATGGAGGGTGGCCTACAAATTTAATAAACAATAATAATGAGAGAAGGGGGTACAGGAATCCAGAGAAGGAAGTGAAAGAGGCCTTGCCTGGTTTTTTCAGGATCCACCCACACTTGGTTTTGTCACTCAGATAAATGGTGCTGGCAAGAGCGTCTCCAGCTACAGGGAAAGAGCCGTGTATTTTTTATGTCCCTTTATTTGTCATGTTGCGTACAGTACGGCTTCCAGGATTCGCAAACGAGGCCATTGGGATCCCCGGTGGCCTGCTTGTCGCTCCCTCCCCCTGTGTGTTGCTACCCAGTCCATCATTCTTTCTAATTAGGCACCTCTGACACCTGCCTAATCCTATTTGCCTGCACGGCTTTTTATCTCCCCTCCTGCTTTTATCGGGCAGGGAATTAGACTACTCTTAGTATGTAAAGAGCATTGTGCCAGCCAGCTTTTGGCTGGGATAAGAACCTTTCGGAGAGGCGAAGTCCAAGTGGGGCATGGAAAAAGTCGGCTCGAAGTAATTAATTTCTTTCTTTCCCATATTTGTTTTAATTGGGCAGATTAGGGTGCCCTTTGTCATGCCTGCAGAAGGCCAGACAAAGCAGGAATGCAAATAATGGGGAAAGGTGGGGCAGCAGAGGTAGGAGAGGGCCCGTCACCCAGTAAGAATAGCACAGGCAGGTCCCTGCCCTGAGATGCTTACAATTGAAATTTCTAAAAAAGGGAAACAACCAAGGCAAGTGAGGGAAGAAAGAAAAAGGGGAAATCTATCGTGTGACTGCATTTTTTGAGTCCTGTGTACAATTCTTGAAATAAGGGGCCGCAAGATTGAATGAGACATATTGTTGTTGTTGTTTAGTCGTGCCCGACTCTTCGTGACCCCATGGACCAGAGCACACCAAGCACTCCTGTCCTCCACCGCCTCCCGCAACTTGGTCCAACTCATGCTGGTAGCTTAGAGAACACTGTCCAACCATCTTGTCCTCTGTCGTCCCCTTCTCCTTGTGCCCTCCATCTTTCCCAACATCATGGTCTTTTCCAGGGAGTCTTCTCTTCTCATGAGGTGACCAAAGTATTCGAGCCTCAGCTTCACGATCTGTCCTTCCAGTGAGCACTCAGGGCTGATTTCCTTATGAGACATATACTGGAGAAAATTGAAGACTTTGGGTGTGGCTGGGAGCAGAAATGTTGCATGGTTATATGGTAAGGTGCACTGCATCACAGGCTGTATTATGCCTGTATGAGCAGCTTATCATTCTGGAATATAAATGTTACATTAATGGGAATGAAAGGGGTCCACCACCAGTGGGTTGGCCAAGAATTCATTATCATCTTTTCCCCAAGTCACCTTTGCTCTCCAGGCCTTTCGTAAAACATTTATCTGGTATGCTGAATCCTTCTTCCAAATTCCACCCCGCCCTGCTATTATTGGACTTCTACTTTTCTGTCCCAAGGTACCAAGGTAATAGGGAAATAGTTTGACTTTCATATGGGGGCAGGCAGGGCTTAAGTGACAGGTGTTTAAGAAAATGTTGGCTGTATGAGCATCAGGTGAAATGGCCCCAGAGAGGCACCGCCCCTGGTGTTCTCAACCCAAAGCTCTAACTCACTCGTTCCTGAAAATTCAAAAATCTAATGTGGCAAGGAAGCCCTGTTGTCACTTAGAAGTTAATAAAATGATGATAATGAAAAAGACCACCAGATCCTTAGGACAAGAGTCTGCACAACAGTGTCTGTGAAGCAAACCATTCATCACTGTCAAAGTCCTCTGCAGCCCCAAACCAATTCCAAAACCAATGAAGAGAGGATCTGGCTGTACCTTCAGAGCATAATCTCCCTGTCATTTCAGATACACATATATTCCATTGAGGGTGCTTGGGCTTCCTCTGAGTTGGAGTCCTTTATGCAAGAAATTCTGTCCAGAACCACTCCATCCAAGGCTAATCTTCTAATTTGAGGGATTCCTTGTGCCAGGGAGAATGTTGAGTCCCTCTTGTCTTTAGAGTGGCTTGCAATCTTCTTTCAACCTATCTTTTAAGGGGAAATGAAACAGCAGCATGCTGTTTCCAAATGTTTCCAAACATTTGATCTTTAAAATCAAAACTCTTTTCCTAGTGACATGACTCTCCAGTGTCTGCCTTGGTTATCTTGCATATTACAGTGAGCTATTACGGGCACTTATAGCATGTATTTGTTCACTTGGGGTGCTGGTCAGGACTCCTTGAGCTCCATGGTCACCATACACACTCTTACAACATTTTGTAGGAGATAATCTGTAGAGCAAGAAAGCTTGTCTGTCAATATTGATCTTCTCACTGAAGACTCCTGCATGAGATGTTGAGGAACTTATGATACTCTGGGGCACAGTTTGAAAACTTCTGCACCAGGGCAGTGAAACCCAATTAAATAATGAAGTTCCTCCTTGACCAGATGTTGCATCAACTTTGCCATGAACCTGATGATTTTGTTGACTCGATTTCTGTCTACCATGTTTCCTTGTGATGTTGTTAATATGCTTCTTAACAGAAGGAAATGGGGTGAAAAGACCCAGAATGCTGGGAAGTAGCACAAGGAGCAAAGAAAGGTGTTGTGGGAAATGACAACCAAATGAGAAGAAGTAAAGGCAGGGGGAGGGCCATAGCTCAGTGGTAGAGCATCTGCTTTGCTTGCAGAAGGACTCAGGTTCAATCCCTGGTATCTCCAGGTAGGTCTGGAGAAGATCCTGCTTGAAACCATAGGGAGTCATAGCCAGTCAGTGTAAACAGTATGGAGCTAGATGGATCAATGATCTAACTCAGCTTTTTCAGCTTGAGGGACACATGCCCTTGTGGGCAACCTTGCAGGGGCTCCTGCTATAGGTGGATGGGGCCAGAGGCAAAAGTGGACAGAGCAACTGGTATGGCCTTTGCCATGGTAAAGTCAGCTACCTTCCAGCCATGCAAAAGCCCAACAGTTCTACATCTTCCTCCCAGATGGACATCTCTCCATCCATGCAAGCCAAGAAGCATAATCACACTTCACAGGCATATTCCAGTGAAGAAGAGGGCCCAGTGAGAGCTGTGGGCTAAGGAGAAAGAACATTAGCTAGACAGAACCTTGAGGGCCAGAAAGGGAGGTCTGGGGGGGCCACATTTTGAGTTTTTGCACCTCTGCCTAAGGATCAGGGCTCCGACTGGTGACAATGTTGCTTTTTCCAGTGGGGACTCCAGTCCTCTCCTTCTGTGACAGCAGGAGTGGGACTAATTTCATTTCACTTAAGGCGTTCATTCAGCAAATCCCTTTCACCATGTAAAATCCATCACAGCCTCCTGATTAATTCTTCCAAGCGCAGACACTTACTCCAGGCCTAATCCTCCTCTGCTATTGTATCTCCCCACTGCTGATTCTCTTCATCTGCTTAACAAATTCTCTGCTTTTTGAATAGAACATCCAAAGCTGAGCATGTCAGGCATCAAAGTGAAACCATCTCCCAGCAGCTGGGCTGCCTTCTTCTCTGGTGGCCTGGTTTCTCCCAGATTTTGAGGCATTCTCAGTAGACTGATATAAAATTATGGAATCCTTGAGTTAAAAGTGACTTTGAAGGTTGTCCACATCAGCTGCTTGCTTAATGCAGGAATCTCATCATTACCGCACTCCCCATAGGTGACCATCCCGTCTGTGCCTAAATATCCTACCTGAAGGAGATGCCACCAGCTCCTGAGGCTATTGCTATTAAACGACTTTTGTAATTCAAAGAGGGGATGGATCTAACAGTTTCAGTTCTCATTTTTCCAATCTTCAGCTCTCCACATTTCTCCAACAATTTGTGCTCTTTTTCCCCAAGGAAAAGAAATCTTCATGAGAATTCATCATCATTTTAGTGTGAATTTCTCCAAACACATTTTTGTATGCACTTTTCACCAATGTACATATTTTTGCAAGCCATTTGCCACAATGCAGTGCATAGAAGTATAGTGTCAAGTTCAAAGGAAGTAAGAGCACCACTTTGATCTGCCTTCGACAGACCCCACCTGGGAAGTCCTGTGTCCAGTTCTGGGCACCACAGTTGAGAAAGGATATTAGGGAACTGGAATCTGTGCAGAGGAGGGCAACCAAGATGTTTAAGGATCTGCAAACCAAGCCTTATGAGGAATGGTCGAGGGAGTTGGGCATGTTTAGCCTGGAGAAGAGAAGAGGTAATATGATAGCCATCTTCAAATACCTGAAGGTCTGTCACATGGAAGTTTGTTTTCTGTTGCTCCAGAGGACCCAAACCAATGGATTCAAATTACAAGAAAGGAGATTCCCACTAAACATTAGGAAGACCTTTGTTGTGGTAGGAGTTGTTTGACAGGTGTCCTTTGTTGCAGGTTTTTAAATGGAGGTTGGGTGGCCATCTGTCATGGGTCCTTTAGCTGTGATTTCTGCACTAACCCTTGGGATCCAGTCCAACTCTACAATCCTATGATTCTATGCTTAATTTTTGTAGGTTGTTTTACTAATAGATGCATTTTTTGCACGCATGCACACACACACAACATTGGCTGGTTAGATAATTGCATTGCAAAAGTCAGGAAAGTGTGAATTTCATAGGCTGTCTGTGCTTTGGTTCTCATGTTATTTAGGAGTGTGATTTTGATAGATTCAGCATTAAATACAAACTGAATCAAATTTCTCCCCCATAATCCCTACCAGGATGTTTCTCCTCGTGTTTTGCTGAAATAGGCTTCTTGCAATTTCCACCGATCAGTTCTACCTCTGCTCTCTGGAGGAGCAGAGAACAAGTCTGCTGTGACAGCCCTTCAGGTATTGGAAGACTGCTAACATACCTCCCCTTAATCTTCTCTTCTCCAGGATAAACACACACAGCTCTTTCAGCCGTTCCTTGTAAGACATGCTGTAATATAATGCAGCATGGCTATATTCCCCACTCACCCCAAAGTCCACAAGGAATGAGCCACTAACTGGACTGGGCATCTCTACGTTTCAAGGCACAGGTAGACAAGGCATAGGGGCCTGGCATAGCTCAGTTGGTAGAGCATGAGACTCTTAATCTCAGGGTTGCGAGTTCAAGTCCCCTGCTGGGTAAAGGATTCCTGCATTGCAGGGGTTTGGAGTAGATGACCCCTGAGGTCCCTTCCAACTTTACAATACAGTCATACCTCTTGTTACATTTGGTTCAGGTTATGTATTTTCAGGTTGCATCCCATGGCAACCTGGAAGTACCGGAAAAGGTTACTTCCAGGTTTCACCACTCGCGCATGTGCAGATGCACAAAATGATATCACGCGCATGTGCAGAAGCGACGAATCGCTACCCGCACGTACGCAGACGTGGGTTGCTTTCCTTTCAGGTTGCGAACGGGGCTCCGGAACAGATCCCATTCGCAACCAGAGGTACCACTGTATAATGATCTAATAACAAACTTTTTTGCCCCTGAGGGAGGGAGGAAGAGTGGATAAGTACTCCTTGGTCTCATGGCAGGGGCATGGCCTGGATGTGTGCATATATAAATACAAGTCTCTCCTCAATGTGGCAAAGATGGGCAGGACCCTCCCCAACCCAGCATGGAGTGTGAGGGGAAGCACTTTGAAAGCCAAGATGATAGCTCAGTTGGTAGAACAAGAGATTCTTCATCTTGGGGTTGTGTGTTTGAGCCCCATGTTGGGCAAAAAGATTCCTGCATTTCAGGGGTTGGACTAGATGACCATTGTGGTCCCTTCCAACCCTACTATTCCATGATAATTCTACTATGTCAGCAGCAACCAGTGGGATCTTCATTTTCAAACATTTCTCCAGCTGGGGCAGAGGAGGACAGATGCTATTCTACTCCAGCAGGGAGACATTGCACTCTTCCAAACTCACCAAACAGTTGTTTGGAGAGTTGAGATCGGTACAAAGGTGGTTGGGGGAGACTTTCCCCTGAGTACCTTCCTCCCCGTTACAGTCACACTGCTTTATGGGGAACCTGATTAACATGGGGAGATGATTGCATGGGGATGTCTCTCCCTGTACAAATTCCTGCCCACCAAAATCGCTCTCCCCAGCCTATACAAACAGCTGTTTTGTAGAGTCAGCACAAGGCAGCTTCCTATGTTCCTATTCAATTCAGCCCTTTACCCAGCAGCATGAGGACATGAACCTTACCCCCCCCCCTTTTTAGATGAAGGACAATACCCCAGTCATAGAGCATATGCTTTGCATGCCAAAGATCCCTGGTCCCATCCTTGGCATCTCCAGGTTGGGCTGGGAGGGGCCTCTGGCTGAAACACTGGAGTGCTGCTGCTGCTGCCTGTCAGTAAAGAATCACAGAATTGTAGATTTGGAGGGGACCCCACTGGTCACCTAGTCCAACCCCTGCAATGCAGGAATCTTTTGCCCAAGGCAGGGCTCAAACCCACAGCCCAGAGGTTAAGAGTCTCATGCTCTACCAACTGAGCTATTATGCAGGTATTGATAAGACTGTTCAAGGTGGACCAATGGTCTGATTCAAGATGGATCGTTCTTATGAAGGGTTTCTGTTGGAACCTCTAACTTTGTGTGGGTGAAATGAAGCATATTGTACACTTTTTCCATGCCCCTTCACACACCACTGGCATCTGCTTCCCACGAGAGAATGGGGCCTCCAGGCTGAAAAGCGTTTCCAACCCTGATTTAGCTCCAACCCCAGTAGTCTTTTGCCACCATTTGAAAACTTTTTGTTTTATTGCAGAGACCTTTGGCCTGGAATCTTCTATTTCATTTTCTTTATCTTCTCTGGGGTGTGCGGCTGATGGTGCCAAACCTTGCAAATATCATCCCTGTTAAAATGGGTTGCCAACCATGAATGTTCTGAGCATGGGGGGAATGTTTACCATACGATTAAACTCTTCTGGGTATAAGGATCAGTCGACCCTTCTATTACCAGAGCAGCCAGTGATGTCACACAGACCTCTAGGATGTGGTAACCTGACACGTTAATGGTCTCTCAGGTATTGATCCTGCAAATTGGCCCTCAGGTTCCTCATGACATTAAAGGATGGCTTCCCAAAGAACCTGTGTCAGGTGAGACAAAATGCACCACGCTTTGAACAAATTAAAATTGATCTTGGCTTGCTTGTTTTATCTGCTGTGGATTCTAATTCAGCTGGGGAGACATGTCAGTGGAATCGGGGTGGCCGTAAGGACACCGAATCTAATTAAGAACATCGGCAAAGGGGTTTTGTTTCTGGGCTTCATCCCATTGCTTCTGTGGGGACCCCATCCATCATCTTAGATCATGAGGCTGGATGTGGCAGGCAGAGGGAGGATCAGACTGAGGAAAGCACAGACCCATGGCATTATCCTCTGAGCCCTTTTCTGTGTAATTAGAATAATAATTATTTCAGTCTGGAGCTGTGCTTGATAAAAAAATATATCCTCCAAGGACTTTGGTCAAACTATCTGTGTGTGTGTGTGTGTGTGTGTGTGTGTGTGTGTGTGTGGATTTTTAGAAACCTCCCAATTTGTGATTTTTAACTGGATAGTGAGTTTGGACTCATCATGTCCAAAATCTGGGGAATTCATGCCAAAGTCACATTTTGGTCCACTATCTTGAATCAAAAAGGCACCCAGCATCTGCATACTGATAAAAACTGCTTCCCCCATCTAGGAAATCCATGCGCTAAGTTTGGCAACAATATCTTGAGAGGTAGCCAAACCTATCCCAAAAATGGGCAAACTCGTACCAAATTCATATTTGGTCTGCCATCTTGATTCAAATGGCACTCGGTGGCCCAACATTAATTTTTAAAACCCCACCTCCACACTGGGAACCCTTGTTTTGAATTTGGTGATGATGTGTCAACAGGCAGCCAAACCTATAGACAGCAGGTAGACAGACAAATCACTTTCAAAAATATACAATACAGTGGTACCTCGGGTTAAGTACTTAATTCGTTCCGAAGGTCCGTACTTAACCTGAAACTGTTCTTAACCTGAAGCACCACTTTAGCTAATGGGGCCTCCTGCTGCTGCCACGCTGCCGGAGCACGATTTCTGTTCTCATCCTGAAGCAAAGTTCTTAACCTGAAGCACTATTTCTGGGTTAGCGGAGTCTGTAACCTGAAGCGTATGTAACCTGAAGTTTATGTAACCTGAGGTACCACTGCAGATGCATTTCTCCCTTGGTCTTCAAGTTGGGTGTTTTCATCCTGACCCACATGAACCTGATCAACATTCCTCTCCTATTGTTTTTGGGACTGTTTCCCAAAACAGCTTTCCCCAACCTTGTGCCCTCTGGATGTTTTTGATTAATACTCCATCACTCCATCACTACTACTCCATCACCCCAGACTAAGCTGGCTGGAGTCTGACTACATCTGGAGAGCCACAGGTTAGTTCCAGTTGGAGGCAAGCTGGTGAGTAGGTGGAGCAGAGTCTTCTCCATCCTGGATTAAACATCTGGGTTGGAGAAGAACTTGGGGTGTGTGGTGGCAGTAAGTGCATTGCTCACCTTATATTTCAGGTGAACATCATGTTACTACAACCATCAGTGGGATCTTAGACAGGACTCTTGCTCCACAGGGTTTAATCCGGCACTACCCATCAGCCCCAGACAGTATGGCCAATTGTGAGGGATGGCAGGAGTAGCATCTAGAGGACATAAGGCTGGGGAAGCATGCCTGACTCTCAGCCCAGATGATACAGGAGGTAAATAACCCTTTCCTGATCATTGTCCAGAAGCCTGACATTAGATGGCTATTTTGTTGAATAAATACCAGATATCATGCCAGGCTGTTCATTTCCCTGCCTTCTCCCCTGTGTTTGATGTCTTGTCCTGCAAATACCACCACCTGATCTTGACATACACTTCCCCCTTTTAAAAGCAAACTTCCCACCCGAAAACGTTTCATTTGCTCCCTAAATTTACTTTGATCTCTTCCCTGAATGTTTAATCTCTTCTCATTGTATTACGGGCTTGTAATCCTGTTTTACATCCTGCTATCTATTTCCAAATTTTTTGTATAAATTTGCTATTCAACGTGACATTTACACAGCACTAAGACAGTGCCGTCGTATTTACAAGAGAAAGAGCTACAGTGGAAAATCAACACCAAAGACAAAAATGCTGTTTGGGGGAGAGGAAGCCTGCCATAGCTTTGTTTAATTTTTAAGACCGTTTGGATGGGAACAACTCTCTCTCTCTCTCTCTTTAGAAAAAAATAATACGTTTCATTATTTCTCCTGTGAGCAATCAGGACAACCACCAGAAGGATGCAAATGTATTTGTTTTGCTTTGGTTGCTGTGAAAAGAGTCAGAGGAGGGAAAGCACACTGTCAAATGCAGCATGCATTAAAAGAGAAAACACAGCACCATCCCAAATGGTTGAAGAAGGGCCGTGGCTCAGTGATAAATCGTATACTTTGCACACACAACCTAGTAATGTAGGCAGTTGCCTTATACTGAATCAGTCCTTTGGTCCATCTAGCCCAGTATTGTCCACACTGACTAGCCGCAGCTCTCCAGGGTTTCAAGTAGGGGTCTTTCCCAGCTCTGAGATGCCATTGGAGATTGAGCTTGGGAACTTCTGCATGCACAGAAGATGCTCCAGCACTGAACTATAGCTTTTTCCTAAAGACTTAAAGCCATAGGTAACGGTAAAGGGACCCCTGACCATTAGGTCCAGTCGTGACCGACTCTGGGGTTGCGGCACTCAACTCGCTTTATTGGCCGAGGGAGCCGGCGTACAGCTTCCGGGTCATGTGGCCAGCATGACTAAGCCATGGAAATGCCGTTTACCTTCCCACCGGAGCGGTACCTATTTATCTACTTGCACTTTGATGTGCTTTTGAACTGCTAGGTTGGCAGGAGCTGGGACCGAGCAACGGGAGCTCACCTCGTTGCGGGGATTCGAACTGCCAACCTTCTGATCGGCAAGCCCTAGGCTCTGTGGTTTAACCCATAGGAAGCTATTTTACACTGAGTCAGATCATTGTCCCATCAAATTCAGTACTGACAATACTGACTGGCTGCCTTTCTCCAGGATTTCCTGTGGGATTCCTTTCTACCTGGAGATGCCAGGGATTCAACTGGGACCTTGCAAAGCAGATGCTCTATTACTGAGCCATGTCCATGTCCCTAAGTTTGACCCCTGGTATTCCTCATGAAAGAATCTCATTCTTTCCAGGCTATAATCCTGATCTGCCTTGCTCCACACCCTCCTCAAGTGCTTTTTTTCTGACTGGAATGTGTCATTGGAACTATGTTGATGTCTCTTACTCACCTGGGTGAAAAGATGCCCATATATGTGTAGACACTTTGTCAACTTTTGGGTAGCCAGAGCAGGGGGAGGAGGTTGGGCACCTCCCCACACAGACAAATTGTGGGTGCCTGGGCCCCCAGGGCCCCTTGGAGTTGGTGCCAGTGATCCTGGCTGGCTTTTGAGTCCTTCTAGACAAGAAGTGGCTTCCTGTTTAGGCCAAGACTCTGACTGGGCAGCAACAAAGCTTATTGGCTCTGTTGTGTTCTGGTCTGCTCCTTGGAATTGTCGGTTGTCTTGATCTCCACTAGAGTAGAAGTGGGGTAGGGATAAAAGAACCTTAGGCCCAGCGACAACATGTGGCCCTCCGGGTCTCTTTATCTGGGCCTTGGAACTGTCCTCAGGCCACAGCTCTTACCGACTCTGCTTTACAGACGCTTCAGGTTGCGCTTTTTTGGGTTATGGATCGTTGAAACCTGGAAGTACCGGAACGGGTTACTTCCAGGTTTTGGCGGTCGTGCATGTGCAGAAGTGCTAAATCACGCTTTGCACATGTGCAGAAGCACCAAATTGCAACCTGCGCATGCACAGACGCACCGCTGCGGGTTGCAAATGCTGTGGGTTGTGAACATGCATCCCGCACAGATCACATTCGCAACCTGAGCATCCACTGTAATGTCTTTTGCTTTCCTGGAGGAAGAATAGAGAGGGGTATGTGAATGTGTAGAAACTAGCCTACCATGCAAAGGTAACATTTATATCAATTGCTCTGCCCATTTTTGCTTCTGGAATAGGATGTGGTCCTTAGGATGAAAAAGGTTCTGCACTTTTAACCTAGCACAATTCTTGGCTCCTGGTTGCATTCTGACAGCTGCCTGTAACTCCACCCTGACAATCATCTCCTGTGATGTGGAGGCACAATGAAGCTTAGTGCATAAATGCTATGGACTTGACCATCTGCCTGTGCTCATCTATGGAGCAGTACCTTCTGCTTGGTTTGCAATAGGATCCTGTGCAAGTCCTACCTCTGGCTCCAACTCCGGCAGATTACTGCACGGATTTTGGAGTAGAGACCAGGTACTCCATCTTTAAATTGGGTCTGCCTGCCTCTGACTCTCCCTTTTGCCACTGCACACCAAATGTGGTTGCATTCTTCAGGCTCTCTGGGTTTATGGACAGGGTTAAATACTTTTAGAGGCTTGCTGAATGACAACATGGAAACAAATAATCCCCAACCTTCGCTTTGCTCCTTCCAACAACCCCATCAAGCAGCCACTACTCAATGAGCCGATTAATGCATTCAGATGGTGGCATAATGGAGAGGAAATTCAGTGTCTAAATGAACGGATTGTGCAGGACTATAAAGATGAGTTATGGTATCTCCTCTTTGAAAACTCCTTTTAGCTTAAAAAATATTGCTCCTAGCTAAAAGGGGGGGGGGAGGAAAAACGGAAGTATATAGATTTCACAGGCTAGCCTGTGAGCACGCACCCAACACAACTGTCGGGGCTGAAATTGCTTCATATATCATCGGCCAACACCAAGTAGATAATGGGAAACAAGTTCTGATCTGGGAGAGATTATGGTTGCTGATTTGGAGCAATGATGGGCAGAGCAGAGCATCTGCAGTGTGGTCCTCTTAAACCAGGTTGACCTCACATGGCGGAGATTAACAATCAGTTTGCATTGACCAGCTCAAATGAGGTGTCATCATGATGGAGAAGCCATCAAAGGAGTCAATCATCTTTATCTCTCATTCTCTTTCAAACTAGATTGTCTCCTCCTCGGCTTCTTTTGCTGGAGGTATGTGTGAGTGGTTTAGAAAGAAAAAAACCAAAACCCTTTGCCTTGCTGTCAGAACATGAACTGCATAGAAAATTATCCCTCCCTGTGTTAGAAAATCTGTGTTCAGATGAGTTATCAAAATGCAGACACTAGAAGAAATGGGAAGGAAAATTGTAGGGGGGAGGGATATGATTGGCTAATTTATTTTAATGTCAGCTTGCTCTTCTCCACCTAATCTGATGTGATATTCAAACATTGTGGTAATTTTCCATTGTATGGAAGACTTTATTATCTTGGGGGGGGGGTGTAGTCACTGTTTTTATTTTGCTCATGCAAGGGGGGGGGAGTTGCCAGTGTAGATGATGAAGAAGAAGAAGAAGAAGAAGAAGAAGAAGAAGAAGAAGAAGAAGAAGAAGAAGAAGAAGAAGAAGAAGAAGAAGAAACACTATCCATCCTTGGTATTAATCTATCTGCATTGGAAGGACTCTATCAGGGGTTTTAAGAGCTGAAGTCTGCTGAAGAGTGGTTAGTAACTATGAGTGATTTCAGATGGCTCACAAAGTTGTCTTTAAGACCCTCCATTCTTCATGCAGGTAAAATATTCAGCTGCTCTCCTTTCAGACTTACATTTTGGGGGTTTCCACTGGGAAGCTTCCATCAGAAGATTAAAAATACATTAAAACATCAGTCATTAAAAACTTCCCTAAACAAGGCTGCCTTCAGATGTCTTCTAAAAGTCAGGTAGGTGTTTATTTCCTTGACATCTGATGGGAGGGTGTTTCACAGGGCAGGTGCCACGGCTGAAAAGGCCCTCTGCCTGGTTCCCTGTAACTTTGCTTCTCGCAGTTAGGGAACAGCCAGAAGGCCCTGAGCACTGGACCTCAGAATAAAGGTGTTGGGGAGGGGAAAGGGAAAATACAGAAAGCAAATAAGTGAGACCATTCAGTGAGGTTGCCATATTTTGAAGAGCAAAAAAAGGGACACATTTGCCGACTTCTAGTTTTCACTATGGATCACTATGTTGACTCTCATTTTTATATACCCATGAAAATGAGGATGTGTCCTGAAAAAAGAGGGCATATGGCAACCCTACCATTCAGTAAAATTGTTATTGAATCGTCTGGCATTATCTGTGTGGATTAAAATTCCTCCCGGCAAGTATTTAGGGTTAGAAACCATTTTTATTTATTTTTTAATAAATAAAATAAAAGTCAAGATTCTAAGGATGGTGAGTTGTGCAGATTTAATGTGCTCACAGATTACATCAAAGCACACTCAACTTCGATAGTCATTAGAAAATACAAGGGGCCTCTGGAAGTGTCATGCTAAAGGGTTGCTGCAGATATCCCTGCAAAAACAAACATGGACATACATAAGACTATGCCTTGGATTACTCTACATGGGTTTGCCTTTGAAGACGATTCTGAAACTCCAGCTGGCTCAGAACTTTCTGCATTTCTTTATTTCGTTCACGAATCACTTTCCATAAAACATCCCCAAGCAATTTCACAATGGAAACATCAACAATGAAAGCATTTAGAAAGACAATTCCTAGGCCAATGAAGATAAAGACTGGGATAAATATATCCACTTAAAAGGCTGGTTGGAAGAGGGAAGTCTTCAACAGTCCCTCAAGAGACCACAAAGATAGTGCCTCTATGATATATAATGTAATGGAGTTCCAACGGGTGAATTAGTAAGAAATTAAATATAATAAAGATGAGACAATGTTTTAGCCAATGTTCGTTGGCTACCGGTTGGTTTTTGGTCACAGTTCAAAGTGCTAGTTTTGGCTTATGAAGCCTTAAACAATTTGGGGGTAGGTTACCTGAAGAATTTTCAACTCCCATGCAAATCTGAGAGATGTTTGAGATGTTTGAGAAAGGGACTTCTCTCCACCCAACAATTATCCTATTTGCTTCTCAGTAGCCTGGACAAAGTATTGAAACAACTGGAGCAATTCTCCAAGGAAGCTCTTCCTATCTCTCTATCTCAGGGGTGGGGAACTTTCAACCTATGAGCCTAACTAGGCCTAGACAAGCTTTCATTTTTGTGAGCCACCTCCAGTCCTGGTTCTAGGGGAAAGGCAGGAAATGAATGAATGAATGAATGAATACTAACACATCATCAACAAACCCTGTGCCTTTGCCTGTATAGTTTTATTTCAAACCACCTGAGAAAAGGAAGTGAGCTGTTTAAAGGTGCTACCAATCAGCTTATCGCCAACACTTGAAATCACCTGTGCATGTGCCCATGCAGTTTGAAACCAAACCACACAAGCAAAGAAAAATATCTCAACTGATGCCACAGCAACTTCAGACTGCCCACTTGTCAAAATGGTTTACAAGGCTTGTTGGAGGTCAGGATCTGGTCTACCAGTCAGATCCAGTTCCTCATTCCTGCCATATCTGTCAGCAGGTAAAAAGAGCTTTTTTATTGTTATTTAGACAGGCCTGTGAGTTTATCTGAAGTCGTTGTTGCTCATATTGATAAGATTTAATTGGCTGTTCTTTTTACTGACTGGTTTTATTGCTGGTCTTTCTTTCTATCTGTGCTAGATATGTAATGGGAACATTGTTTACTTGTGTCAGATCTAGTCACTTTTGTTATCTCTTTCTCCTTAAGGATGGGTGGAAGTGGAAACCATGACTGCTCAAAATATGGTGCTGATAGACAGCTCCCACCTCAGCTTTTGTTTTTTAATCAGAGAATTCTGACTGGTGCTGATGGACAGCTCTTCATAACCCCTGTTATCCTGGTAGAAAGAAGACACAAATCCCAGCAAACCAATACAAACCAGGCAAAGAAATTTTACTCCCCTCCTTTGCAACTAGATCTGGAGGATTTAATTAAGTGACTGTTACTAGCTAGAGCTGGTACTCATGGCCCAGGAAATCCAATACGCCAAGAGTTGACTCACCAAAGTAGCAGAGAGGGCCTCACCATTCCAAATCTGAACCAGGGGCCAAAACTGGATAAACAAGGGTGTGAGCAGAACAGGGAAAAGGTACAGTCCCCCAAAGCAAGAGATGAGCATGTTCACTGCAGAAATAGTAGACAGATGGAAGATAGTTGGGTTTGGATTGATAGAAATAAATCGATGTATTAGAAATGGCTATGCAGAAGATAGAGGATCACAGAGGGATTCCAGTCATATAAATTGGGAGGCTAGACTGATGGGGACAGGATGACATGCAGACAGAAGTGGCTCAAACTCTCCCTGAACCTTTTTCCATCCTCCCACTTATAATATGTATAATGAAGAAATGAAGCTAGAGCACAGGGACTAAGTGAAGAATGTGGGAGTCATGATAGATGCAATGGCAGCCAGAGCAATTTGGGCAGTAAACACTGAGAAAGCATCTCAGGACTCTATTGACACAGTGGGAGGATGGATGAGATAACTATTAAGGCACCCAGGGCGGCAGGACTTTTCTTTTTGCCTATAAAGCAAACAGTGGCAGCATCTGAAAACTCTCGGTTTGATTTGTCTGGGTTTCCATAGCACTCTCTTTCTGCCTCTGGTGACTAAAATATTCCCATTTGAATCAAGAGAGTCTTTGCTTCCCTTGAAAATATGCCCACTGCTCATTTCAGTCAAGTCGTTTCTATCCATCAAGTCAAGTAGTTCCATCTCTGAGCTCATGACACTTAAATTTCCTACAGATGAGGTGGGATAGTAAAAAAGAAAGAAAGGGAGGGGGAATTGGTCTTGGAATCAAAACTATATGGGTGAAGAGGTCTGAGCTGGATTTGATGCTATTGGTGGACAATGTTTGTGTGTGACAGAGAGAGAGATGGGGAGAGGGACAGAGTGAGCAAGAGTGTTTACACTAGGGATGGGGTATCTATGACTCCTGCCCATTCATTGATGGACTATAGCATCCCTGATCTTTGGCTGTTCTGGCTGGAGGTGATGGGATATAGGAGGCCAACAGAATCTGGAGGGCCAAACATTCTCCATCCCTGGTTTACACAACAAATATGGATGTTTGGTGAGCTGGGTCTGAGAACAGATACATGTAGCATGTTCTTCCAATGGAAATGTATGTTTACCATTAGGATGGCGTCCTGAAGTTGCATAAAGCATCTACTCCGTCATCTAGGGATATGCAAGATGCCTGGGAAGAAGTGCTTGAATTGAAGGAGGTCCTTCACTGCTATTTCTTTTTCTCCCTTGAAAAGTGTACAGAGCTGAAGAAGGAAGTGCCAAGAGTGACACTCTTTCCCACTATGTCTTTCATATCTATGCACTTTTCAATACTCAGATTAATTCTACTGGAGCTGGTCCACACACACTAGAGAGAGAGAGAGAGAGATCACTTGTAGATGCAAAGTGAGTGGCTGTGCACCCACTTTCTCTTTTTTCAGGTTCTCTGGGGAGGGGAGGCTGATCACGGGGGACAGAGGGGGGACAGAAAGACCCATGTCTTTCACATAAAATTCCAAATGTGGACATGGGTTGAAAAAGATTAGCATTGCCTATCCTGTGTTGTTATGGGACGCAGGTGGCGCTGTGGGTTAAACTACAGAACCTAGGACTTGCCGATCAGAAGGTTGGCGGTTCGAGTCCCCACAATGGGGTGAGCTCCCGTTGCTCGGTCCCTGCTCCTGCCAACCTAGCAGTTCGAAAGCACGTCAAAGTGCAAGTAGATAAATAGGTACCACTCCGGCGGGAAGGTAAACGGCGTTTCTGTGATGCTGGCCACATGACCCGGAAGCTGTACGGCGGCTCCCTTGGCCAATAAAGCGAGATGAGCGCTGCAACCCCAGAGTCGGTCATGACAGGACCTAATGGTCAGGGGTCCCTTTACCTTTTATCCTGTGTTGTTGGCATCCATCCATCTCAAGAGACAGTGGAGTACACTTCCAGGGGTGGAGTTAAACCTCTGCAATAGCAGCACCAAGTGATCTCCCTGGGGTGCAAGCCTGGGCAGTGTGTATGGAGGTCCTGGATTGCCCAGATGACAAGACCCCTCTTTCAGCCTTGCTCATGTGGTCCAAAGGAAAGCAGCGCAATATGTTTGGCACCAGCTTGGCTGCAGGAATTGCCAGGAGGAGGCATACAAGATTCCACCCAACTGTCTTTGTAACTCCACTCTGGATTTGTGTAGGGTTTACTCCGTAGCCTTTTTCTCCAGAAGGCAATGGAAGTTTAGGATCAGAGTTTTCCTTCTTTCTCCTAGATGGGCTATCTTCCCAGGTTGATGAGCCCCATCTGCCCCTCACTTCCCTCAACCCAGCATGTGCAGAAACCTCCTTCTTGACTGTTGAACCCACTATTAGTCTTGTCTGCCAGAGCCTGTCTTTGCATGCAGGGGAAGCTCCTAACTCATTGAAGGTTTGAGACCCATCAGCTACCCTCACTTGGTTTAACCGGCCAGTCAAAGCCATTCCCAGGGTGTAGCTGCTGTCACATGCTGACAGCTCCAAGGAGCCACAAGTGAGAGCTAAGTACAAAAGTGGACAAACTACCCCAGAAGGAGCACAATGTGTGCCCCCCACTAGAGGTCCTACTCCTCCCCTCACACCTTCTGATATTGGCAATGTCTCAGTTCAGTTACAGTTCCTCAGCATTTCCATGCATGGAAATTTTGCCCACATACCTCTGTGGTTTAGGAAGTTTTTAGCTAGTTGTTCCACATGAGATCACAAGAATATCATTTTTTAAAAACGACAAGAGAGTATTTGCTGAATAAAAGTACCAAGGAGGAAAAATGTAGATTCTGGTAAGCTTCCCACAGTCTTGGAACACAATTACCTATGAATAAAAATCTGAATTCCACAGTGGGCCCCAAAATCTAGTAAAGTTGTGAGTAAGAGAAATGCCTGAGTTGCTATTCCCCTCGGCGTGACACTTTTGATCAATCCAAGACTTCCAGTTCCTGGGACTGACAGTTTAGCATTAAGTTAACTCTGAATGAATGAATTGAATTAGCCAATCCCTTTGTGGAAAGATGGAGGATTCTTGAGACATTGCTTCATGGGGTATTGAGAAAAAGCAGCTCATAAACCAGCGAGGAACTTCACGGTGGCAAGCACAACAAAGCCCACAGCACAGGCTTCTGCCTATCGTTGCTTTGCAGCAAAGACAAGCAAGTCAAAATTTTTAGCCTTCTGTCGTTCCACCAACAAATTAAAACTAATTGAATGATCCCCACCATTCATGAAAGGTCCGTGATTGTTCCTCGCGATTGTTCCTAGAAGTGCCAGCCCCCACAAAGCCGCCTTTGTCATCATTAATACAAAACCGCCCTGCGCACGCTCTTCCTTGCAGAGATAAAGAGGGAAGGGGGAGAGACAGAGAGACAGAGAGAGAAAGAGAGAGAGAGAGAGAAGACACAATTTGTTATCAGGTTTAGAAGATGCAATTGGAAGGATGATTATAATATCATCATCTGGGTTTCAGCTGTCCCTGCTCATTCAGACAGGCAGGCTGAAATATGAAGTGACAAAACACACAGAAACCCTTCATTCTTGTTTGCACACAAACATTTCCATAACTAGCAATTTTGTGGAAAGAGACTCGGGGGGGGGGGGAGAAGCATAAATGGAAAGAGGGTGGAACAGATATTAGACTCAATAGGGCAGTTTAACTGTTACTTTAACAGCATTGCGGCTTTGCATGAAAACAGCAGATTTCAGAAGAGGCCCAAAGGGGTTAAAATGATGCATTTCTTTGTTCCCATTGTTGATCTCAGACATTATTATTTTTTTGTATATGCTCTCTTTACCCCCTCCTTTTAATACAGCCATAACATTACATTAATTCATCTAACACATGCCATGCCACGAAGTTGCTCTCTCTTTCTCTTAATTATTGTGATCAAAATATGGCTTCAAATGGAAGGCAGCTGCATTTGTTTCCGTCAGATATCATAATTGCGACCGTAAATTGGGAAACGGAACATTTCCTGGTGTTTTGCCGTGAGTAATGGGACCAGAATCATTATGGATGGAGGGATATAAATAAACTGGGGCAGATCTATAAAACTAAGGAAAAGCAAGTTAAAAGGATAATTACTGGAGCAAACAGGAACAGTGTAAATGCAGAACAAGGTGATATTTCATTGCACAGTCAAAATTCCCTTTAAATCAGGGGTGGGGTATATCAGGACCAGGGGGTGAATGTGGTCCTCCAGGTATTTCTATGCCCCCTGGATCAAATAACCTCTCCCCAGGCCGCCAGCTCTACTCTGCATCTTTCTCATTCTTTGCCTGGCTGGAAAATGTATACCCTGCAAATAAAGTGTACTATTTAGCGTAAGTGCCTTGTTTTTCATAATAGCTCCTTATATTGTGTGTTCAGACATATGCCTTTCCCATGACTGAATGGAGGATGGACAGGAGTGTGTGCTAGAAACCTCCGGCTCTTACATGGACAGAAGTAACACAATTAGCCATTGTATTCAGTGATGCCTACTCTGATTGGCAGCAGCTCAGACAGAGAATGATTCTTCACCTGATATTTTTAATTGGAGACCCAGGGACTTTCTGCATGCAGATCAAGTGCTAATTGATGGCTTCTCTGTGTTGGGGTAGGTATTCAGGGTAAAGTCGAAGGCACTCTGTACATGTTCAGGGGCAGAGGTATTTCATATCAGCTGCCCTTTGATCCCTCTAATGGTAGATGCTGGGGCTTGAACTTGGGACCTTCTGTGGGCAAAGCAGGTGGTCTCCTACTCAGCTGAAAGATCTCCTGTCTTTTGGTAACAATCATCCTGCAAAGCAAAAAAATGCATGCTCTTTTGAGCGTGAAAAGACTGAGCCAGGCTAGCTGGAAGTATTGACGAGAAAACAAGGGGTGGAAATTAACAAAAGCTTAACAATCATTTATTTCCTTTTGTTTGTTTTGCTTTTCAATTTCCAGAACTGGAGAAGAGCCAGACTAGCAGCAGGGACCATCTCTGGGCCTGGAAAGATAGCAAGCAATTAGAGCACATTCAGATCGAGAACATCAGCAAGTTTGGAAGCAGTGGCAGACCGTGGGGTCTCAAATTTCAGCAGCACCATGTTCAACACCAAAAATTCACCCCACCCTTGCCTTCCATTCTACATCAGAATTGTGGCACCCTTTGGCATGGGCATAGCCAGGATTTATGTTGGGGGGTGGGACAGCGCGATACATCCACCTGTCATCATTCTCTGTCTGGCTCTGTCTAGCAGATTCAGAATGAAATGTCTCAACAACAGTTCTTTTCAACTACTTTCTTTTGACTCCAAGTGCTCAGAAAAATCTGTCAAAATCTTTCTACAATTTCTACTTGTAGTTAAGTATTTTTATTTATTTACTTGAATTATGGGGGACGTGGATGGCTCTGTGGGTTAAACAGAGCCTAGGACTTGCCGATCGGGAGGTCGGCGGTTCGAATCCCAGTGACGGGGTGAGCTCCCGTTGCACGGTCCCTGCTCCTGCCAACCTAGCAGTTCGAAAGCACGTCAAAGTGCAAGTAGATAAATAGGTACCGCTTCAGCGGGAAGGTAAACGGCGTTTCCGTGTGCTGCTCTGGTTCACCAGAAGCGGCTTAGTCATGCTGGCCACATGACCCGGAAGCTGTACACCGGATCCCTCGGCCAATAAAGCGAGATGAGCGCCACAACCCCAGAGTCGGCCACGACTGGACCTAATGGTCAGGGGTCCCTTTACCTTACTTGAATTATGGGGGGGCAGCTGCCCTCCTTCCCCCGGCTATGCCCATGCCCCTTGTGGCACCCCCAGTGCAACCAAGCTAGTCACACTCCCCTAAATCCTCTTCTGTTGGGAGGAATATCAGGCATCCTTTGGAAGGATTCAGTCCACAGGATGTCCGAAAAGCAAACTGTAATTGTGTGGGCAGGGGAGGAACAAGGGACACAGAACAGACTAATTACTGGCTGAATCACAGTGCTGGGGGTGGAATTTGAAAAAGAAGGTGCACTGTGGAGGGAAATAGATCTTAGGGGCATGCTCAGTTGGGCATTTGTGATCTCTTTGGAAAGGCAATGCAGAACACTTGTTTGCTCATTCATTAGCTGTGATTCCAGCTGTGGCTCCCCACCAGGGCCACCAGTGGGATTCTGCCAACAGGGGAGAAGCTATTGCTCTTCTCACCCACTCTTGTAACACTGCCTAAACAAAGAGCTTCAACGCCTGCTTTTCAGTAGCATTGTACATGTCCTTTTCCAGCCCGGGTGCAAGACTCTTCTGTGTGAAGGGAACTGACATCAAGCGAGAGTCTTCCAACACTGGAAGCAGTTAGCAGGTTCCAGGCAAAGTGAGGAGGGTGTTGTGCTCAGAAGGCCTTGGAATGCATGAAGCGAGGCTTTGTGTGGCTCAGGGACATTGTTAGCTGTGCTAAGCTTTTCCCTGTACACAGGGCCACAGTGGTGGCAACTCCTCTGCCTGGTCATTGCCCCTCAGTTTCCTCAACATGGATACATGAGATTGTGGAAGTAATTCTTCATGGGTAAATCAAGCACACACACAAAAAAAGCAGGGGGGAGCATGCACAACCCCCAAGATACACTGAAATAAGGTAAAGGTAAAGGACCCAGTTAAGTCCAGTCAAAGGCGACTGTGGGGTGCGGCGCTCATCTCGCTTTCAGGCCGAGGGAGCCGGCGTTTGTCCACAGACAGCTTTCCGGGTCCTGTGGCCAGCATGACTATACTGCTTCTGGTGCAATGAAACACTGTGATGGAAGCCAGAGTGCACAGAAACACCATTTATCTTCCTGCTGGAGAGGTACCTATTTATCTACTTGCACTGATGTGCTTTCAAACTGCTAGGTTGGCAGGAGCTGGGACAGAGCAACGGGAACTCAGCACCACCACGGGGAGAGCCATTGGTAGCCCTCTTCTTGAATTTACCTAATCCCTTTTTGAAGTCATCTGAAGTCATTTCTGAAGGAGCATCTCCACCCCCATCGTTCTACCCGGACACTGAGGTCCAGCGCCGAGGCCCTTCTGGCTGTTCCCTCACTGCAAGAAGCCAAGTTACAGGGAACCAGGCAGAGGGCCTTCTCGGTAGTGGCACCCGCCCTGTGGAACACCCTCCCACCAGATGTCTAAGAGAACAACAACTACCAGACTTTTAGAAGACATCTGAAGGGAAGCTTTTAATGTTTGATGCATTACGGTATTTAAATATTCTGTTGGAAGCCGCCCAGAGTGGCTGGGGAAGCCCAGCCAGATGGGCGGGGTATAAATAAATAAATAATAATAATTACCCACGTTGCTGGCCATCACTGCCTCCTGTGGAAGTGAGTTCCACAGTTTAACTTTGAGTTGTGAGAAGAAGTCCTTTCTTTTATCTGTCCTGAACCCTCCAACATTCAGCTTAATCGGATGTCCATGGGTCCTAGCATAATGAGAGAGAGATAAACACTTTTTGCTCCACTTGATCCACGCCACACATCATTTTATAAATGTCTACCATGTCACCTCTTGCCTCTTCTCTAAACTAAGAAGTTATAAATGTTGCAAGCTTTCTTCAGGGGGGAGTCACTCCAACCTCTTGATCACTTGTTTGCCTTTGGTGGCTTGTGTCTTTGGGATATGAGGCCGGCAGCATATACAGTTGTACCTCCATCTAAGAACAGTCCTGTTAACGAACGATTCACAATGCACTCCGGAAAACCAGAAGTAGGTGTTCCAGCTAGTGAACTTTGCCCCAGAAGACGAACAGAAGCCAACCGCTGGAAGGGCACCGGTGGTGGGAAGCCTCATTGGGGAAAGCACGCCTCAGTTTTAGAATGTTTTTGATGTAAGAACGGACTTCCGGAATGAATTAAGTTCGTAAATGGAGGTACCACTGTAATGTAAATTATCTTTGATCTATACTTACTGATTGGAAAGAAAATGATAGCTTAAAAGCAGAGGTGGGGAACCTGCGGCCCTCTAGATGTTGTTGGACAGCACTTCCCATCACCCTCAGACAACATGGCTAATGGACAGAGATGATGGGAATCGTAGTGCAGCATCATCACAAGGGCTGCTGGTCCTCCATCCTTCCTTTAGTGCCAGCTTTGTGCATATTCAGGGCTACTATGCACTATAACTGTGGGAAGGCATGATTTGCTGTTCAAAGTGTTTTAGGCTGACCCAGCTGGTATGTGTGAAAGACTTAAGACTACAAAGTCCATAATGCACTGTAACCAAATGCAAACCACAGAAGTGTGAAAACACCCAGGCCCTTTTTCTCAAATCAACAGTGTGCTTATATCAAATGAATTGAGGTGGAGAACCACCACATTTGCAAATTAGCAGATAGATGCCCTTAGGAATCCACATCACAGAATGAAACTTCTCCGGTGGGTGCATTCCTCTGGTAACATCTGGGGGAAGCTGTAAAAAGGGCTATGTAGAATTTAGCCACCTAACGAATGGTTCCTGTTCCCAACAGCTTTCAACCCATGAAGAGCGAGCCTCTCTGAGATGGAGAAGTTGTGAGGGATGTGGAAGCAGGCCGGGTGCCTTCCTCCATTTTCAGTCTAGCAGCAACCCAGATATATCTGCATGACAAGGTCTGTAGTGCAAAAGCCACGAGAGAGGTGACGCCACTCATCGTGAAAGAGGCTCCTTGTCATCTCAGGTCTCCACAATTCAAAGCTGGAGGCAGCTCATCTGCAATCTCATCATCTGTTTAATCTTGCATGGGACTCTAATGGTTCCTGGCCTCCTGTTTACCATCGTTCTGTTTGACTCCCTAATTACTATAATTAGGAATGCTGTCAAAATCTGGGCGGTGCCAAGGTGGCCTTGTGAGTGGCAAATGGATTCTTCCCAATAGCCAGACACATTAAGAGGTCACTGACATGGCCACTTTCCCTGTCAGCACAAGATGCCTGATGCAGCTTTACTACGAGATTTGGCTGAGTGCATAAACTGGTCCTCAGAAACTGGATGGCCTGGCAAGTTAGGTCTGTTTGGCATGTCTCTATGTGGCTCCTGGCTCCTGCTGCCTTTGATTTCCTGCCAACAAGGTGAAGATCTGCCTTGAGGTCTTCACTTGCTGGAAGCGCTTCTCCCGAGTTCAGCATCTGAATACCTGTGCACCCTTAATGGTCCTCTTCCCATGGCAGAATTAATGCATCCCACCCCCAATGCACCAGTGAAGGAGCTAACACCACTTTAGATTTGAGTTAATGAACCAAAAATTCCAGCTTAATGAGTTTTCTACTGTGGAGAATAATTAATATAATTAGCACTGATATGAAAATTATGTTCCTGGAGTCAGAACTATGAGGGAGGGTGTATGTGTGCAGCTGATTCACCATAGGCTTTGAATATGTACGGTCTTGTTTTCCTACAAAGAACATTTGAAATTCAGTTCTAGTAGCTTAATGAGCCTGTCCAGAGATATTGGACTTCAACTGCTACGAGTCCTGGCTAGAATGGCCAACGGTAATGGGTGATGGGAATTGTAGTCCGACATTATCTGGAGGGTACCAGGTCCCCCACCAATGTTGTAGATGATAATAAAGCAAATATTAAAAAAGGAGCTCTTTGGTCCTGCATCCCATTTAGAATGGATGATCTGTCTTGTTTCAGTCTGAGTCAGTTTTGCAAATTTTCACCCATGATTCTTTTTCATTTGAGCATCAATCTGCAATCCAGTATAGGTTTAAACCACTAAGAACTGCATTGCAATAGTTAAGAGTACTGCAGAACAAATTGGGCAGAGCTAGCTGTACTGAATGTATTAACTGCTTCCTAAAATGTTGTGGAGCAACTTACAAGAGTAACACACAGGAATAAAAATACAGTGGTACCTTGGTTGTCAAATTTAATCCATTCCGGGAGTTGTTCGACTCATGGAACCATTCGAAAAGCAAGGTGTGCCTTCTGATTGGCTGCAGGAGCTTCCTGCACTCAATCAGACGCTATGGAAGCCGCGTCAGACATTCAGCTTCCAAAAAACATTCGCAAACCAGAACACTTACTTCCGGGTTTGTGGCGTTCGGGAGCCAATTTGTTCAGGAGCCAAGCCGTTCAACAACCAAGGTACCACTGTACATAAATGTATTGAAAACATAGAGTGAGTTTATCCAATCATTGATGTTTCTCACATGTCCAGGTACCATAACACTTTAAATGGATAAATACTCACTCAAGCAAGAATTGGAGTGAATGAGAAAACGGGAGCCTCCTTTTAGCCTCTCTCCTGTCAGATCCAATGGCTGGCCTGGTCAGTCCAGAGCCTGAGGATATCACACTGACCATGCAGGTGCACAACTTGCAGTTCAGTGGCTCACCACACAAGGCAGCCACACACAAACCTGAAAGCTTCCAGCCTGAGCTCCAGAAACTCCTACATTGCCACAGCCTCAAAGGCTGCTGTGAGTTGGCCTGCAGTGGCCCTGCTTTGCTGAGAAGTTGAAAGCATTCTGCCCTGTGTCTTGGCTGCAAGGCGGTCCCCCTGCCTGAGTGCAATGCTTGCAAGCTGCAGCTAGGAGGAACCATTCAGAGTCATTTCACCCACTGCATGCAAGCAAACCCAGAGTTATCACCAGTGATTTTTTCCCTGGCAGTATGTGCTGGTTCACAGCACCTCACACATATTGCAAAATCAGACCCTGGCACCTCCTTCTCAAAGCCCAGGAAGCTTCTGGCAGGGTCTGAGAACCCTCATGCCTCCTTCCCAAAGCCTGGGAAGCTGAACGCAGAGCAACAGAAGGCAAATGCATGTGCAGAAAAGAGGAAAGGTAATTTGGATGCTGCCAGGTATGGTGAACCCTTTGCCCCTGTCTCTGTCCCAGACTCCATTCATCTTGAAAAGGCATGAGATGCTCCTCCCAGACTCAAAGGCAGCTTCAAAGGGTGCAGGAGGACATCATGGTGCCCACTGTGGGGAGATCAGCCAGAGAAGCACAGGGCTGGGATCAGCCTGGACAGAATGTCTCCAGGACATTTTGTTGCCTGCCTAGCCTCCGGGCCAAGTGGCACCTTCCTTGGCTGGATTGTTCCAACAGCCAGGAAGGAGGATATTGCTCCTCTTGTGAAGTCTCTCCACAGTAATAACCCTGCTGAGGGCAGCGCACAGCAGGAAAAGATTTGCATAGTTGCAAAAATATAACGAAAGCGGACCTAAGTGAGAAATGAAAACATGAATGTGCGTGACCAAATTGAAACACCCCCACACAAGTCATGATGAGCTCTAAAAATAAAGATACAAAAAACCCCCCACACCCAGTAGCAATAACAGCAAAATTAACATTTCTGAAATGAAATCTTCACCCCAGTGAAAAGACTCCTAAGCAACACGCCTGGAGTCTGGACTGTGGGGCCAGAGGGTGAGTACTGGCACTCTTTTTCCCCTAGAAAAAAGCCATTGGTTATCACCAAAGCAGACTCCACAGAGTTGCTGTGTGTGTGTGTGTGTGTGTGTGTGTGTGTGTGTGTGTATTTATGTCAGTGATAACCCTTCCCTCTCCAGCCGTGACCTCCCCCAATCACCTTTGCAGAACCATTAGGCCTTTATAAAGATCCCTTTGTCAGCAAATAGGAGCTTTAAGAAAATCTAATTGCTGCAGGTGGAGCTGGGCCAAGGAGCAGAGGCTGCAGGATGGATGAATGGATGGATGGAGAAGCCTTATGGGCTCCCTGCAGCCTGGAGACCAGAGGCTCCCCATCCCTAATGTAATGTTTTATTAGTTATATGATGCATTTTTGCTTTAGTCGTATTTGTTTCTATGCTATACTCTATCTATACTCATCTATCTATCTATCATCTATCTATCTATCTATCTATCTATCTATCTATCTAGCTAGCTAGCTAGCTAGCTAGCTAGCTAGCTATCATCTATCATCTATCTATCATCTATCTATCTATCTATCATCTATCTATCTATCATCTATCTATCTATCTATCTATCTATCTATCTATCTATCATCTATCTATCTATCTATCTATCTATATTTCTATCTATCTATCTATCATCTATCTATCTATCATCTGTCTGTCTATCTATCTATCTATCTATCTATCTATCTATCATCTATCATCTATCATCTATCTATCTATCTATCTATCTATCTATCTATCTATCTATCTATCTATCTATCATCTATCATCTATCTATCTATCTATCTATCTATCTATCTATCATATATCTCTATCATCTAAATGCTTTTAAAAATAAAAAATGATGACTTAACTGGAGATTCCATGAACCAAACCTGAAATCTTCTGCTGACAAAGCATATTTATGCCTTCTCCTTCAATTAGGCAAACTGGTAGGATCAATTTAGAAAGTTAGGACCATGTCAGAAATAGTTGGGCATGGGGCACTGTTTTAATCCAACAGTCTCCCTCCTCACTACCCCCCTTCTCCCTTGAATCTGGGTCCACTTTTCTTGCCCTGATCAAAAGGCATAACATTGTTTGTTCGCAGATCAAAAGATTCCTCCAAAGCCCGCTGGCAAAATCTACAGGGAATATCTCTAAAAGTGCACAGCCCGGTAGGAGACGGCATGAGTCATGACAGGGGTTAATTCTTAAACTTGCCAAAAAGAGATTTGGCATAGGCTTGGAAATGCTCATATGTGGTGCTGACTCGGATTCCAGCTCTGATGGGCATGGGGTGGGAGGAAGAGAATGGTAAAAAGACACACAGAGTAGGAGCAATTGTTCAAGCCGTCTCCAAACCCAAAAACCACCACCACCCTGCTGCTAGAAAGTGCCAAGTCTGAAAGCGATTCTGATACTTAAAAACTCTCTCTTTTCATTGAGGTTTCATAGCTCAGACAATCAAGATGTTGAGAAAGAATGGCAAGGGTCATACCACAAATGGTTCTGTTGAATACTTTGTCTTCAGATGGGCTATTATTTTCTTTCTTTCTTTCTTTCTTTCTTTCTTTCTTTCTTTCTTTCTTTCTTTCTTTCAATATATAAGAACTGTGAGAGGTGCTGTACTTGGCTTTCTCTCTAGATTACTGCAGGCCTTTTATGTGCAGTGTCATTCATGGGTCTCGGTGATACATAAATAACTTGGGGAATTTGCTGCCACAAGATGAGGAAAGGCTACAGAATTTGGCACTTTTCGGTGCCAAGAAATGGCAAGCAAGAGGGGACACAATAGGGGTGTATAAAATGATGTGTGGTGTGGGAAACATGGGTAAAGAAAAGCTTGTCTCATAGCACTAGGCCTCAGTGACATCCTGTGAAGTTGACTATTGGGAGATTGAGGACAGACAAAAGAAAGGACTTCTTAACACTATGGAACATACTCCTAGGACTTAGCTACATTAGTAAAAAAACAAAACAATGTTTTGAATGTGTTATAGACATGCAACACCAGACAGCACCACAGAGCAAAAATATTTTCTAAGCGATTTTTACATAGTGTTCCCCCCTTTTGTTATGATTTATTTTCTGACTTATTTATAGCATTTTTTCTCTGTATGTAGATCCACCCCCACAAGAGGTAGCAATGGCCACCAGCTTAGACATCTCTCAAAGCGGATTAGACAAATTTACGAAGGCTAAAGCTATCAGTGTCTACTAGCCAAAATGGCTATGCGATTCCATACCCTCCAACATTTCTCCAGTGAAAATAGACACATCCCCTCCGACATTTCTCCCATGAAAATAGGGATGTCCTAAGGCAGGTGTATCCAAAGTCCAGCCCGGGCTTGCGGCCCCAGGGCTGGTTTCAAATGGCCCCCAGGCAATTTTGAAAAAACAATCTCTTGCAGTCCCTGAGCGCCTGACCACCAAAGCCATTTCCTTTTTGTGGTCTCGTCACAAGCTCTCAACTCTGTGTGGAGGCATGGCTAGCCCCCATGCCATTAGTGAGTCCCCGGCTGTGTCACTCCTTGGGTCGCCCAATCTGGCCGACCAGGGGGGGAGGAGGCTAGCTAAATACATACATACATACATACATACATACATACTACAGTACACGATTGGGACGTTGCTGCTGCAGCGATGGCGGTGGCAGAGGGGCCGCCTCCGCCTTGACCCAGTGCCAGATTTATGTATAGGCTAAGTAGGCTGAAGCCTAGGGCCTCTAAATCTAGGGGGCCTCGCCAGCCCACCTGCTCCCCAGCAGGCAGTCTCCCCTCTCCCAAAATTGCAAACCCAAG
The DNA here is from genome assembly GCF_964188305.1 of Podarcis bocagei. NCBI lineage: Eukaryota > Metazoa > Chordata > Lepidosauria > Squamata > Lacertidae > Podarcis > Podarcis bocagei. Next base: position 22,240,109 of record NC_138141.1, read on the forward strand.
ACTTCATGTGAGGGCAGGGCAACTCAGGCCTAGCAACTATGAGACTCAGGGCTAGCCAGTGGGGCCCAATTTGAAGCAGTAGGGCGCAACTTGATTTTTAATATTATTATTTTTTGCAGGGCCCCAGTTCACAGCCAAAGTCTGCAAAATCTTATAGATATAAATTAAGTCATTGGTGCGTGGGCCCCCTTAGGAGTGACACGTGGGGCCCAATTTGGCCCAGTTGCTCCAATTGCCTTAAGGTCAGCCCTGATGAGACTGTGCAGGGGTTGGACTGTAAAGCCTGCACCTTCTAGGTCCCTTGTGTCACTATTCAGAGTACAGACTCAAGGACTTGTAATGGAAATAAAGGGGGGGCACTTATTGGAAATCAGTTTTGTCACCTCTCCCCTCCCCCAAAAACCCCCTGAAACAATGAGCCCAGCCACCTTTTATTCACAGTCACATAAGCACTACACTACAACATGGCCATAAACCTGTACGTTCAACCGCTGAAATATACATTCAATATGTAGCAATGGAGATTTATGTTACTGCTTTATGAATGAACATGGTGTTTTATGAATGGACTCTGTATTTTGTGAATTACCTAAGAGCCACCAATAGGCAGCTCTAGAATCTGACAGCTAACCAACTGGGTATTACCAAACAGTGACCCCCTATTGCTGAAAGCAGGTAACCAGCAGGGAATGCTTCAGCTCAGCCTTTGCACTGTTTACTGAACACCTCCTGCTGTGCAGATAATGGAGAAAGCTCATAAATTGTATCCCTTCTGGCATCCTGGCCAACTGTGCTACGCTGGTGTAAACGCTGGTGCACCAGAAGCCCAGAATAGCAGCAAATAAAATCCGCTCGTATGTCAGTGACTGATAAGACTTGTCAACCAGTTCTTCCAAAGCCTTCCTAAATTATAAAACTCCAAAATACATGCCAAAAGAGACCAGGCCTGGGAAGAGCAAGGCATACAATGGGCGCCACCAGTGAAAAGGCCCTGCTCCGTGTAGCTCCTGCCTTGTCATTTGATAGGGTGCCCACTTGCCCTCCTTCTTGACATGGAATGCTCTCTGTTGGAGTCTCCAGGTCCAGTACAAAGATCATAAGAAGGTCTCCGGCCTCCCCAGACATGTTCACTTCATCAAATCTTGCCCTCTTTGAAAAAGGTTTGGACACCACTGTCCTAAGGAAAAGCAGGACATTCCGGGATCACATCAGGAACTAGAACAGCTTCTGAAAATCTGGGACTGTCCCTGGGACACTATACCTTCCCTGTTGTACACAGCATACCTTGAAATACCAGTTGTTGGGAATTATAAGTGAGGAGAATGTTGCGGCACTCAGGTGCTGCTTGTGGGCTTCCCACATGAGAGCAGAGTGAATGATGGAACAGATGGGCCTTTGGCCTGATCCACCAGGACTCTTCTTACGTTCTCATGTGTGGGGGCAGCCCCTAATCTAGGTGGCTTTGACGAAGTATCAGACAAATTTGTAGAGTCCCACAATGGCTGTTGCATCTCTCAGTAGCCACAATCACTCATGGAACCCACATGTATAGATGTCTGAATATGTTGTTTCAGCTTTGTGATGTTTCTTCTTCTTCGGGGTTTTCTCTATCCCTGGGCATCTGCCCTCTTGTCATTTGAAACACATACGCCCCTCTTGGGGACCTTTCATTCATAGAGCTAGCGGCACGAGCGAAAAAATGTTCTAATTGCATATTGATCGAGGTTTGTTCAGCGGCGAGTCTTGTGTTTGAAAACTGGGCTAATTTTTTCTCCTGCTGAGATCTCAGGGAAATGTAAACTGACCAGAAATGCACGCTGCACATCCTTTTGTCTCTTCACAGGTTCTCTGTGAAATCGCCTAGAGGTCAATTCCAGGAGTGGGGAACCTCAGGCCTGGGGGCCAAATGCAGCTCTGAAAGCATCTCTAGCTGCCCCTCAGGACTTCCCCCAGGCCACACCCTTCCCTGGCCACACCCCCTCTCCCCAGGCCACATCCCTTATCACCTCAGCTATTTTTGAAAATTTCATGAAATTAGGGCCACATTAAATTTGGCCACTGGTCGCATACAGTCCATGGACCACAGATTGCTCCCCCAAGAGCTAGGGCCTTCTAGAGGCATACCTCTCAGGTGTCCTGGTAAAACTGAGACATCCCCTTTTCTCACATGTGAGCTCAGCAGCCATTTGGGGTTTTGAAATCTCACCCCACCCAAAAAAGGCATATTTTGGGGAAACGACTGTGGCGTTTGCCTCCTAGGTGGGTCATAAGGAAAGGGTTAAAATGAGTGTGATGTGATTGGCCAGTGGAAACTGATAGGAGTAGTTATGGTTAGAGGGGGAGTTGTGTGAAAGTCAGTTGAGAGTTGGGAGTTGGAGAAGGAAGAGGGAGGTTAAGTCTGTGGGTTGGTCGAGTTGTGTGCTGAAAGAGTGAGAGGAATTGTTAGGTGGAGTCAGATCGTTAGTTGCGATAATCAGTTTGAAGTTGTTAGGAATGAATAGGACAGTTAAGGAACTAAGATTAAGAAACTGCCAAGAAAAATTAACTGAAACATAAGCTTGTTCATGCCTATAAAATAAACTTGATTATTTGTTAATGTTACCAACTGACTGGACTCCGTGTGTACCCGTGAGAAACGGGCAGCGAAGAAAGCAATTACAGTAGTGGCACAAGGTCAATAGACCGTCAAACGTCCGGGGGCCCTGTGTGATCGCCACAAAGACAAACTCACACTGCACCCCAAAATGTGTGTTTCTGGGCACCATGCTCTTATGTAAGAGCGCAGCCCCCCTCCCCAAGTTGCATCTTCCAGTGTCACAATCTCACATGGGTCACATGACTCCTGGAGACGCATGGCCCAGTTTTTCACCTTGATGTGTTGCAAAGTATGTGGAGGCATATCTGATCCTTGGATGCACAACAAAGGAGAGAGCTATTGCTTGAGAACAGAAGGTTGGACTAGATTGGCCTTGGACCTGATTCCATCTCCCTTCCTTCCCTTTCCCTCTGTCCTATCCCTAATCCCTATCCCTCTGCTTCTTCCCCTTTCCCATTTTCTCCTCTTCGCTGACTTCAAAATTCCTGTCGTCCCCCCCCCAAAGTCCCTTTCCCCATTCCAACGCATCTGCTGCTGCTTCTCCCCTAGCCTTGATTAATCGGTGGATGTTTTTGCATAAACTACTTTTGGCCACAGCTCAGAGCAATGCCAGGAGATGTTTGATCACCGCTGGTGCCACCGGCAAGAGGAGTCAGTGCTGGGCCACGGTGATTCATGGGCATTAGTGGAGCATGTAATTAAATGGGAACTGTCTCCCTTCCCTGCACTATTGATGGAGGAAGCCACGGCTTTCACAACTCAACCCCTCCTTGATGTTTTCCATGCGGTGTGTCAGCACCAGACAAGGCCTGTCAAACATCACCTTGAAGCAAAGACGTGTGCAACGCGCTCATCAATCCAAACATCTAACACTTCAGGAAGCAGGCTTTCTCTCTCTTGTCCTCCCTCATGCTCACGCATTAACTCCTTGCTGGATGTCAGCTAGGAGGCCGGCGCCACAACAGAGTGTCAAGGGCGGGTTTGCACATTCTTGAACATCACTTCATTTCTTACCACTCAATCACTCCACATGTCAGCCTGATTCGCACATGCAAGGGCATGATCTGCATTCTCTAAACTGAGTTATGCTCAAGACTGATCCATAAATACATATTTCGATCTCCTGCAAGTGTGTATGGACCACTGGAGAAATAACAGCCCAGGAAGAGTTTTCATGTAATCCTTTCCTCTTTGCCTGGGCTTTGGTGGGGAAAGTTCACATATTCATTCACTAGTCCAGTGTTTCCCAACCACTGTTCCGTGGCACACTAGTGTGCCGCGAGATGTTGCCTGGTGTGCCGCGAGATGTTGCCTGGAGGGAGGCGGGCGAGTCGGGCGGCGAGAGGCGGGGCGGCGGCGGCGAGAAGAGGCCGCCCAGCGCAGGGCTCTCACTGTCTGCCTGCCTGGCTGCCTGCGAGCTCGGCGGGCAGCGCCTCCGTCCGCAGCGCTCGCCTCGCGGCTCTCATTCCCTGTCCCTGCCAAAGCTCACCCAGCCAAGCCGCGCTCTCCTTCCTGCCTCACTTTGCTGCCTCCTCCCCCCCCCACCCCCAAAGCTTGGAGGTTCCCCGGCAAGGGGGAGGGAAAAAAATTGAAACTTACACTTTCGTGCGTCCCTCCCGGCGTGACGCTGCGCGCTGACGTCACGGGGCTGTAATGGTGGTGTGCCTCGAGATTTTTTTCATCAAACAAGTGTGCCTTTGCCCAAAAAAGGTTGGGAAACACTGCACTAGTCTATCTACTGCCATGGCTGTTGAGCAATCAATCACATGTGTGAATCAGGCTGATATGATCACTAGTGATTAGGGATGTAAGAGACTCGTTTTCCATTTTGCCCTGTATTCGTTTGTATGCAGCGCTGCTTCCATTCCATTGCAGTTTGTCTTCCAGCAAAACCTGCATCGTTCTTCTTGCCCAAAACTATGTTATTCATCTTGCTGTTGGCGGTGGTGAAGTGATGTAACTTATGCAATCTATTTAATTAATCACATAAATTATATTGTTGTTACGTTATTCCACCAATTCATTTCAATGCAAAGGAAACACAATCAATAACGTATAGTTTGCAGACTAAAAGCAACAACAACAATGAATATCGATCTTATTCTCTGGATTGATTTTTATTCTGGGCGCAGGGCAAATAAGTGAGCACTGTCAATTTCTACTCCTGTTTCCATTTTCACAGGAATTACCTGACATCCCTCCCATTTATGGGTGGGAACCAAGTTGATCATAACACAACCTGGCTGAAGATGTGCAAGGTGATGGTGACTAATAATAATAATAATAATAATAATAATAATAATAATAATAATTTTATTATTTCTACCCCACCCATCTGGCTGGGTCTCCCTAGTCACTCTGGGCAGTTTCCAACAAAAGATTAAAAATACATTAAAACGTCAGTTATTAAAAACTTCCCTAAGCAGGGTTGCCTTCAGATGTCTTCTACAGTGGTGCCTCGCAAAACGAAAAGAATCCGTTCTGTGATTCTCTTCGTCTAGCGGTTTTTTCATCTTGCGAAGCAAGCCCATTGAAGGATTAGCGGATTAGCGGTATTAGCGCTATTAGCGGCTTTTAGCGGCTTATCTGCTGATCGGATCAGCTGATAAGCGGCTTAGCGGCTTAGAAAAAGGGGGGGAAGGAAAAAAAACCAGCAGGAACTCGCAAGACATTGTCGTCTTGCGAAGCAAGCCCATAGGAAATTCGTTTTGCGAAGCAGCTCAAAAACGGAAAACCCTTTCGTCTAGCGAGTTTTCCGTCTTGCGAGGCATTCGTCTTGCGGGGCACCACTGTACCTGTAAATGTCATATAGTTCTTTATTTCTTTGACATCTGATGGGAGGGCGTTCCATAGGGCAGGTGCCACTACTGTGAAGGCCATCTGCCTGGCTCCCTGTAGCTTCACTTCTCACAGTGAGGGAACCACCAGAAGGCCCTCGGAGCTGGACCTCAGTGTCTGGGTTGAACGATGGGGGTGAAGCCGCTCCTTCAGATATACAGGACCGAGGCTGTTTCTCTCCATGGTGCTCAGTCAATGATGGCACAAGGAGGCATTACTACTTGACAGGGGTGCCAACTTGAATAAAATATTGTGGGGACCCAGGTAAGCCCCTCCCCCACATAATCAACCACATGATGCAGTGCACACACACCATTTGAATGGGAAGTCCTATCAATTTTGGGGAGGGCACCCCGGCCCCTTCAAATATATTACAGCGGTACCTCAGGTTACATACGCTTCAGGTTACATACACTTCAGGTTACAGACTCCGCTAACCCAGAAATAGTACCTCGGGTTAAGTACTTTGCTTCAGGATGAGAAGAGAAATCGTGCAGTGGCAGCGTGGCGGCAGCAGGAGGCCCCATTAGCTAAAGTGGTGCTTCAGGTTAAGAAAAGTTTCAGGTTAAGAATGGTCCTCTGGAACGAATTAAGTACATAACCAGAGATACCACTGTATTGTGGGGCTGAAGCCCCCACAGCCCCTGGGATTTGGCTCCTATGGTGCTTGATACTGTGCTGCTGTGCCTGCACCTGAACCAGTCCTCTGTTTTATAGTAAAGAGACCAGTGAAGTACTTGTAGGTCTTACATCACTTTTCATTTCAGCAGGGTGACTGAAATAACTGCTTTCTTTATAACTGCTCTGTCATCACGATCGCTGATAACAATGATAGCACTATGTACCCGGCTCGGCAGGGTGTGTGGCTTTGAGTATTGGAGTGGATTCTTCTTCTCTCCTATCACTAGAACTTGTGGGCACCCAAAGAAGCTGAACGCTGGAAGATTCAGAACAGATGAAAGAAAGGACTTCTACACACAGTGCAAACTATGGACCACAAGGGGCAGTAGCGACCACCAACTTAAAAAGGTAAAGGTAAAGGGACCCCTGACCATTAGGTCCAGTCGTGACCGACTCTGGGGTTGCGGCGCTCATCTCGCTTTATTGGCCAAGGGAGCCGGCGTACAGCTTCCGGGTCATGTGGCCAGCATGACTAAGCCACTTCTGGTGAAACCAGAGCAGCGCACGGAAACGCTGTTTACCTTCCCGCTGGAGTGGTACCTATTTATCTACTTGCACTTTGATGTGCTTTCGAACTGCTAGGTTGGCAGGAGCAGGGACTGAGCAACAGGAGCTCACCCCGTCACAGGGATTCAAACCGCCGACCTTCTGATCGGCAAGTCCTAGGCTCTGTGGTGTAACCCACAGCACCAACTTAGGTAACTTCAAAAGAGTATTGGAGAAATAAGACTGTCAATGGTTACTAGCCATGATGGCTATATTCTGCCTCCATGGTTGGAGGCAGGAAATGCTTTTGAACAGCAGTTGCTGGAAACCATATGGGGAAGAGTGCTGTTGTGCTTAGTTCCTGTTTGCAGATTTCCCACAGGCATTTGCCTGGCCACTGTGAGAACATGATGCTGGACTAGATGGATCATTGGCCTGATCCAGCAGGCTCTTGTGTAAGAACGTAAGAATAAAACACTAGCTTTATCAACCTGCCTAAGAGTGACTTCAAAAATTTCCCTATCCCCATCCCTCATTGTACAGCAGACATAGGGAAGCCATGGTTCTCCAGATCATGCCAAGCTACAACTTCCATCATCCCTTAGCATTAGCCTTGATTGCTGGGGCTGATGGGAGCTGGAGTCCAGCAACACCTGGGGGAACATGGGTCTTCCATCTCTGCTCTGAAGGGATCTTGGCCACCATTTTCCTTCTCTCTCACACATGTGCCTAATACAGAGGAGGTTGATTTTCCACATAAATTTCTCTTCCATGGAATCTGAGTTTGAAACCCAAGTTAGAGAATTACTGCTGTTGTTACTAGAATATCTGAAAGCCCCTGAATAGTTATGTGATGCTGTGTTGTGAATCAGAGGTCAAGATAGCCAGCAACTGAACACCAAGTGAATGTAGAAAATCAAAAAGTTGCACAGGATGGGACATTTGGTGTTGACCTGGCATTGATCTTTGCAAACTAAAAAGACTGCAACCAGCCAGTTTTGTAGAGGATCATTCCCTGTGCTTCAGACCACTTCAGTTGTTAAAGCTTCTTCTGTGCAAGACGACAGTTCACAGATTCTGCCCTGCTGACGAACGTTCTCTGCACAAAGGTTCCCAGGTCTATTCTTCCCATATTAAAAAAACCCAGAGGCTCTCATGCCATTAGCGAACACACATGGATTCTAATGGATCAGCCTGAAATGGTGACAGTCCTTCCCATCCTTGCTTCCATGGATCAAGCTCTCAGCCAATCTGCACCAAAGTGTAGTTTGAAATCTGGTGGAATAAACTCACCTACTATTTCTGCTTCATTTAACTCAAGAGTTTCCCATTGACAAAATTCAGAGTTATGGGTACCCAGGTGGTTAGCTGTCCAGCATGAGGCTTGCCAGGTTCCCTGTAGTGATGTAGCAGCAAAGTCAATGGCAGGCAGAGGAGTCACTGATGTCACAGAGGCTGTGAAAGCGTATTTACCAGCTCTTTGCTCCCTTGCAAGAGTAGCACAGTGTCACTGTGACATCAGAGCAGGTCAGCCAATGGCTGAAAAGGTGCCTCAGAGTTTATTAGGGGGTAGGTTTGGCAACTCATCAAACCCATCAGACTGATAAATGAGTTAGGTGGGTAGGGTTTAAATTAACAACAACAACAACATATTATTACTATTACAGTGGTACCTTGGGTTACATACGCTTCAGGTTACAGACTCCACTAACCCAGAAATAGTGCTTGAGGTTAAGAACAGTTTCAGGTTATGTATGGACCTCTGGAACGAATTAAGTACTTAACCCGAGGTACCACTGTATTCTTATTCTTATTTCCTTGGAACTGTGGTAATGCCTCTTCCTTTGTCTGGATAGAGGATAAAGAGGAGTGTGTGTGTGTGTGTGTGTGTGTGTGTGTGTGTGTGTGTAGAAACTAGCCTGCTGGTACAAAAGTAAGATTTTCATTGGTTGCTCCACCCACTTTTGCCTCTGGCTCCACCCACCACTGGCATGTGGCCCACAGAAGATTGCCCAGATGGGTTGAAAAAGTTCTCCCACTCCCTGGGTTGAAAAAGTTCCCCCACTCCTAGTCTATGTCTCAGAGCAAGTAAAGGAATGAAGGCAGACACATACCACCAAACAAAATGCCCAGAACAACTTAATTCAGCTGGGATTTAATTTTGGGCCACATATTTAAAGTGCTAACATAGTTTCATTACCCCCCCCCCAAAAAAAAGGAACATTCCACGCCATGGCCAACGTAGGCCTTACTAACAACAATAAATATTACCACCAACTTTGGGTGAGGAAGTGCATCACTCCCTTTTCTTTGCTCTGCAGAGGGTCTTGAGGGGGCAGGAGGAAGCCAACAGCACCATTTGTCCTGATATTCACATTTCCTCAGATGGCTCACCTGCCTCTTGCCTTAGGCAGGAAATGACATCACAGCTCCAGGCAATGGCTCCGAACTGGAAATAGGTGGTGTCAAGGAGTCAAGAGGAGGTGCCGCCATCTTGCTTTTGGTCTCATCACCATTGGCTTCCCATTGTTTTGTTTTTAAGCTTGCAGGAAATGGCTGAGGTAGTGTGAACACAGTTTAGCTTGTGTGTCAAAGGAAGGGGGCGGTAAAGCTAAACATGAGGATGGGGGAGGGGGCACAGGGGAGAAGTGAAATCCAAAGTGAGGACCTAAAGTGCATGGGAAACAACACGGGGATCCAAAGTGCATCAAGCAATGTTAGCCTTCTTCAACCAAAGGTACAAAAATAAATGTTGGCTCAGCTAGGTTGTGACAGCCTCCATTGCACTGTTTCCCCTGGCAGATCTCCTCTAAGTTGTGAGACCCTTAATACCATAAGGGCAGAAAATATGGCTCATAAGAGCAAATGATCACTTAGGGGTGGGTGTGCCCTTTGCCCTGATGTCCTTGTGGGTCACTGGCAGAAGGGCACACATAGCTCACCCCATAAATAGGACGAGAAGATAATCCCAACCATTGACACATCTGTTTTCATAAATGCATCAATTTCTATTTTCTTCGGCACTATCCCAGGTGCTTCATGGTTTTTCTTCTTCCTTGCGACCTACTCTTCTCAAAGATTTAGTTTCCTCCACCATCCTTTCTTCAGCACCCCCTGTCACAGGACTTCATACCATCCTATTGCATGTGAGCAAAGAGGTGAGGTGGAGATGAATGTCCTTATCTAGAACACTTGGAGGATGCAGGAAAATACACATGTGGTTTCACGCCCACCCACACTTCGAATATAACTATGCATATCTATATATCTGAGAGATACAAATGTACAGTCCCAAACTTGGGTTGTTGCTGTGTACAAAACTGAGACAGAGAGGAGAAAAAAAGGGAAAGAAAATGGAAAAAACGTCAAAGGTCTGATCCTGCATTGGCTTTCATCCTTTGTTAAAAGCAAGGAGGTTACCTGAAATCATTCATCTCCACCTGCCTGAGTTGATTTGAGAGTTCCAATCAATTTTGTGCATAGCAAAACTGGGAGGCTGTTGATTCCTGAACTAAACTTAAAAGTTATAGATGCATTTTCCCCCCTTCCTAATTCAAGGCTTTCCCTTTTGGTCTCAGGTTAAAGGAACGTGTTTCTTTAAATCCACTTTGCAAAACCAAACAGCATTTTTCTTCTGAAACCTCTGAATTGACTGCCCCCTGGGTTAAAAGGAAATAAACAGGTCGCAGGAGGGCTAAGGGACAGGGACCATTTCTTTCACATGGCTATTCACTGGAGTTTTCTTTGCAATGACCTTTGCCTCAAGCTTTCATGTCATGCTTTGTTACATTTCTAGAAACAAGACCCATGAATGAATGGGAAGGATGCAGACAGGGCTCTTAAAGTGGGAAGGTTCTTCGCGGAGTGCAACTGGTTGCATTTGGAAGGAAGACAAGAGTCCCAACCTTCAGGACAGGTGTTATAGCAAGGGGTTACGTGTATAGTTAACTTGGAAGTTTAACCATAGTGCAAAATTGTGTGAATGGAAAACAGACGGTGGACATTTGAGCAAGAGGCACATTCCATCCAGCAGAGGACAGCAGTGGGAATGCACTGATGCATAGACACACCAAGCCTGCATGGAACGGAAGCCCCAAGGGGTCAAAATTAGATGGGGTTGGGAAAGAGGAAGATGTTCCTTAACAAACAAGGCAGAGGTTACAGCACAATCCAATGCATGTCGATTCAGAAGTACATCCTGCTCTGTTCAGTGAGGTTCACTCCCTTGCAACTGTGTTTAAGACTGCAGCCTTAACCTAACAATGAAAAGTACAAATGCATTGACACTTTACAACAAAAACAGTAAAAATAAGAAACGGTGGATAGTAGCGATGGGGAGAAACTGGCACTCACACACAGACATCACACACACGCACACACACAACCCAGACACAATCCCCAATGGCTGGAGGGGGTGCAAGTGGGTGGGTTCAAAGGCCGTAGTTGATGTGTGATAGCTGGAAACACATGGAGATTATTTCTTTTGCCCCTCCTGTCTTCATTGCTTTTCTGCAGGGTTCTTTTTAAACATACTGTTCTTTGGGACAGATGTACGGAGCCCTGGAACCGGGAGGTGGGCAGCAAAAGGAAGCCTCAGGATGGCGGGATGAGTAGGCGTCTTCTGGGAGATATGACAAGGGACTATAGACATATGGTATTCTTGCCAGGTACTGGTCTTCACGTGAGTAACGGCAGCTTAGGTAATCACCCGCATCCGGTATCTCTGTGTGACGCTTTCCAAGGTTCTGTGGGGAAAGGGTGGGAGGAAGAGCCACATACCGTAAAATCACAAGTTTAAACAACATTGTAATGCCTTACAGGGCACACAAGCCATTGCATTACCAAGGCTTCATTCACAGCATACGTTTAAAGCGCCATGATCCTGCTTTAATCAGGCATGGTTTCCCCCAAAGAATTCTGGGAGCTGTAGTTTGTGATGAATGCTGAGAGCAGTCAGGAGGCCACCCCCCACTCCCAAGCTACAAATCACGGAGTGGTTCCTCCTTCACATGGAACTTTGGGAATTGTAGCTCTCTGCAGTGAAACAGGGGCTTCCTAGCACTCCTCAGCACCCTTAAAATACTACAGTTCCCAGGATTCATTGAGGGAAGCCATGGCTGTTTAAAGTGGCATCATAGTGGCCTTATTCTGCCCAGCATAAGATGAGGATGGTATAAAGCAGCTTTTGCCTTCCAGCTGTTTGGGGACTATAGTTCCCAGCAGATGGGAGCTGCAGTCTGAAACAGCTGGAGGGTACGAGGTCAGTATAAAGAGCATACTTCTCATTGCTTTTACATCAGGCAGTTATGCCTTATCAATTTGTTTATTTCGTGTTTAAAAGAATGTAGGAACATTTCTATTTTCCACCCTTCCATTGTAGGAAGAACAACCCAAATCAACTCTGGGTAGCTCAGAGCATGCTAGAAATATCAGAATGGTTCTCTGGGTGTTAGGATGCACATTCGGTGTCCTTTGGTTTTGCAGAATACATTTAGCAGCAGTATCTTAACATCCCGAATTGAGCAGATGGCCATGCGTTGAGGGAATAATAAATACACAGAAAACAAATGAGTTTCAGTCATAAATTCGAGGGGAAAGTAGTAAATCGGTAGATGGCAGAGCAGTTTTTGAGATCATCCTATGCAGTATCCACTTCCAGATTTCCCACCCCTTCCTTTCTAAACTGCCATGATGGATAAGCAAATCTGCCAGTTTTGTGATGGACAGATCTGTCAGTTTCAGTTTCGCTTGGTTCCTTCTTTTACCTATCATAAGCTCAATTTTCTGTAGCACCAGTTTACAAATTTTATTTTTAAGGCCCCATAAAAATTCATAAGCCCTTTTTGTGCACATCAGTCAGGATATATGTGCTTTTGCAAACCATTTCCCCTAATAGGATGCATCTTTATATGTTATTTTCACTAATATATACATTTCTATGCACACTTCCCCCAAATCTATGTATGTTTGCACACATCATTTCATTGGAAAACTGCACTGCATAATTTTGGAGAACTGAAAAGTTTGAAGGATGGCTGCGTTTTGGTTTGCACACTGTTTCAGTAAGTGAAAATTAAATAAGTTTGCATTTGAACTGTGAGCTGAACTAGGGTTGCCATGTTTCAAACAGTGAAAATCAGGACAGTGCTGCCAACTCCAGTATTCCGGATACGTCCGGATGTATGGCAACCCTAGCTGAACTGAATTTGTTCCAAATCTTGTTTTGCACAATAAAGCCTTAGCTTTGCTTTCAAGTGTTTTCAAGTCTATCTACCACTTAGGAGTTGCAGGATGGATGGATCCAATAAAAAAAGTCAGTGTGAGACAACCTCAGATATAGTCCTTGTGTTAGCTAGTCGCTACCAAAAAAACTGCAATCAAAAGGTCCAGCGCTTGTGTGGTCAAGTTGACAACCAATCCCAACATCATGTGCAGACACACAACTGAGATATATGCGCCCTATATTTGAAGCACTAGGATGCCACTTTAAACAGTCAGGGCTTCCTCCTGGGGACTGTAAAGGTACTGAGAGTTGGTAGGAGGCCCCTCACAGAACTGCAGTTTACAGCGTGGTTTAACCACCAGTCCCTCTTTCCAGGGAACTCTGGGAATTGCAGTTCTGTGAGGGAAATAGGGACTCTATTAGTAACTCTCAGCACCCCTAACAAACCACAGCTCCCAGGATTCTTTGAGGGAAGCCATGGTGGTTTAAAGTGGTATGATACTCTTTAAATGCATAGTGTGGATGGGGCCTGAATGTTTATCATGCTTAAACCATTTCAAAGCCTTCTGTTTCCCGATTCAGTCACCATGATCCAGAGAACAAAAGAAGAAGAAAAAGAGTCCAACTCTGAAAAACAATTCTCAGGGGGGAAAAAACCAAAGAAAAATCTGCCATGTCAGTTGCTCATCCCATTTTGCTGTCTCTCTATGGCAGGTGAGTGGCACTGAACTCACTCCCTTCCAAACGAGGGCATGCTCCAAATGTAAGCTCAGAAAATGGATAATTTTTATATAGCCTCTCATTTGTATCAACCCTTCTGTTATCCACCTTTGTAAATTGCTCCCCAGACCTATCAAGTGCTTTGGAGACTAGGCTGTGAGAGAAATGTATAATTTAGCAGACAATTCCACCTTTTCTATGTACTAAGCAGAGTTTGGCTACGAAGCTGGAAAACACTTGACGGAATCCATTGAATAGACAGCGCTGCTATCTAGGGCAAGCGGGAGACAATGACCAGGCAAATCTGTATCAGCAGAACATGCTTGTTTGGCACATGCAAATGTCATGCTCGCCCCTCCCCTCGTTGCTATTTCGTTCCCCACAACCGAGGCAAATGAAACCGACACGAATTAGGAGAAAAGAGCAGGAGGCGTAGGAAAGGAGGAGGCAGCAACATTCCTCTAGTGCTATCAGCAATGGAGGTTTCCACCTTGGCTTTGGGAGCGAAGTTCAGGAGAAGGTGCACCACCCCTCACAAAACAGAAGTAAGAAGCATGCCTGCAAAGTCTTACGTTTCCGGGTTCCTGGCCTCCTTCTGCACATGGAACGTTCATAGGATTCCTAGCCTGTGTAGCTCATGCTATTGTTGCCCCATTCACACCCACCTGTCTCCAGCTAGCAGGGACACTGTGGCAGCTCTGCTTGGAAGGGGTTGCAGGAGAAGGCAAGCCTCACTGAGTTGCCACCAACAGATCCAAAATGGCGGAGAACCAATGAGGAAGCTAGCAGTGGCGTCTCCCACCCTGTTCCTTCCCTCTACTGATCTGGACCAGAGATGGGAGAACAAACACACTGTGATAGTGAAGAGGAAGAGCAGGTCCAGGGGAGCTCTTGACAGCAGGCCTCTTTCTGGGATTAGGGCCCTCAACATCTACCTAACTATGCCAAGCCTTTATGCTGACCCTGCAAGGTGGGTATATATCTTTTATCAACTTTATAGTTGATAGAACTGGCAAAATGTCTCAACAAGGTCCCTGCCTGGGGCTCACAGGAGGTGTTAAGTAACTTTCTGTTGTCCAGGTGTCGCATATGGCTATGGATGTTGAGGGAGTTGGGTCTGTTTAGCCTGGAGAAGACTGAGAGCTGTGCACAATATTCTTTTGAATACAGGAGATCTGACCCAACAAAGTGATCTTTGGGGAGAAGAAATAAAAAATTAAAACAGTCCAGTAGCACCTTAGAGACCAACTAAGTTTGTTCTGGGTATAAGCTTTTGTGTGCATGCACACTTCTTCAGGTATCTGCACACAAAAGCATATACCTATAACAAACTTCTTGTTGTTGTTTAGTCGTTTAGTCATGTCTGACTCTTCATGACCCCATGGACCAGAGCACACCAGGCTCCATGGACAAAGACAACAGAACAAACTTAGTTGGTCTCTAAGGTTGCTACTGGACTATTTTTTAATTTTTTATTTCTACTGCGGCAGACCAACATGGCTACCTACCTGAATCTAGAATTTGGGGAGAAGGTTGCCTCTGGACATGGGTTGATCTTTAACAGGAAATTGCCTTTTACCAAGTTCTTTGGGGCCATTTAGCTCAATACTGTTTACACTGACTGGCAGTAGCTCTCCAGGATTTTAGGCACGGTTCTCTTCCAGTCCTGCCTAGAGATGCTGTTGGAGATTGAACCTGCAACCTTCTGCATGCAAACCTTCTCAAGCCTTGTCTTTGCTTCCTATCACCTTTCTATGCACTTTCCCTTTGATCTGCATTCCACTTTCCGACTCCTTTCCTCCCTCCTTCGCTCTGACCTGCTTAGAAACCCTGTCAAGGGCTTTTGTTTGGCATCAAGGTCTTTTTGGATTGTCTTTCCTTGGGAGAAAAAGCCTGAAGGCTCAGGAAGAACACAAAACAACACCTTGCAAGCCCACTTGAGATCTGCCAACCCCACCTGCTGCCAACTTCCATGCTAAATATTTCATAATGATCGGGTTTGGGTTTTTTTGGGAGGGCGAGAGAGGAAACCACCCTTCACACACACTGAAAACAAAATGTCACTAATGATTTATTGATGGAACTGCAAAGTCAAATGGATTCATGAGGCAGGGAGCGCATTCTGGAGAACTGCCTGTTCTTGGCCGGATGTGTGAAGGTGGATGAATGAAGTCTAGACCTTGACTGGAGCAACAGGGGTAAATTAAGCACTGGGGGGGGGGGAAATTGGTGAGTGAAAAGGCAGGGTAGTGGGTGGAGAAGGAATGCCTTGTGCTCCTCTTATGGAGTCATCCCCTCCAGGAAAGCAATATGAAAAGAGTCAGTCTGTGTGCGGTGTTTTTTATTTTATTTTTAATGCAACAAGAAAAGCTGAATGCTGAAAACTGCAATTATGCAAATTGGACAACTTTGCAGAATGTCACCTTATTATCATTTATTCTGCATAATGTATTCCAATTTGATTAATCATGAGGAGGGACTAGGCAGGAAGCTGAAGACCTACCCGCTCCTGAGCACTTGCTGCCAGCTTCCAAGATTTTAGCAAACATTTTGCCACCACTACTTTCCCTGGCATTACAAGCTATTTGCAGCCAAAAGGCTTTGTTTTATTTTTGTTTTCAGTTTTTCGAGTTAACAACAATAGTCATCCTTTACATTTATACCCCCCATTTCGACTTCCCTCCTCTCCTTCCCTGGTTGCAAAATAAATTCATTTAATTACATACACCTCCCCCTTAACATCTTTTTTTTAAAAAGTTCTATCTACTTTCCCCCAAAGATCACCTTTTAACTGCTTTATTTTAAATTAGTCCTGCTAATGTATTTAGTTGTTTACAATGATTCTTCAAATAATCTACACAGCTTCCCCATTCTTTAATAAAGAAAGTATCAAAAAGAGAAGGTTTTGTTTAAAGGAAAGCCTGGATTTCTCAGAAGGCTGATTTCTGCACACAATAGGTTGTAGTCCACTAAGTTCTACTCAAGGTGGACAGACTGGAAATTAATGGCCCTTGGGTAGTAATGAGTAGAAAGTTGACAACAGTGCAATATATAATTCTGTGCCCCCCCCAGCTCTTGTGGGATCACTGGCCATAGTCAGTTTATATATGAGACAGCTCTGTTTATGCCATGGTTCTGTTATAATTTCAGATACTGTTCTTCTTAAAAAGATATATTATATTTTGGTAGTTAAAGATACAAATAATTTCCCATTGGCCATGAGGATGGAGTGCTTGGCTAAGCAGAAGTTTGTCAAGTGAATTTGATTCCTTATGATTCCAGAAATCAGGTCCTGGCTGGAAGAAGCCAATTGCCGTTGGAGGCGCTGGGTTGCCCAGGTCACAGGCGAGCCCCTCAATAGCTACAGTGATCATGCCTGTTATGGTGATTACATATTGATATGCAAATGAGCCCCGGGCCCTCTGGCATTTGATGGTGCTTCCAGGGTGGCCTCAGGGTGCTGAGCAAGCTGCCTGTCCAGACACAGGATAATTTTTTCATGTCAAGCTCACCATCTGCGGCCTCACACCATGAAGGTTTGTATGCAGTGAAGCCTTCAGGCCCAGATATCACAGAGCTTATGGGTATGAACGCAGACCAAAGAAAGTATCATTCACAGAGGCTCAGGTTGATTTACGAGAGGCTAAAGGACTGGGTGGCACTGTGGGTTAAACCACAGAGCCTAGGACTTGCTGATCAGAAGGTTGGCGGTTCGAATCCCTGTGGCGGGGTGAGCTCCCATTGCTCGGTCCCTGCTCCTGCCAACCTAGAAGTTCGAAAGCATGTCAAAGTGCAAGTAGATAAATACGTATCGCTCTAGCAGGAAGGAAAACGGCATTTCCGTGTGCTGTTCTGGTTGGCCAGAAGCGGCTTAGTCATGCTGGCCACATGACCCAGAAGCTGTACGGTGGCTCCCTCGGCCAATAAAGCGAGATGAGCGCTGCAACCCCAGAGTTGGCCACGACTGGAGCTAATGGTCAGGGGTCCCTTTACCTTTACCTTTAAAGGACCATCTCCTGGTTCCCGCCCTTCAACTTAAAATATTGGAAGATTTGGAGCCTCCAAGGCTTTTACATTTGCCTCCAGAGGTCATGTATCTCCACACACAGCCAGACGTAAGAACATATCATTACCATGTCAGACAACTGTCCCACCTAGCTCAATATTGTCCACACAGATTGGCAGCGGCTTTTCAGAGTTCCAGGTAGGGGGCATCCCTAGTGCTACCTGGAAATGCTGGCGATTGTCCTTCTGCATGCCAAGCAGATGCTCTGCAGCTGAAGGTAGAGAGGCAAGCAAAGGAGAGTCGGTCTTAGCTCAGGCATCTGCCAGCCAGTGCCCTTTGCCGCTCCTGCCAGTCACTCCCCGAATCTCCCCGAGTCTCATTTACCTTCAGAAAAATTTGATATTAAATTAAGGGTAATGAGCTAATTAAATTTAATGGGCACCAGTGTCTCTTTTCATCCCCGTGTCTTTACCCTCACCCTCCCGCCCTTTATCTCCAAAGCGATTCCTACATAAGGCTAAATTATCTCTTTTCTATTATTATTTTAAATGGAATGTCAAAATCCCAGCATTTTTTTAACAGCCTGGCAGATTCTGGTTTAAAAGGTCTTCATTTGATGGGTTAGGAAATGCTACATGGGAAACCAAGATTCCCTCCCCACATGCTCCTATGCCTCCAAATGTGTAGTAAGCCAAAATTCAACAGGGGAAGTTTTTCCCACTCTGTAGTTCCATTTCCACTATTCATGAAATTATTAAAGGTACAAGAGCCCAGCAGCTCAGGTAGTGGCACAGGATTGGATTGCTAGTGGCCACCTGATTCCCTGACCCACAAGGATTCTGGCTCTGGTTGTTTGCATCTTGGATCAAACTGCCTGCAGTTACCTCCTTTGACCAATAGGGCAAAGAGCAGGGAATTAATACATGCTCTATGGTGCTCTTGGACAGTGGAGAAATAAATACCATTTTCTTCCAATTTCATCTTCCATGAGTCCTCAACAAACTGAGCATTCACCTTTGGGTGTTTTAGAGTTTCTGTAACCTGTGTGGTTAGAGATGGGAAGTTCAAAGGGAAAAGGAGGCACCAGAAGCCCTCAAAGAAGCCTTGAGAGAATTTTCCCCCGCTTTCTTTTTTTAATACAAAATGTGTCTCAGCTGGGAAATTTTGCTGCAATGAGATTACATTTTCAAAGTGCCATATGACTGGCTTTAGTTCTTACTTCAGAAGAACTGGGAGGGCTCCCAACTGTGGATTTTGCAGGATTACCATCCTTTCACTGACAATAAAAATCATCCACCTCTGGAATAAAGAAACAAAAAATATGAGACCTCCCAAGGCGGATTGGGCGGGGGGAGACAGACGCTCATCTCATCTGTTTCACGAGGAACAAATTCCCAGCTCAGAGGGAGAAATGCCAAGAATGGGGGGAGGATAAGTGATGAGAGGGGAGATGAGAACCATCTCAAGACTGTTGCTGTAGTTATTGATATTTAATCGGGAGAGGGGTGTCATTTGGGAACAAAAAATAAGAGTTGTTTGGGGGGGCTGTCTCTGAAGTTGAAAATCCAAAGAGTTCCCCCCAACTCATTAAAGTGTGGCATCATCTAGGGCAGCCTTTCTCAACCTGTGGGTCCCCAGGTGTTGTTGAACTACAACTCCCATCACCCCTAGCTAGCAAGGCCAGAGCTCAGGGATGATGTGAGTTGTAGTCTGGGGACCCCCACAGATTGAGAACCGCTAATCTAGGGGGAAGATCTGCTGCACAAATCTCACTGAATCTTCCCACAGAAATGCCCCCATGGGCCAGATCGGTCTATCTTTTCCTCTGCTCACCGGGCCTGGTGCTAGTAAATGCCACCATGCCAATGCTTCACTGCCCCTCTGCACACACACACCATGGTGGGTTCATTGGCACCCTAGAAATGTAGAGTTGGAAGGGGCCCAAGGGGTCATCGAGACCAGACCCCTGCAATGCAGGAACAACAGCTAAATGATCCCTGGCAGATGGCCACCCAATCTCTGTTTAAAAACTTCCAACAAAGGAGGGTTGACCACCTTTCGAGGTAGTCCATTCCACTGTTGAACAGATCTCACCATCCGAAAGTTCTTCCTAATATTTAGTCAGAATCTCTCTCCCTGTATTTTCAATCCCTTGGTTTGTGTCCTACCTTCTGGAGCTGAAGAAAAAACAAACTTGCTCCATCATTCATGTGACAGCCCTTCAGATATTTGAAGATAATTTTCGTATCACCTCTTTTCTCTTCTCTTTTCCAGGCTAAACATACTCAACACCCTCAACCATCCCACATAAGGCTTGGTTTCCAGACTCTTCACCATCTTGATCTTCCTCTACACACGTTCGGCTTCTTAAGCTGTGGTGCCCATAAATGGATACAGTAATACAGGTGGGGTCTGACCAAGACAGAATAGAGAGGTACTATTCCTTCCATTGATCTGGGCACTATACCTCGGTTGATACAGTCTATAATTGCATTACTTTTTTCTGCTGCGGCACCACACTGTTGACTCATTGTAGTCTGCTAAGACCCCTATATGTTTTTTCACATTACGAAAATAGGCATGAAATCCAGGAGGTGAAACTATCTGTCAGCTTCCTCTTCCTCAGTCTGAGTTTTGCCCTGTATAACTCAGCAGAGAGGAGGAGGATGGGTCAAATCTAGAATTGGTTGGCTCTGCCTGTCACCTCCTATTTGGGCTCCCCACCAGTCCCACCAACCTCCCATTTCCTTTCCACCACAGTGTCTCAGGCACTGGGTGAATTCAGTGAACTGCAGAGTGGAAATGGCAACCACCAGCAGAGAATGCCATTGTATTTGGCAGCTGCCATTTTGTTTTCACCACAGTGCCTTAGGGCTTATCCACACATACCAGGCATAGGCCTGCTTTGTGTCCAAGCACTATTTTTTTATCCACCAGAGCTTTCCTCATAAAAATCCCCTGTTTAGGGCTCAATCAAAGCACATGGCAATTCAGGTTTTCTGCAGACTGCTGTTTGCTCTGATTCAGCTTTAAAGAGCAGGGTTTTGTATGGAAAGCTCTGGAACAGAAAAAAGGGGTGCTCAGACATGGAGTTTTAAAGTGTAAGCCATGCCTGGAAAGAGTGGAGGAAAGGTAAATTAGGATAAGCCCTCAGATGGACATAGTCTGGGACATTTCAAAGAGCAGACAATAGGCTATGTCCCACTTTGGACTGAGAAAAAGAGAGCTTGGTTCTAGCTCTTCGACGGTGGCTTTTATCCAGCACAGGTAACAGGAAAAAACTCTTGAATGCATAATTAGCAGAACTCACTTCCAATAGATGTGGGTTGTCTGCTGGCTTAGATGGCTTTCAAATGGGATTGGCCATGTTCATGAGTGATGGATATATCAGCAGCTGTTTGCTTATTTATCACATATATATAGCAGCTACTTCCTGCAAAGGCGTCTAAGCTGTTGGCTATGACAACTCAATGGAACCTTCCGATTATACCCAGGTTAGTCATATTCGAAGCTGACATTAATAGACGAAGTTGACATTAATAGACATGGCTAACGTAGGTCCATTCATTGCAACTGATCCACTCTGAAAAGAAGAAGCTAGCTGGAGACAACCCTTCCATTGTTGGAGATAGTTTGCCACTGAACTAAATGCTACTTCCTCAGGCTATTGCCTTCATGTTCTGGTTGTGAATATCCCAGAGGCATCTATCAGCCCACTGTTATGAAGCAGGATGCAAGGCCAGATGGGCCTTTGATGGGTCCAGCAAGGCTCTTCTTAGGATATAACCATCTAGGTATTTGCCAAACCCTACAACACCAGCATTTCCCAATTCGGTGCTCTCCAGAGTTTGTTGGATTACAATTCCAAGTAGGCCACGGCCAATGGTCAGAGAGGACAAAAGTTGTAGTCCAACAACATTCAGAGGTGCCATCATGGGGAAGGCTGTCTTAGGAGCTCCTCCCCCCCCCCCATCCCCCAAATCCATCAGGAAAGGGCAAAAGAGAAGAAAACTTACTGTCCACTCTCGCTTGTTACATCTACGAAGACCTTGATCCTCATTCTGAACGCAGGACCCGAGTGAGACACCATAAAACAGAGAGGTTACTTTTGCTGCTCTTTGTCTAGGCTAGAACTAGTGCGTTCCTTACCTACTGCTGTTGCTTTCTCTACAGCAATCACAGAAGGCTCTACAGGGCTAGTGGCATGGCAGGGAGACAAAGGGAGCAGCAAGAACAGAGGGAGGCCCACCCAGCTCTATTGACACTCCACCTCCACTCCTGCCTTTCTGGCCTTGTTCACAGAGGGGTCCTATAACCCCAAATGCTCCTCTTCCAACCTTTCGAGAAAACACCTGGAAGCAGTCTCCCCAAAGCCTTCATCATAAGTTGCTTGGCACAAACGTTTGCCAGACTTGATGCAGGAAAGAGGTCTCTTGTGCAGTTTCCCAGGCTGATGTGGCCATGGAGCAGGGATAAAAGGCATCTTGGTCAATATCAAAGTCCTGCCACCAGACTGACAGCAGACCTTTATGAGCAGCAATGAGCTAAAGAGATTGGCACATGAGGGACTGGTCAGTTTCAGTCTCTTGTTTTCCCCCAGTCTAAATTCAGTTTGCCACATTTGCTAACCATTTTGAGATTTTCTTTTTCTTTTCTTTTTAAAAGAAACTCACAAAGATTTGCCAGCATTTTAGTGGACACTTCTCCTAATGTATACATTTCCACTAATATGCTGCATTTCTGTATCAATATTTTTTGCTAATATATGCACTTTCATGCACACTATTCCCTATTATATGCAGTTTTCTACACATTTGGGGGTTGGAGAAGTGCGTTGTCAAATTCAAAGTGTGAATTTCAAAACAGCTGCATTTCCACCTGTGTACTGTTTCGGGGCATGCAAATAAGGTAAGTTTGCATCTAAATTGGTGTGTGTGTGTGTGTGTGTGTGTGTGATCTATCCAGTGGCTCAGATTGTTACCTCCCTTCCCCCAGGTCAAATTTGACATGTGGGTGGTGCCATGTACCTGTCAATCACCACAAGGCCTTGCAATGATCTTTGCAAGATCCGACAGCATTTATAAGCTAATTCAAAGAAGAATTATTATTTTCTCTTAATCTCTTCCAGGGCAGCAGTTGCACCTGTCTTTAGGGGAATCAATAAGCAGTGTGCAAAGAGCTGTACCCTCTGCACCCCCCAGATCACAGAGAAGCTGCTGACCATGTATCACAATGCCCATCATCCAGTGCTTTCAAACCCCATCTCACTTACTCTCCCTCTGCTTCGGTGTCTTTGTTCTCAACCTCACTCAGTATGACTTGCCACTTGCAACTATACTCTGTTGCAAACTTGTGCCCCCATATCTGGCAAATTCTGGCAATCACAGCATTGATGCCAAGTGCACAGCTGTGGAGAGACAATGCAAAAATAAATAAATAAATTACAGCTCCCCAAACAAACACTTCCATGCCTTTTGCTACAGGGGCTGATTTCCTGAGCCTCTGCCTGTCTTGCAGTATTTCATCTTAGGCTTCCCTCACTGTTACAATGCAAAGCTGAACACCTTTGGGCTAAATTAGAGGTGATGTGTACTGTTTGGTGATTTGCACATCTGTCTGGGTCTGGCTGCAGGTTTTAGGGAGCCTGGTCCAACTGTCCGTTGGTGGGCCATGCTTACTTGGAGGTGAGCAGCAGTGGTTTGAGCTGCACCAGATAGCTTTGTCTAGCCACCATTTTGATTCCCCCTATTACCCCCCAATGGCCTGCTATTCTATGGTGTTCTGAAAAGTTAACATGGCAGCTAGACCCAGCCAAGTGTGCCCGTGCAGAAAAAGAGATATCTTATAGGACATTCGCTGCAGACATTGGCAGCAGGCCCTGATGAATTGCTGGAGCCCTGGCTACTGCCCTAGCATGCCAGAGGCTGACAGCAGCCTTGTGTCTGTCCAATTCAGATATAAGAAGTAGGATACATTTTATATTTCAAGAAGGGGTACTTGAGTGAGTGAATAGATATGAAACCTCCACACTCCTTTAGTCTTATCTCCCTGCCCTCCATCACCACATTTGACTAGGTTTTACACATAAGTGGCACCAGGCTTTGCAACTTTCCCCTCTCTTGACAGGATTCCTGTGTCCTTAACAGCTGCCTGGCTGACAAAAATTCAACAAGGGAAAGGTATTCTCTGCCTGGACCATGTCCATACCCATAGCAATTTCTTTCACAATGACAAGGCAGTGGTCCAAATGATGGAAGTGGACTCAGTGGACTTTGTGATGGAGCAGAGACTGGACCCTGGACAGGACTCAGGGCACTGGCTCAGAGTTCAACCACAACAGTTTCAGGACCATGGATAACAACCCTGCATATGATTGTAGGCAGGAACAAGTTGCCTCAGCACTGGTCTGCTGCAACCACCACAGATTTAGTCAGATTAATGCTCCACCTTTTGCGCCCTTTGGTGGAGTAATTGGCTCTTTCTAGGTGGCAAGGCTTTGGGTGGTGGAGACTTGGTCCATGGATACTCTGCAGGGCTTTCTTGATCCTCTGTTGTCCATTCTTCAAAGTTTCTAGGCTATGGGATGCTAAACTGTGGTCCTTCAGATGCTGTTGGGCATCAACTTTCATCATCCCGACCATTGGCCATGGCAGTTGGCACTGAGATGGCCAGCTAAATCCCACTTCTCAACACTGTGAGCCTCTCCAGAATCTCTTGCTGTGTGCTCTTGGCTTGGCCTATTAGGACAGACCCTGAAGAAGTGGTGGCTTTTATATGCACACACCTTTCTTCTTTGTGTTTGGTTTTGCAACTTCTTGACTTTCCAACCACCTTAGATAACTGTACAGCCTGGAATCCTGAACTTCAGAAGCCTCTCTAACCTCTCTCAATGCAGCTTTTTGCTGGATTCCTTCTCACCCATCTCCCTTGAGTATCCTCTTGCTCTGCTCAGATCCCAGAGCTGGCAGAACTGGCTGAGAACAGAGGCAATGCTCTTGGCTCTAAGCTCTCATGTGACCTCCCCCAACACAAGTACTCCTTTCCTCCCCATCTCACAACCAACCTCACCCTAGGCAATCACCAGACCAATTTCAAGTGGTGAGCCAAGTACTTTCTTCTCTGCCTCACCCATCCACTTAGAAAACTTCAAAACCCTCCTCTCACTCTCCCCCCCCAAAGAATACAGAAGCCCTGTCTCCAGAGCAAAGCTCCTGCCCACCCTCCTGTCCTTCCCTCCCCTCTGCCGTACAAAGCAAAAGAGGGAGGCAGGCCATGCTGCCACGAGCTACATGCACAAAGCGCAAGGCAAAAAGCTGGGTTCAGCTCTTGTTCTCTTTGAACAGGCAACACCAAAGGGGGAAACCATCCACTGCAAGGAGAGGAACATGCAGGTCCATGGCAAGGAGAAAGAGGGGAGGGGGAAAGATAGGATGCAAAGGGGAGTGGGGAAGCCATTCCACAAAAGGGGGGGGAGGAGGAGGAAAGAGACAGACATGAAGCCAGAAATCAACCGAGAGAGGAAGGACGGAAAAAAACGGTGCTTTGCTTTTGTGTACCTTGAGGCCAGAATCTGAGGGGGGAAAGGCCTACAGTGTCATGCGCTAGCATAAGTTAGCCTGGATGGTTGCGTACTCGACAAGGTCTCCGCCAGCATGGATCGAAGTCCTGGGGCTGGGTGACGTCGCCAGAGCGGAGGTGTCCAACTCTGCGTATTGGACGTCGGAGTCCTTGCTGTTGCCAGAGTTCTGGAGATGAGAGAGCAGTGAGGCATGGAGACGTGGAAGAGGGTGGTGGCAGTGGAGGACAGGAAGGGAACAAGGTGACGACATCAGAGGAAAGTGTGTTGTGTGAGGAAGAGACACAAAGGCAGAGAGGCATGGAGGGGAGAGAGAGAGAAAGATGCACGCACACAAATGCACATGGACGAAAACACACAACCAATGGGATCGTGCCAAGAAAGAAACAGGGAGGAAGAAACAGAGGTATGGGGTGGGTCATGTGTGGGGCAGGAAGACAAAGTGAGGCAGAAAATAAAGAATGACAGTGGGGAAGAGATAAAAAAAGGTTTAAAATGAACAGTAAAAAAAAACGGCATCGTACATCGCATTGAGGACCTGACTGCTTGCCTGCTCCACATTAACAATTGTATAGCGTATTTGAATTTGCCGTCCTTACTGGTTTCTTCCCTGCAACAACAACCCTTCAGAGTCAACTGCTATGATTCGAGACCACCATCAGGAGAACCGTATAGTAGCAGGGCCTTAGCTAGGGGGTGGCAAAGTGGGTCGCCGCTGGGGCGCAGGTGACAGGGGGGCACAAAATTGAAGTCGGTGCTTTTCCTGAAACTGGTTCCCCTGTGCTGCAGGAGGCTCTGGGCTGCAGGAGGAGAGGCGGAAAGAAGAGTTAATTTGTCTGTGGCTAGGGGGCTCAATCTGGATGGTTCTGCCAGGGGCGCAAGATCACCTAGCTACAGCTCCATATATCAGATGTCCTCTGCCAGATTTCAAGTGGGGAGGGAGATCACCTTTAAATGCCCCACCTTATATTTATACTGGGGGCTGCTCATGGGCACCAATGTGCCCAACAGTATCCTCTATGGTGCCTGCAAAAGGACCTCTCTCTCATTCTGCTCTTTCAGATGTGGCAGCCATTTTGTATCAAGCCGCACATTCCATCGCAGCAGCCATTTTAGCAGCTGCCACACACAGCACTTTTGAAAACCCCAAAGGCGCTCGCTGGCCTTCAAAGGTGGACCCTACAGAGAAGAACTACAGCTCCCAGAACCCCCCTGGAAAGATGGGAGGACTCTTGAACCAGTGTAAACCTGTGGTGTGGAATATACTCAAAGACCTGGGCCCCCAGATCCAAGACCAGACTTCTCTGTATTGTCTCTCTTTGGACACCCGTGACATCAAACACACCATTCTAAAGCCATGAAAACATGGCAGCATCCTGAATCTGCGCTTGACAAGGTGGTTTTTATTATTATTTTTAACATACACAGGAAGGGACTGTTAGCAGAGGACCCTTTTCCTCTCTAACTTTAAGGACTGGGAAATTAACAGCTGAAGCAGCATTGTTGATACAGCCAAGTCTTCAGATTGGGGTGGGGAGTCTCTTAATGAACCTCCCCATTATTACCCCCCCAAACCCCCAATAATGATCTCTCAGCTTTTTCCCACCACATGAGGCACTGCCTTGTCACAGATATTATGCAAAAGGTGCTTCATTCCAAGGCACCTCCCACCCTTTCTGAAATGGTTCACAGCCATTTACCAGCTGTGGGGAAGCCACTCAAAGAGGTTTATGGCTCCATAACAAGCACTTTAGAGCCTGTTGTTACAAGGGCTGATTTCCTGAGTAATTGCCTCTGACTGCCTCAGAGTACCATATCCCGGACTTGGCTCTCTGTTAACATGGCAGACACTCGGATGCCTTTGCTGATGAGAGATTAAATAGCACGCTCCTGTCCATCTTCCCATCTTCCCCATCGCCATATATTTCTTAGTCCCCGAGAGGAAGAAATTCAACAGGGGAAGATTTCCCCCACGTAGATGTGCAGCAGTGGTCCAAAACTGTACCTGTTGAGTTTTCCTCACGTCAAGAAGCTGTTTTTAAGGCACCACTGTGGTGAACCAGAAGAAAAGCACCGGAGTTTGGAAAATCTGCTTGTGACAGGTAATGTGCACAGCAGCCGTTTTCTGCCAGGACGTCTACATAGGGCTGTGGTCAACTCTGAATTTGGCAAGTAAGAGGCTCTCGATGGCTGGATTGTAGGTGTTTCCTGGGTCCACTTTGGATTGTGCTGCTTCTTTTAAATAAAAGGTGGTGGGGGGAAAAGGTCTGTAGCTCCCACCACCTTTACTGTCCTTTAAACCTCCACTTGGTAAGGATTCAACAGCAATCCAGCCTGGGCACACAGCTCTTGCCAGGATTACATTTAGTTTGGCTCTGTGAGATTACAAAACGCTCACATCTTCAGCTCCTTTCTCTTCTGGCTACCTGCAGATCTTCAACATACAAGTAGATAAAAAGACATCACCCACTGACATCAGCACTAGGAGCCTCAAGAGGAGGAAAAAATTGTATGGGAGGGGGCAGCGCTTTTTTCTAGAAAAATAGGTGCTGGTACTCACCATGAAGTTGCTACAGTAAGTGCCACACTTTTCAACAACAAAAAGAGTACCTTTGAGTACCCCCTGGAGGAAGAGCACGGGGGGGGGGGATAGAGAAGGACAGACCATAATAACCTGCCACCCTGAAGCAGCTCGGAAGGAAAATATATCGCTGAGCATGCCCAGGGTCTGAGGACTGACTTGCAAGGGCCTGTCTCTGCAAGAGAACCAGATTCATCATCCATCTTCGTTCTCTAATCAGAATGAGAGAGTTTGGGGGCAGGGTCTGGAATGACAAATTAGAATTGGATGCAGTGGAAATTTGCAACTAGTCCCTGCAACCACCCTGATTCTGGAATAACATAAACATTGGACAAAAATGTCAGTTTCGGTCCCTCCCTGTTTCCTGTTCTCCTAATCTTAAAATTAGTTATGGCCACTTCTGCACAAGTTTGTGATATTATTATTTTTTAAAGCAGTATTTCTGTGGAAAATCTGTCTCCATTTTTGTGTGCATTTCACTCTAATATACACAGTTCCATACTGGTGTATCATACACATTTTTCTAAAGCAATTTTCTCCAATGTACAGCATTTTCGTACATTCTTTTCCATAACCTACATTCTTTTTCTGTATGCATTTTTTAAAATGGAAAGCTATATCACAATATAGGGAGAAGGACAGATGTCAAAGGACAGCTGAGTTTGGGTTCCCTGAGCAAATTTCCTTCCCAGTCTTACAGAAGAATGCCACCTATCCTCTGGGCTCAGAATTCCAGAACCTCTCCGTTCATTATAATTTTCTTCCCCTGATCAGAGTTTTAAGTTTAGGTCATTGCTCATTTCTACCATGGAAGCTCCATCTCTTTCCTCCCGCCATCCCACTTATTCTTCTTCCCCTGATACTCTTTCTAGGTTCCCCTCTCTCTACCACTTCCCCTCCCTATTTTGTCCCCACCTCCAACCTCCAAACCTAAACAAGTTTCCAGCTCTGCACCACCATCAACCAAAGGGACAGGTGTGCATTCACACATTCTTGGACTAAATCAAATTGAAATGAGGCGGCACTGCAGTATTTATTTTTGGGAAAGTGAAGGGCGTCCCTTCCTTAGCATTACTTCCACACTGTTTCCAGTCCTCAGGGAACTTCATGTATGATCAGCCATCCCTACAACTCTCTCCCTCTCTCTGGAGGATGTGGGGTAGCACAAAGAGAAGAGCCCACTCATTGCTTCCTCTCATGCTGAATTCATATATTGCCAAGCAAAATGTTGCTGCTCGGCTTCCCTGCCCCTGGGTAGAGAAGTGGAATGGCAATATTTTGCAGAATGCCTGCCCAGTGGCGGAAGTCGTGGTGGGCCATGGGGGTTGGGGGCAGGAAGCAACAATTCCATTTTACTTCATGTGGCAAAATGGGATGGGCCTTCCCTGAATCAGTTGCAAAGAAGATGTTTTCAGAATGTTTTAAACTGTTTTTAGAAATTTATTTTGATGCGTTTGCCACTCTGGTCTCCCAAGGAAGGAAAGGCGTGAAATAGTTTTAAGAAATAAACTACAGTACCACAAACGGTCCAGTTGCAATCATTTAATGAGCTAGGGCCATACCGCTAAATATATGATAAGGTGGGCAGGGGGAGATAATTTATGAAAACTTGTTTGGGATGGCCTTGTTCAGAATATGATGCCCACAATCCTCCAACTGATTTTACACAGGCCGTACTAGAGACCAGGTGGAAAGGCTGACCCCAATTGCAATGGAACACAATCAGAGAAAACCAATTTACAGTTGACCTCTTTGTGCTGATTGCGGTGATGCGGTTGACCCAGTTCCATTCTGAGGCTTGTACCTCAGTCAGTCAAGGAGTGTAGCCTTTGGGCTTGTTTTCAGTGCTTGGATTTAAACTGATACAACAAGGGCCTGCAACAAAATATTGCAGCATAGCGTGCTCCTGTTTAGTTCCAGCCAGCCAGCCAGCCAGCCAGCCATACCCTCTCCCAGGTTACTCCATTCCCTGCTTCATTGATTTCTAATTCCCTAAGCCCTAGCAATCAGTCAACACTCCTCACCAACTGAGCATGCTCAGTCCTCACTGGGCCCTTTGGGGGTTATCCTCCTCTTACGCTTCCCCTCCCCTCCCCACTTCTACAAAATTTGAGCTCCCCCCCCATGTCTGCTGATTCCTCCCTCTTGCAGATGGCATGTTGAATGTGCATTTTGTGCACCCCCCAAAAGAAATGCCTCTTCCCGAGACTTTGGGAGTTATAGTGGACAAAACTGGCTTAAGCAGACCAAGGATCTGATCTGTTCAAAGATCAGCATCTTGAGTTGCTAGTGCTGCCATGGACATTTATTCCATTTGGCAACAGCCATCATTATGTCCCAGGAGATATGGGGAGGTGGCGGCACTGCCTGTATCACCGCATAATGTGCAGGCGCCTGTTGCCTCCATACTAATGCTGCCATTGTGCTTTATCTGCTTTTCTCAGAGTCCCTGGCCTGACTCTGGAACCGCCCTGCCTGGCAGGGACTAGGGAGGCCACATGCCTCTGGGACTGTTCTGCCAACTCAGAGGACCTGCTGATTTAGGAGTCTGCTAGGAAAGGAGCCAGCTGGCAAACTGACCACAACATCAAACAGCAACCGGCATTAATGTCCAGGGTCATCAGCCCAAGCAGGGCAGACACAAGGCACAGAAGTGAGTCCAATTTCAGAATCTGAGGGTGGTGCAGGAAGCTCAGGCTATGTTCACCCCACACAGTGCCTGTGATACGACTTTAATGGCTTTCTCCTGACGAATTCTTGGAACTGTAGTTTTCTAAAGGTGTTGAGAGTTACCAGGTGACCCCAATTCTCCCCCCAGAGCTAAAATTCTCAGACTGGTATAACAATCAATCCCTCTTTCCAGGGAGTTCTGGGAACTGTAGCTCCGTGAGATGAATATGGGGTGTCCTAACAAGCAGGGAGCTGCCACGCTAAACGATTGATTTATTACAACTGCGGAACAGATATTATGTGGCACTTGCAACAGTGCCAAATCTGCAGATTGAAGCGGTTGAGTGGGTATCTGTGGGGTAAAGCAATACTGCAAGCTGGTCCCTAGCCAGTTTCTGTATGAAATATCATAAAGGTAGAGAAAGTGCAGTAAAGGGCAAGGAAAGTTATTTGAGACTTTTACGTTTAGCCAAAAAAGATGAGGTAGGGAAGACAGGATGGAGGTTTCTAAAATTATCGTCAGTAAGAAAAGAATCAATAGCAATAAAAGAAGACTCACAACACTAGAACTCAGGGTCATCCCATGAATCTGATGGGCAGCAGGTTGGGACTGACAAAACAAAGCGATTCTTCACCAAGGCGCAGGTAGCTTACAGAACTCACTGCCACATGATGCAGTGCTGGCTGCGAGCTGAGATGGCTTTACAGAGGATGACCCAAGTGAATACAGGAGGAGTGATTTGTCAGAGGCTGATAGCTGGAATGACGGTACAGAAGCTCCAGGGTCAGAAGCAGTGTACCCGCAAATAAGAAACATTAGCGTTGAAACAATATAGAGAATGATAATCTTGCTCTGCTTCCCAGTGGAATCTGGTTGGTGAAGCCGGGAAGCAGGTTGCAAGTGGGCCGTTGGTCTGAACCAGCAGGACTCTTTAAAGCCCAGCTCTTTGCTCTCCTCATTTACCAAGTCACATGATGATCTGCATGGTGCACACTGTTGTTTGGGATGTGAATTGGTGCCCTCCCTGCACCATTTGAAGCTTGTTGTCTAGGGCAGGGGTACCCATGTGCCGCCTTGAAGACTCCAACTCCCATCAGCCCCTGCCACCATGTCCAATGATGGGGGGAGTTGCGTTCTAATAATGTCTGGAGGGCACCACATTGGCTACCCTCTGATCTGTGGCTCTGGATCACCTGCAAAGCAGCCAGAATGACACAGTTTGGGGTGAACCGTCACCTCCATCACCTTCCTCAAGGGGCCCACCTGGGCTGGTCTCAGGCTTTGAATGTGCAGCTTTGGGAAGCACCGAGCAGCGGTCTCCCTTACATATGGGTCTTGCGAGCCCATCATGGGCTAGGGAGAAAAAGCTACCTTCCCCCTCCTGTTCTGTATTCCTCTCCCTCCTCCAAAGTGGCCTCTTGCCTGCCTCTCCACTCAACTCGCTTCGCCTTCGGTGACCCCCCACTAATCTCCCTGCTGTCGCTCCTGCTTTGCATTTACCGTCTTCCTGCCTGCAGCTGAAACAGATTCATACAATATAAGGGCTTTCAGGGGAAAAAAGTGCTGTCCTCATTTAGCAGTCAAGCACCAGCATGCTCTGCTGGCAGATCACCCATCTGCCATGGCATCCGCCTGCCCTCCCTCTCTCTCCATGCTCTGTGTGGACATCTTCCCAGTCTCGGGCATGCTGGCTGGTGGGAAGCCCTATGCTTCGCCACAGGCAAAGCTCCCCCTTGGGAACCTGCACACAGGCCCCCTGAATCATTGTTGCTGGCCTCCTCAATGGTCTGAGTCCTGCAAGAGGGATGAAACCAGAGCCAACAGCAAAGAGCAGCAGCCGTTGACTCTGGACCTGCCCTCTCCCCCTTTCTCATCTGGTCCCATGGCATAGTCCAGCATCCCAAAGGGGCTACTGCTCTCCTTTCATATTGCACCACCACCATTTTCTCCCAAGCTGATACCCAGGCAATCCACCCAGGCCCTGAAATGGTTTGCAATTCCCATCTCACAGAGTTGGAGAAGTGCTCACAGGATGTACCACAACAGCCATTGCTTGCTATGAGTGACAGGCTTAAGATCATACAAAGAAAGACCTGTGGTTTTTTGCTTCTCACCCAGAAAAGGAATCATCATGCAGCAAGGGGTTCTTGATGGGAAGTTACCTTTTGGGGATGAGTGGGTGGGAGAGACCTAATAGCTGAGGGAGTCAGACTGGACCACCAGCTGACTACCAGGGTGCTTAAGCTGTATGTCAGGAATGGGGCACCAGTTGCCCTCCAGTTGCTTTTGGACTCCAACTCCCATCAGCCCCAGCCAACATGGTCAATGGTCAGGGTCTATGAGAGTTGGGAGTCCAGCATCCAGTTCCCTATCTCTGATATATGAAGCAGCATTCCACACTGCATACAAAAAAAAAAAAAATATTTAGATGAGACATTTCCTTCTGAGAGCAAGGAAGACCTCCTCTTGAATCAGGAATGGAAACATCTATGGCACACCAGATGTTGTCAGACTCCAACTCCCATCAGCCCCAATCAGTATGACCAATGGTCAAGGAGAATGGGTGTTGTTGTCCAGCTGTGCCTGGAGGAATGGAGGATCCCCATCCCTGATCCATGGAAAGGTCCAGATTGTGGACAGGCAGTGGCCCTCATCCTTACCATCTTGTCGGAGTGAGGGGTTGGCTCGGTGGCTGCCATGTCGTAGTAGGGGGGTTGTGGTGGCAACTTCTGGATCTCTTCCTCTGGCTCCTTCATGTTGTCCAAGTGCACGACCTGTGGTTGGTGGGGTGAGTAAAGTTCAAGAGGGCAGATTAGCAACTATTCACAAATATTATCAGTACACCATCCATATTATTTGCCTATTAGAATTATCTTCTCTCCCTCTCTCCCCAATTCCCTTTCCCCCTTAATTCTATTTCATTCCACCCCTTTTTCTTTTCCGTGCCAGATTTGCAAACTGAATTACAGTATCCCTTGAAGGAACTATGGAAATTGCTACCTCACCACATCCTACCTCACCATCCTACCTTATCACACCCATCCTACCATATTGACTCCCCCACCAAAAGGCTTCCCCAGATAGGATGGGCAGAGCAATTCTGACAAGTGGCTGGAGAAACCATGCTTCATTCTGCTTCAGGTGAGGATGGTCAGCAACAGAGGAAGGTACCTGGATATCCTCTGCTGTTAGGTGGCTTTTCATCTCCTGCTTCCGCTTGGGAGGTGGGGGAGCAGGTTTGTGGGAGGGGGGAAGGTCAATCCTGCAGGAAGAGAAATGGTCAGCCATAGACACAATGCAGGACACAGGAACACAATGCGAGGTTCCAGCCTTCATCTTACAACAGGGTCACTAATGTGGTGCTTTTGGATGCCAGTGTGCTCACTGATACCTCCTATGATGCTCGTGAAAGGTCTCTGTAAATATCCCTGCAGAAATCCACCATCTTCTCCCCTCCTGCTGAGTTCTTTGTTTGCATTGGATCAGCCTCTCCCAAATTGAATACACACCTTCCAGTAGCACCTTAAAGACCAACTAAGTTAGTTCTTGGTATGAGCTTTCGTGTGCATGCACACTTCTTCAGATACACATGCACACGAAGTGTGCATGCACACGAAAGCTCATACCAAGAACTAACTTAGTTGGTCTTTAAGGTGCTACTGGAAGGATTTTTTTTATTTTGACTATGGCAGACCAACACGGCTACCTATCTGCAACTGAATACACACCCTTAGACATGCCCATATTTCATTGGATGCCAGGAATGGATCACTCCCACTTCAGTTCTGAACAGAGGAGAGGAGCAAAGAGCTTCTCTCAAGGAGTGAGCACAGTGGTGGCTGATGTAGGTTCCCCCCATTTAGAATATTATTAAGCAATCCCAGAGTCTCCACAATAAAACTGGCTCCACGTACAGAGTGAGTCAAAGCTGATGTGCCATTGGTGCATAACTG
The DNA here is from genome assembly GCF_964188305.1 of Podarcis bocagei. Classification (NCBI taxonomy): domain Eukaryota; kingdom Metazoa; phylum Chordata; class Lepidosauria; order Squamata; family Lacertidae; genus Podarcis; species Podarcis bocagei. The sequence continues at coordinate 22,274,440 of NC_138141.1, forward strand.
GCATACAGGAATGGGCTCAAGTGGGGAGTGAGATGCATTTACAAAAATGGACAGGCCATGCATTGTCCTGGCACAATAACATTTTCCCTAGAAACCCTATTCATCTCCAGGGATGCTTTGAGAAGCTGCAGGCAGGCAGAGGAGAGAGGGAGGTATGTTCAAATGCCCTCTGAAGAAAGAATATTTTCTTTACCAGTACTAAGAAAATGGTCCCGTTAAAAGGGGAAGCAATGAGATGACGGCTTGCAAGCCCAGGACAGGGACTTGCCAAAGCTATTTGCCTCTTAGAGTTGAAACTAGATGGGCAGAAAGGGCGGTCCAGAGAGCGCAAAAGTGAATCCTCTACACTAGACTTCCATTGGATGTATCTGACCTCAATGCATCCCATTGATGGGGGCCTCAGGTTGCTCTTGAGCTGTGTCATGGAAGATCAGCACCACGGACAGCTCTTTCCTACTATTAGAGGTGCTTAACACGGTTCCTCAATCCAGGGAATGCCCATGCAATAGCATCTTCCACAATTGGTGCCTTATCCTTTTACTGGCCCATGCAATCTCAAAGTTGATCCTCCTCCTTCTTGGGAGAACAGATATGGGGTTGTGGTGGGCGTGTGGTACTCACAGATCATTGTCGGTGTCAGAGCGGCCCTTTTGCTGTCGCCTGTAGACAATGAAGACAGTCACAGCCACGCTGATAATGAGGGCAGCAGCAGCAACGACGCCCAGGATTCCAAAAATGCCTCCTGGTATCCCTTGGGGCAATGGCTTATCTGTAATGAATAGGAAAATGTAGTCTTAGGCACTAAGATCATATAAGCAGCATTCTATCATTTCTCATTTGCAGAACTGCTCCAAGCCTGCAAAAAAACCAAATGTGGAGTATTACCCTTACATCAACTCTGCATGGTAGGCTCTTATCACGCCATTTATTCCCTTGATGGGCAACAAAGGGAAGGGTTGCAGCTCACTGGCAGAGCATCAGTTCTGCAAGCAGAAGATTCCTCCCATCCAATCCTTGGTATCTCCAGGTAGCTCTGGGAACATCCCCTGCCTGAAACCCTGAAGAGCTGCTGCCAGTCAGTGCAGGCAGTACTAAGCTGGATAGTGTGGCTTAATATAAGGCAGCTTTGTCTGCTCCTATGACTCTTTCTGTTTGCATTTTAATTCTCATAGCAAAGTTGACTTCAATTAAATGGTATATAAATGCTGTGAAACATGTGAACAAATAAATAAAATAAAGGGGGAGCAATATCTACGGGAGTGTTAATACTCTGAGCCCTTGCTTCCTATGCTCAGGTTGTATATATGCGTAAATAAAGCCATATATCAGAAAGATACCATCTGAGCTGCATCCCAAGGAATTTAAACCTAGGTAAGTGCAGGAACCTCTGGAGTCTCTCCCTGCTTAGAGATTGGCGTGGTATGTAACACACACACACACACACACACACACACACACACACACACACACACAAGTGATGAATATTTTTAGGACCCACCTTATTTTTGTGATCGTAAGTTGTTTTGAACTGTTTTAAATATTGTATTTTAATTGTTCTAGCTTGCCCCGGGATCTTGAAGTGGAGGGTGGGTAAAGAACAACAACACATGTTCTAAATAAATAAATGAAAAATAAATAAGTGTATGGAAGTGAGAGCTGGACCATAAAGAAGGCTGATCGCTGAAGAATTGATGCTTTTGAATTATGGTGCTGGAGGAGACTCTTGAGAGTCCCATGGACTGCAAGAAGATCAAACCTATCCATTCTGAAGGAAATCAGCCCTGAGTGCTCACTGGAAGGACAGATTCTGAAGCTGAGACTCCAATACTTTGGCCACCTCATGAGAACAGAAGACTCCCTGGAAAAGACCCTGATGTTGGGAAAGATGGTGGGCACAAGGAGAAGGGGACGACAGAGGACAAGATGGTTGGACAGTGTTCTCAAAGCTACCAGCATGAGTTTGACCAAACTGGGGGAGGCAGTGGAAGACAGGAGTGCCTGGCGTGCTCTGGTCCATAGGGTCATGAAGAGTCGGACACGACTAAACGACTAAACAACAACAAATAAATAAGAGCGCAAAGTGGCTTGGAATGGATGGAGGCAGAAGGGCCAACCCTGTGCAAATTGCACCCCTCTTCCTACCTCTTTGCAGCAGAAAATCAGTATTGGCTGCAAGTCTCAGCCCAGTACGCAACCTAGAAACTGACCCATATTGAGTCAGTTTATACCTGCTCAGGAAAGGTGCTTCTTTAGCTGGTTCCCCAGCAAGCAGATGTGCACACCCCCCCCATGCACACAAATACTGCCTCTACCTTCCTGTGATCCCACCAGTTGTACATCTTCATCTCGCCAGGCTGTCATCTTTCCCGTGTTTGCTTGTCTTTGTTGAGTTGTTTTATTCTCCTGGCCCTGATATACTCTCACGTCTTTTTTAAAAAATAAAGCTGCCTGCCGGGTGATAAATGGATCCTGCCGGGCCTCCATCATGCAGCGACAGGTTCCTTCTGAGCTGCTGCCGTTGCTGGTCTGTTGGGGAAATGCCTTGATGGTGAGGAAGAGTGGGCGGTGCCTTCTGTAGAAGGGGATGCGATGATGTTGGGAGGGACATGGGACCAAAAACCTAGGACCTGCTGGTTCCGTGCTAGACTCCCATTTTTAAGCCAGTTTGCACGTGGATGTTCAGCAGCTGACAAGGGCACCCTCAGGTGTAGTCTTTCATGTGTGAATGAGCCAAATGCAGCTAGAATTTGCCATCTCCCCTCCTCACTTTTATTTCAGCAGATCCTGTTCACGCATTCAGGCCAGCTCCACACAGACAACAAAATGAGGTGGTACATTGGAAATGGCACATTTTCATACTGGAAGTGGAGGTGGGTTATGTTTTATGAGGGAGGAAGGGAGGGAGGGAGGGAGGGAGGGAGGGTGAGGGAAAGGACAAGGAGGAAAGAGAAAAGCATAGGGAAAAGAAAAAGAAGAAAGAAAGGCATAGAGAAGGATGGAATTAGAAAACTCTGCGATCTAAGACTTTGGGAGACCAGAGTTCAGTCCTCAGCCATGAAACTCATTGGGTAGTCTTAGGTCAGTCACTGCCTCTCAGCCTAACCAACCTCAGGTGATTGTGGGGATTAAAAGAGGAAGCAGAGAACCATATAAACCACTTTGCACTCCTTTCAAAAACAGGTGGAGTGGGACATAAATTCAATAAATAAGTGAAATGCATAAATAAATGCAATAAATAGAGCTAGCAAGGAAAAATGTTCTAACCCAACCTTTCCTGTGCTTTCCTACTTTTCTACATTCAGAGAGTCTAAGCTTTACTTGTACAGGAGACAATCCATATTCTCTCTCCCTCTCTCTCTCTCCCTCTCTCTCTCTCTCTCTCTCACACACACACACACACACACACACGACTGTCTAACATGTTGAACTCAACTTTATTTTGCTTTATGCTTAGAGCAGGTGTGAGGAATCTGTGGCCATCCTGATGTTGCTGAACTACACCTCCCATCAGCCCTAGCAAGCACAGTCAATAACTAGGGATGATGGGAGTTGTAGTTCAGCAACATTTAGAGGGACAAAGCTTCCCCACACCTGGAACAGAGCAACCCTTGGCTGTAAAAAATCCATGGTGTGTGTTGATAACCACACACACAGAGAGAGAGATTGCAGTGAGTGACATTCGCTGTCCTCAAGCTTATAGTGAAGACATGAAAATGAAAACGACAAAACGAGAAGAGAGGAGGAGGAAGGAGAAAAATGGCAAACTCAATCACTCATCTTAAGTAACAGAGTTCTTGTAACAACCAGCTTAAGATTTCAAGGAAAGGAGCAGAGAAATGTTGTTGGTTTCTCAGCTGAGACCATGGAGAGGCCTTGTTTCCCTTCTCTCTGTTATAGCCAGGTGACAATTGTTGGGTTATTTTACGCTGCCTTTGTCTTCCTTTCATTTTAAAATTTCCATTTCTCATTTCATTTCATTGTACTGTATTGTTTATCGGATGGCTTGTTTTAGCCGTTTTATATTCCCGTGCACATCTTTGATAGTTGCATGGCAAGAGAAGTAGCATATTGGTTCTAGTCTGGACTGGAAAAGCAGAAACAAAGCAGTGTAGAAGCAGATTTCAGCTGAGCGTTAGGAAAACCTTCCTAATGGCAAGAGCTGTTTGGAAGTGGGGCAGATCTGCCCTGGAGGTAGTTGAGCCGACACCTGTCATGGGTGCCACCATCACATCGTGTAATGCAGAGCCATTTTGCATTCATTGGTGGGCTTGGCTAGATGATTTCTGGCTTACTCCTTCCTACTCTATGATTAAAAAAAAATCTTCTTATAAGGAACCCCATAAATAAATATGAAAACAAAGGGGCAAAATCCAGCACCCTCCAAATAATTTTTGGGGTGCTGCTGAAATTCTGGAGCAGCTCAAATTCCAGGAGCCTTTCTACCTAAACCAAAGTCACATTTGTATTTCCAATTGCTATTTGCTTATTTTTGGCATTTAAATGCTGCTTAATCATTAGCATATCTTAAACGGAGTACATAAATAAAAAGTACACCAAGTCAAACAAACAAACAAACAAACAAACAAACAAGCAAGCAACAGCCCTCAATTAAACTGAGTCCAGTTATTATCTAAAAATGCCTGCTGGAGCAAGAAAGTTGTTGTTCAGCAAAGAGGATGCCTGTACAATCTTAGCCCGGAGGCTTGGACCCACAACATGGAATGTGCAGCTTCTAGTTGCTAGGAGCTCTGCGTCTGAGCCAAGCAGGGGCACAAGTAGTGACTCCCCCCAAATCTCAGTGGCTGGGCTGTGATATAAGGGACTAAGCAGTGCTTCCTTGCAAGGTCAGATACAAAGATAACCTCAGTCTTTGCATAGTGGCATTCAGAATCCCTCTTATCCTGTCCTGTCCAAAAAGATTTTACACAGTGCTGAACATCTCTCTTCCTTGCAGATTATTTGAGAGAACTCACCCTGTAAAATCAGCCAGAGAAGACTCAATGAAAAGGGAACAGACGTCTCAGTCAGCGCCCTCCCTCCATGGAACTGGAAGGCCCCAATCCAAGTTAGGTGGGCGGGGGATACAGAGACTGGGGTTGACCTCAGAGTGTGAAAATGACCTTCACATTCAAAGGCAGGGAATTGGGGGGGGGGGTTGGAACTGGGGTGGGCGGGGAGGCTGCATTGGTGGGGGGGGGGAGCTTGATGGGAAAGGGCTTTGAAACATATGATAAAAGGATTTAATTTGCTCTACCTTCCAAGCTAATTAAAGTTGAAAACCAGCTAATTGGTACTTTGTACTTCCAGCTCCAGTGGTGATGAAAGGGAAAGATAATTGCAGGAGAGGAGGGGGGAAATTAAAATGGGGGGGGGAGAGGGCAAAATGATCTGATCACCTGCAAATAATGGAAGGGTGAGGGAGGAGAATAGAATATGTAGCTTGTAACAAAGCACATCCAAGACTGATGTCTTAAGGGGTGTGTGTGTGTGTGGAGAAACGCTACAGAGATTATCCTCCTCCTAACATCTGCTGACATAAAACAGGCATGTGAGTGTTACATTATGTGAAACAGAATTTTGTGACACGCCAGTGTGAGCAAGCCAAAGAAGCGAGCTGTTTTCATGAGGTCTGACAGCGCGGCCCATCAAAAGGGTTCTTTCCTGCCTTCCGTGAAGGAAGCAAATCTTCACAATCAAGTCGAAAGGTCCCCGTGCTAGATTTTGCCATCGTAAATGCGGCAGCCTTGTTCCCACTTGTGACTGTTGCGTGGATGAAGACATTTTTGGGAGTGCTGTCAAACATTTGAGATTTTCTATTCCACTCCTAAAGGTACAGGAGCGGCACTGCCCTAATGGCAGCCAATGGCCCAAACCTGGGGAGTTGTTATTGGACTCCAACTCCCATCAGCTCCAGCCCACTTGGTCAGTGGTCAGGGATGATAGGAATTGTAGTCCAGCAACATCTGGAGGTCCACAGGTCTTCCACCCTTGCTCAACCGCATGGATAGGGAACCTCTGCCTTTCTAGATGTTGCTGGTATACATCTCCCATCATCCCTGATGATTGTCTCCACTGGCTGGTCCTGATGAGAGCTGGAGTTCAGCAGCATCACATGTGCCACAGGTCCCCCTTCCGGGTCTCTGGTCCCTGTGCCAACAATATCCACTTCCACAAGAGTTTGTTTTAAATTATGTGGGGAGAAACTCTTGTTGAGTAAGAACACAAGAGTGTGCTGGATCAGACCAATGGCCCATCTAGTCAAGTATCTTGTTCTCACAGTGGCTGACCAGATGCCTGTGGGAAGTCCTTGAGCAGGACTTGAGTGCAGAAGCCCTTTCCTTTTCTGTGGTTTCCAGTAGCTGACATTCAGAAGCATTACTGCCTCCAACTGATTGAGCAATGGACTCCCTTAGTTTACACCCAGAACCAGGTGCCAATCTATCAACTTCATATATATATGAAATTTTTATTAAATTTTCTGTTTTACAATTTAAAATACTCCTTTTACATCCTTAAGATATCAATGACTTCCCTTCTTCTCTTTCCATGGTTCATTTTACATATCATAAATCCCTGCATATTTTACAAAAACTATACCATTCAGTATTTCATTACTGCATCCATCAAAACTTGTTCACGTAGTTGAATTTATCTTAATGCTGCCAGCGTTTTCAGCTGTACACAATTATTTCCCATATATCCAATAAACATTTTCCAATCTTCTTTAAATGTATGTACTTCTTGTTCTCTTATTCTAGATGTTAGGTCTGTGAGCTGTGCATATTCTGTCAACTCAAGTTGCCATTCTTCTTTAGTTGGGACCTCCCTCATTTTCTAATTTTGGAGCTAGAGAAACACGGGCTGCAGTAGTGGCATACATAAGTAAAGGTAAAAGAACCCCTGACCATTAGGTCCAGTCATGACCAACTCTGGGGTTGCGGCGCTCATCTCGCTTTATTGGCCGAGGGAGCCGGCATTTGTCCACAGACAGCTTTTGGGTCATGTGGCCAGCATGACCAGGCTGCTTCTGGCGAACCAGAGCAGCACACAAAAATGCCGTTTACCTTCCCGCCGGAGTGGTACCTATTTATCTACTTGCACTTTGATGTGCTTTCAAACTGCTAGGTTGGCAGGAGCTGGGACCTAGCAACAGGAGCTCACCTTGTCACGGGGATTCAAACCACTGACCTTCTGATCAGCAAGTCCTAGGCTCTGTGGTTTAACCCACAGCGCCACCTGCGTCCCTAGTGGCATATATAAATAACCTTTTTTTGACACCTGGGAATTTCAGTCTGAATTATCCACAACAGAAGGGACTCTGGTCTATCAACTTCTTGGTCATGTGGATCTTAGAAGTGTGGCAAGGGGAGAAACTCTCCTTTCTGCACCTCTTTGCATACCTTTAAGGCACACCTGCCTTCCTCTCCTCTCCCCCTGTGTCCTACACCCAGCCTTCTCTGCCCTCCATTAAACTGCATGAGCCTGGGTGTCACCAAGATGAATTGGAGCTGCTGACAGTTATCATAGTGCAAGGCCGATCTTCTCCCTTCTCCTTCCCCCTCCCGTCCCCGTCCTCTACCTCCCCTGGCTGCGTGTCACTCTCTTTCTCTCCTAAACTACATTATCCCGTAAATAATATTTCTGCTTCGAGACAGCTCACTTAACTGCCAGGCCTAAGCAGACAGCCGGAGTGATGCGATATGATCCCTTTGACTACATTAGAGATTGTGGCAGGGAAGGAGATGGCAACAAACTGGGGGGTGGGTGGGGGAACGATTGCTTTGGCTGGGGGGATTTTTCCCTGTGATGGATCGGCCCCTAATGGCCCTCCTGATAGCAGGTAGCAAGGGGAGGGGGATGCCATCAGCTCCCCTGGAAAGGCTGTAAATCTAATCAGGCACTTTGATTGGAAAGGTCTTGACGGAAGGGGAATGGGATACAGAAATCAATGTGAACTTTTGCTGCAAGCTGGAGTGAGGGATGCATGTTGGCAAAAGTGGAGAGAGGAAGACATGGATGAGAAGGAAGATGGAGAGGTGAGGAGGAGAAGGAAGGATTAGGGTTGCCATATTTCAAAAATGAAAACCCAGGCACAAATGTTGTTGAGCTTTTTTTTTAGTTTTACCCAAAGTTGTTGGGCTTCCCCCAAAAAAAAATCTCAAAAAGAAGACGTTTTAAAGCTTTTAAAAAAGAAATTCGCCAAAATCTACACTTTCAACATGAGTTGCCATATGTCCAGATTTTGCCAGACATTTCAGCAATTTCCCCATGGACACTGTTTCCAACAGCTGAATTGCAGCTTGTCTGGGAAATTCCAGGTGTATGGCATGTTTGGACACAAACAGTAAAGCAAGTTCCCGTTTTAATATCTTGAACCTGCCTTTCCAAAATTCTCTAGGCAGCATACAATACAGCATTAAGGATGGAGAGTTTGTGGTCCACCAAATGCTGTTGAACTTCAGCTCGCATCATGCCTGACCCCGGCTGCACTGGTTGGGGCTGATGGGAGTTGGAGTCCAGCAACATCTAGGGGAGCACAGATTCCACAACCCTGTTGGAGCAGGTCAGCCTTTTTTGTCTCTTTTTCCTAAGATTGTCTACTCTGACAGGCAGGTCTGTTTCCCAAACCCTTCCTAACTGGAAATGTCAAGGATCTAAATGATCATGCCTCACCACTGGCCATGCTGGTTGGAGCTGATGGGAGCTGGAGTCCAACAATGTCTTGAGGGAGGTGGGTTCCCCGTCCCATAATAAACAACAACAACAACAACAACAACAACAACAACAACAACAATTTATTATTTATACCCCGCCCCAAAAGCTGCCCTAAACAGGGCTGCCTTCAGATGTCTTCTAAAGGTTTGGTAGTTATTTTTCTCTTTGACATTTGGTGGGAGGGCATTCCACAGGGTGGGTGCCACTACCAAAAAGGGCGTTTAGGGCTTTAAAGGTCAGCACCAACACTTTGAATTGTGCTCAGAAACAGACTGGGAGCCAATGTAGGTCTTTCAAGACCGGTGTTATATGGTCTCGGCAGCCGCTCCCAGTCACCAGTCTAGCTGCCGCATTCTGGATTAGTTGTAGTTTCCAGGTCACCTTCAAAGGTAGCCCCACGTAGAGCGCATTGCAGTAGTCCAAGTGGGAGATAACTAAAGCATGCACCACTCTGGCAAGACAGTCCGCGGGCAGGTAGGGTCTCAGCCTGCGTACCAGATGGAGCTGATAAACAGCTGCCATGGACACAGAATTGACCTGCACCTCCATGGACAGCTGTGAGTCCAGAATGACTCCCAGGCTGTGCACCTGGTCCTTCAGGGGCATGGTTACCCCATTCAGGACCAGGGAGTCCGCCACACCCGCCCGCCTCCTGTCCCCCCAAAACAGTACTTCTGTCTTGTCAGGATTCAACCTCAATCTGTTAGCCACCATCCATCCTCCAACCGCCTCCAGACACTCACACAGGACCTTCACCGCCTTCACTGGTTCCGATTTGAAAGAGAGGTAGAGCTGTGCAAATGGCTCTTTTACCTCCCTGGGTTCAATGTTCAAACCAGGGGGTGAGGGGAGATGGGTGGGTGTCACCCTTAGCATGCTTGGGTTTTTTGTTTTTGAAGCGCATGCATATTTCCAAATATACAGGTAAGGCAGATGGGAAGCAAGCCCACAGGGACACAGGAAGTCAAAACCATAGCCCTAAAGCAGCAGCAAAAAACAAAACAGAAACCATCCACATCCTTTCACAGTTCCTGTCAACCCCCCCCCCAACTGCTCCTTAACAATCTATTTAGCCAAACTGGAGTCGCTTCAGAGGAGAATAACAGAGATGGCCAAAGGTGTGGAACACAAGTCCTCTGAGTAAAGATAAAGGGGGTAAAGGACTCCTGGATGGTGAAGTCCAGTCAAAGGTGACTGTGGGGTTGTGGCGCTCACCTCGCTTTCAGGCCGAGGAAGCCGGCATTTGTCCACAGGCAGCTTTCTGGGTTATGTGGCCATCATGACTAAACTGCTTCTGGAGCAACGAAACACTGTGATGCGTGCCAGAGAGCACGGAAATGCTGTTTATAGGTTGAGGGCACCGGGAATATATTTAGCTTGGGGGAAGACTGAGTATGTGATAGGATTCTTTAAATACTGAGATATAAAAGTGGGCATACTGTAGCTCTTGGCTGACCCAGAAGCCTGGAATATATCTTCAGTTACAGGACAGCAGATTGCATGTCAACATTAGGAGACATTTAAGAATAAGAGATCCAGACAGTGGAACCAACTACCGAGAAGGTTGATGGAGCTCTCTCTCATTGGAGGCTCTGCCAGTCAAAGCTTGGGCAGCCATTTCCAGAGGATGCTGTAGCTCAGGATTTCCTCCATGAAGCAGCAAGTTGGACTAGATGTCATTCATGGTCCCCTCCAGGTCTGTGAATCTAACTCCAAAGTGCCAAACTCTCTCACATCCTTTGTCATGTTATTAAAAAAATTAGCCTCCTCTCCTTTCAGTTTGAAGTCCAACCCTGCAACATCCCTAATTGTTTCTGAAAGGCAGCAGCCTGATTTCTTCTGGAGGATTATTCCACGGGTTAGGAGCCATTACCGAAAAGACCCTGCTCTGCACCTCCATGGTACAGTCAACAGAGCCTCCCCATCAGATTGCAATAATCTGGGTGATTTGGTATGGGAGATGAAGGTCTCTCAGATGGTGTGCTTCTCAGCTGTTTAGGGCCTTATAAGTCAATATCAACATAGGGACATTATACGGAGTCAGATTGTTGGTGTATCTAGCTAAGAATGAATGAATGAATGAATGAATGAATGAATGAATGAATGAATAAATAAATAAATAAATATACAGTGGTACCTCTGGATGCGAATGGGATCCATTCCAGAGCCCTGTTCGCATCCTGAGTAGAATGTAACACACGACTGCGCATCTGCGCGTGTCACGTTTCACTGCTTCTGCGCATGTGCGCGATGTTATTTTGAGCATCTGCGCATGCGCGAGCGGCAAAACCTGGAAGTAACGTGCTCCGTTACTTCCGGGTCGCCACAGAGCATAACCTGAAAATGCTCAACCTGAAGCACATTTATCCCAAGGTATGACTGTAATAATACACTGGCTGGCAGCAGCTCTCCAGGGTTTTAGGCAGGGGTCTCTCCCATTCCTACCTTGAGATGCTCTGGCACTGAGCCTAGGCCCCATCCCCAGGACCTCCCTGCGGTTCCCTGCCTTCCAACATCTGCCACCCGAGGCAGCTGCCTCACCCAGCCTAACAGTAGCTCTGTCGCTGTCATCAAATGATCCCAAGTTTGGAGTGCTAGAAGAAAAGGAGAGGGTGAAAACAACAGCCTCTTCTCTCTGTCTTCTTTCTCCATGCCACACACTGTCTTATAAACCTCGGTCACATCCCTCTCCACCCCACTTAGTGGATTTGTGTTTTCAAACTTAGAAGCTGCAGATGTGTTAGCCTTTCTCCTTCTTATGTGCTGTTTGTGAGTTCCTGGAACATGACACCCCACCCCCCACCCTGCAACACACACGCACAGTTCCATGTATCTGTCCTCAGCAATCACCGTGGAATATAATCTGTGGCTTATTTAACCCAGTAGCTTGCAGAGACTTTAACAGATCACGCAGTCATTGCACAGAAGCCGTCAGAATGGATGAGTTGTCATGTCAGGGTGGAGCATTCTCTCCCCTTCTCTGTCCCCCCCGCCCCCGCTTCTGCCGTAGCCTGCTAGCTATTAAATTCTCCTGTAGAAAGGCTGCTGCAGGGTTGATGTTTCCATTTGCAGCGACAGAGATCTGGATCAGATTTACTGTCCTGTCCAATAAAACAGCAATGGAAGCATCATTCCTGGTGCGGTAGAAGACAGACAGAGTTATTCAAGTGCCGGGTACCCAGGGGGTGAATGAGAAAGAGTTCTTAACATTGAAGACGAAAGATACGGAGGAATTGAAGGCGGCCAGTTTCAAAGGAAGAAAATGAGCTTTTCTTTAAAAAATAAATAAAATAAAATGCTATTATTATTTGCAAAAACACAATTGCGAGACGTCAAACAAAAGCAAGGTCCTAAACATGCTTACTTGGAAATAGTATTGTGTTCCTGTTTGCCTATGCACATTGCACCACTGATTTATATAGAGCCCTGCAGAGTTACACCCAGGTGACATGGATAAGGCTTCCCTACCTCCCTCAGGGTGCTTACAATATAAAACAGACAGTGGCGAGACAGAAGGAGAGAGAGACAGAGAGAAAAGGTGGGTACATGATCTCACATGTATCTAAATCAAGAGTGGGGAGCAATTTTCAACCCAAGGGCCACATACTCTCCTGGGCAACCTTCCAGGGGCCACCTGCCCATGGTTGGTGGGACCAGTAGCAAAAGTGGGCAAAACAATAGGTGCCATTTCCTCCCCCTTTTACAGGAGGCTACATTTAAGGCGGGACATGGGTGGTGCTGTGGGTTAAACCACTGAGCCTAGGACTTTCCAATCAGGAGGTTGGTGGTTCAAATCCCTGCGACAGGGTGAGCTCCCGTTGCTCGGTCTCTGCTCCTGCCAACCTAGCAGTTCAAAAGCACGTCAAACTGCAAGTAGATAAATAGGTACCGCTCCGGCGGGAAGGTAAACGGCGTTTCCGTGCGCTGCTTTGGTTCACCAGAAGCGGCTTAGCCATGCTGGCCACATGACCTGGAAGCTGTACGCCGGCTCCCTCGGTCAATAAAGTGAGACGAGCGCTGCAACCCCAGAGTCGGCCACGACTGGACCTAAAGGTCAGGGGTCCCTTTACCTTTACTTTTAAGGCACACTCAGATACCCTTTCTCTGTTCTCCATCCAGAAAAGCAAAAGGCATCATCAGTATGCAAGTGCACGTTCCAGTCCAATCCACGTCCACCATGAGGAGGGCATGAAGCAGGGCTAGTCAGGGCTGTGGCCTGGGGAGAGGAAGTGCAGTTGGGAAGAGTCCCAAGGATCAGAGGATGCAACTTGAAGGCCCACCTTTGGCTCCTGACCTGAGGTTCCCACCACTGACTTAAAGCATGGTTACTGTTGGGACTGACGATTTGGGGAGTAAGCCAAAGATCATGCAGGAGAGGTGGATTTGGAGACGAATATGAAAGATGGGAGAGAGATGAGATCAGCGCTGGGTTCACAGATGAAGTCAGCAAATGTAGGTTCCTCCCTGTCCACCCCATAAATAATTGGCGGAATGGCCCAAGGGAGACTCCATAGGAGCCAACTCCTAGGGTAGGCATAGGCAAACTCCGGCCCTTCCCATCATCCCTGACCACTGATTTTGTTAGCTAGGGATGATGGGAATTGTAGTCCCAAACATCTGGCGGGTCAGAGTTTGCCTATGCCTGTCCTAGGGGCTGAGGTCCCAATAAAATATTTGAGGGGACTGCCCGTCCCAAAGTTGATGAGCATTGCCATTAAATGGTGTGTGTGTACCATATCATGTGATCTATTATACCTGCCCCCCATATTTTATTCAAGTTGACACCCCTGGGTCTCTCTTCTAGCAGCTCAGCCACCCCAGAACCCTTTCCCCCCATCCCTGTCAGCAAGAGAAAATTTGGCTACCCCTGGCTTACAGGCACCCAGCACTTGCCCACAGTTACTAAGGGGAAAGGATTTATTTCATTGTTGATTAGGGGCATTTATATGCCAACCAATCAAACATGTCCTCTGGGCAGTTTGCAATTGTTTGTTTGTTTGATAATAAATTGTTAGATTTATATACTGCCCTTCATCCAAAGATCACAGGGCGGTTTACAATATAACCAATAATCAATAATAGTAAAAAAGTACATGCAACAGCTAATATCTCTACACAAACTGCATCACTACAAAATGAATGTAGAACTGAAACCATGCGCTCCAAGGAAAAAAAGCACTAAAACTCAAAAGTTTGTTTAAAATTCATGTGTGTATGAATGTACAGATGATGTTGTAATGTGCACCTCTGCCCTGTACCACCCTCACTGCAACCAAGCAAGCAGTGCGCATATTATCCCCATTTAATGTATGGGGAATGAAGGCTGAGAGATAGAGACACACATCAATTTCACTTTCAGACACCCCCCTCTTTTAAAACACCTCTGCCGGGTTGGTGGTCCATAAAATACGGACTGGAATTCCAGATCGAGATTGTGACCCTGCCGTGCAAATGCCCATCAGTGTGCTAAGGTATCTTTGATCACAGCAGGCTCCCTTTCACCTCCCTTCTCCTGCAGGTGAGGCAGAGGAGCCATCAGCCATTAAACAGTCACTGGATATGGGGGGAAATAATCTCTTGTGGAATGCAGCTTGACCCCCTGCGACCCTTTGCTGCAGTTTCTCTTTGAGTGCATTCCAGGTAGCAGGCAGAAGCAGAAGCAGGAAAAATAGAAAGTGGATTTTGGTGCTGAGAAATCACAGCGGGAGTGGAGGATTAACTCAGTCACTCCTGGAAGAAATTTAATCTGGAGTACTAGCGAGGGGGGGGAATGAAATCAGGCTTGGTGAAACAGCTCCAATTGCTTCATCCGCTCTTAAATTGGGTGTAAAATGCTTAGTCCAGCTATGTTTGGTAAAGGGGTTAAAAGAGAGGCTCTTCTTGTCTGCCCATAGGGGCTTCTTTGACATCTGTCTGGCAAGCCATGTGTCCAAGGACATATCATGAACAGCTGATGCAGTCTACACCTTGTTGCTAAGGTTGCCATTTTTTTCTGGCTCTGCACCTCCTTTTTTAACAGCTGCCTGCCATACAGAAATTAACCAAGCGACCTTTTCCTCATGGCCTCATCGCTCTGTCAAGAAAAGTCCCCCCCCCCCAATTTCTGACTGTCAGAGGAACAATGGAAGAGGCCTTATATTACCCACACTGACCGACAGTAGCTTTCTGGAGTTTCAGACAGGGGCTTTCCCTACCCTAATCTCATACCCTCCAACGCCCTGAAAGCAAAAACCAGGGTGCCATCTTCCCAGACATGTTCTTCTCTCTCCCCCCCCCCCTTGCAACAGATTGGCAGCCATTTTGGCCACTGTGATCTGGTGCAATTTTGTGCTGTGATCTCGCCCTGAAAAAAGCATCCCCCCCCCAGGGAGAAGTCATGGTGCAAAATAATGCGAGATCTCAGTGGCCAAAATGGCTGCTGTTCTCTAGCAAGGAAAAAAATGGGATGTCCCGATTTTTCTAGGACACTTGCGATGTATGCCACCTGGAGAATCTGTGGGCTGAACTTGAGAGCTTCTGTGTGCAAAGCAGATATAATAATAATAATAATAATAATAATAATAATAATAATAATAATAATAATAATAATAATTTTATTTATACCCTGCCCATACATCTGGCTGGGTTGCCCCAGCCACTGAGCAACAGTCTGGATGCAGTAAACTAGGCCAGTAGAAAGAGGGGGCTCTCCACTCATGGCCAGTTCTCCTTTTCCAGGTTTTTCTCACATGAGTGTTAGTGCTGCTATCCCTACCCATAATTCTCCTTAGAGCAGGGAAATTTGTCTTTCACCATTTTCAATTTCAAGTTGAAAGTCCTCTTAAGATAACTCAAAACTTTGACCTTGCCTGGTCAGCAGGGCAGGAAACAGGTCCAGGTTCCAGCAATGGCAGAGTTTAGAGACCCTGAATTTATGCTCCCTCGCGGTCTAGATTTCGATATCCTTGGCTGGCTCTGAGAGCAAAGAGGACTTTTACTCTCTCCACCCCCATCCTCTAGGAAAGATGCCAAAAAAGCAGCTGGGGAATCCCAGGAGCTGGAGAGGCACCCAGACCCAGTGCTTTTTTTCTGGGGGGGACGCAGGTGTACACATACCCCTAAACATTTTGTGAATCTCAGTTTGGCCTCAATGAGGGGCAGTATTTCAGTATGAGTAGGAAAATGAGAGTACCCCTAAACATTTTTTTTTTTAGAAAAAAATGCACTGCCCTAAGAGCAAACAAACATTTCCTCTGCACGAGTGATGCTTCAATGTGGAATGGGGAGAAATGGGGAAGCACTGTCTATTCTGCTGCTCAGGTAACACTTTCAA
Organism: Podarcis bocagei; assembly: GCF_964188305.1. Lineage (NCBI taxonomy): Eukaryota > Metazoa > Chordata > Lepidosauria > Squamata > Lacertidae > Podarcis > Podarcis bocagei. The sequence goes on from NC_138141.1 coordinate 22,290,467, forward strand.
AGACAGACCCTTGCCAAAAATGTATCGGTCAAAGACAATTGGGAACTCCTCATGTGCTATTAAAAAAAAATAAAAACCCACTAATACACTGGAACTATCCAGTTAAACGGCAATTACGAAACCCTGCAAGCTTCCCGGCTGCAGCATATTAATAACACAATTAAACATGTATCACTTAATGCAAATGGAAAAAAGATAGAACTTAATCGGATGGCAGTGCAACCCCAGGAAGTGACCATTTAGCAAACTAATGTCTATTTAATTATAGGCCCCTCCTCTGTAATAAGCTAAAACACGCCAGTCTTTATCATTTCTTTTCTCAGAACTCAGTTGCAGTGCTAGTCTGAGGAATTCCATCTCGGCTTCCCCACATTGGCAGTGACTCAAGCCCTTGGACAGCTGTGGAGATTAAATTCCCTGAATGGTCCTTGGCATCTTCTCTTTTCTTTGCATTGTCCAGCTGCAAACAGCTGGATGGGACATATATTCCCACCACCAGCTTCTTCTCTGGCATTTAATGTGGGTACATCCCAATAGAGAACTTTTGGATCGTTGTGTTCTGCTATATCATGACTACTACAGAATATTCCTGCACTGATATATGGTTTTCACTTTAAACAGTCCTGGCTTTGACCACAGAACTCTGGAAGCTGTAGTTTGTTATGGGTGCTGAGAGTTGTTAGGAGACTGCCCCCTTCCTTCGCAGAACTACAATTCCCAGAGTTCCTGGGAAGGGGGATTGATTTTTAAACCATTCTGAGAATTGTAGCCAGCCTCACTGCTGCCTTGCCTGTCTCCTTTCTGGTAAGGGTAAAGGTAAAGGACCCCTGGATGGTTAAGTCCAATCAAAGACGACTATGGAGTTGCAGCGCTCATCTCACTTTCAGGCTGAGGGAGCCAGCGTTTGTTCACAGGCATCTTTCTGGGTCATGTGGCCAGCATGACTAAACCGCTTCTGGCGCAACGAGACACCGTGACAGAAACCAGAGCACATGGAAATGCTGTTTACCTTCCCGTCACAGCGGTACCTATTTATCTACTTGCACTGGTGTGCTTTTGAACTGCCAGGTTGGCAGGAGTTGGGACAGAGTAATGGGAGCTCACCCCGTCATGTGGATTCGAACTGCCAACTTCCCAATCAGCAAGCCAAGGGCTCTGTGGTTTAGACCACAGTGCCACCCACGTCCTTTCCAGTAAGACACAGCGACATCGATAATGGGAGATCAAATCTCTACACGACTGTATTACCGGGGGGTGGGGGGCTGAATGCATGAAAGCTTCTAAGCATGTCCACCCAGGTGTGCTTCAAAACCCCCATTCAGACCTTCGCATTCAACATGGGAAGGTTGGGGGTTGGAGTACACAGGGACATCTGGGGGGTGAGACCAGCATACAGACCACCTCCTTGTGCCTTTGCCTCCTGAGCAAGGCTAGCGGTGTGAATGGAGCCATTTGTATCATTGTGTATTCATGTTGCTAGTCAGTGCGCAATGCTAAATAATAAAATAATTTGCAAAAATGGGTCAGCTCATGGTCAGCCAGTTGATGAGTGGAGCATGTGGCGAACCACTGAGACGAATGGTTTTAACATGCAGAAACACCAGCTTAAGGCTGATTGAAGCCACGTCCTGCCATGTCCAAACGGTCATGCACATCAACCCGCATAAATGGGAAATGGCGCATGTTTCCTGCTCCTCGGGGAGCTGCAGCAATTTCCCTGCAGAAAGCACAAAGCCTGCGAGGTCAGGACCGGCTGGAGTCTCTCTGTGACGGGTGATCAGTTCAGGCTGACAGGTGTGAAGTTGGCAATTTTCTTTCCCAAAATGGCCAGATAAACAGGCTGGCAGCAGTCAGGGGAGATGGAGAGGGACGTGGAGATAAGGGGGGAATGGAAACAGAAAAGATGGGCAGCTGGAGCAGATCACTCAGCCAGCTCTGTCACAGACCAGAAGCAAAGAAAAGGATTAACCCTACACTGACTGGCCCACCCACCACAAGAAACATCTTTGGGGTGAGATGGAAAAGGAATAGATTTACAGATCCAGGCAAGGAGAGCTCTGGGCTCTTAAAGGACTCTGTAGGTTCATAAAGGCATGCACCCTTGATGTAAATGTGCATATGTTTAGATGATAGATGATAGATAGATAGACAGATAGATAGATAGAGAGATAGACAGATGATAGATAGATGATAGATAGATAGATAGATAGATAGATAGATAGATAGATAGATAGATAGAGATAGATAGATGATAGATAGATAGATAGATAGATAGATAGATAGGTAGATGATACATGATAGATACATGATAGATACATGATAGATAGATGCTTTCGTAGATTTTCACGGGTACAGGAATGCAGGTTTTGGTGTCTTCGGGTGTCTTCCCGTGTAAGAGTTGGGGTGTCTAGGCGACGTTTCGACGAGGTCTCACTCGTCATCTTCAGGCTGGTGCTTTCGGCTTCTTGTTACTGGAACAGAGCAGGATCTCAGTGTTTGAGTTCCTATAAATACTGTTGAGGGGGTGTGGTGTATAGCCTCCAACGTTCTGGGCAGAGAGGAAGTTCCCAGGTTAGTGTGCCTTTTCTTCTTTTGTTCATTAATTACTTGAGGGATATCTTGAGTGATTTCTTGAGTGATATTCTGAGTACCACTTAGGAGGGTCATTAGGTGTGGATTAGTTGCTAAAGCTTTCGTGTCTTGACCTCTTGAGCTTGTGAAGAGTTTTTCTGAGAAGATGGCTGTACTGCAAATAGTTGTGCTCTGGCTTGGCTTCGTGTATAGGGGCGAGCTGTGGTTTTGTGCCCTGTGCCAGCCAGATCTGTGTAGGGATTGCAGGGGGGTGCAGTATCCGGAGGTGCCACTATGGTTTGGCTACTGGATGGTGTCTGTAATTTATCTGTGGAGAGGGTCTGGGTTTGGGTCTGGTGTGGTTGATTGGAGATGGCGTTCTGTGTGCCTCTGGTTCTGGTGTCGGTTTTTGTGGGGAGGGCTAATTTCCAGATGTCTGGCAGGCGGGACGTGTCGTCACGCTTGTTCATGTTGTGAGGGTGTTTCTCTATCTCGATGGCTTCCATGATTGTTCTCTTGTGGTGATGTTCCATGTTAAAGAGCATAAAGTGGTACTCAGAATATCACTCAAGAAATCACTCAAGATATCCCTCAAGTAATTAATGAACAAAAGAAGAAAAGGCACACTAACCTGGGAACTTCCTCTCTGCCCAGAACGTTGGAGGCTATACACCACACCCCCTCAACAGTATTTATAGGAACTCAAACACTGAGATCCTGCTCTGTTCCAGTAACAAGAAGCCGAAAGCACCAGCCTGAAGATGACGAGTGAGACCTCGTCGAAACGTCGCCTAGACACCCCAACTCTTACACGGGAAGACACCCGAAGACACCAAAACCTGCATGATAGATAGATATAGATAGATAGATATAGATAGATAGATAGATATAGATAGATAGATAGATAGATAGATAGATACATGATAGATAGATGATGATGATGATAGATATCGATAGATAGATAGATAGATAGATAGATAGATAGATAGATAGATAGATAGATAGATAGATGATAGATAGATAGATAGATAGATGATAGATAGATGATAGATGCCTCTGGGAAAATTAAGGTGGACTCTTGCCCTACCTCCCGTTCCGGCTCCGTCACCCTGTGGGCAAAGCTTTGTTTTTGTTTTGATTTTAAAGGGAGGGGAAGAGGCAGGAGGTGTGAGAGGTCCGGCACAAAAGATCAGGGACTGGGGTCCCCAGGGCATCCTCTAACTCTGCTCCTGAATCCTATCCAAGCAAGGAGAACCCTAATATTTTCATTAAACGTAGGTGACCAGTTGGAAATATGGTCCTGTGTTGAGCAGACTTGGGTCCGGTCCAACATTTCACAGCTTTCAGTTCTCATACCTAACACACACCCTCCAAGTGTCACGATTTTCTAGGGACTGTCCTAGAATTACGAAAGCCATCCTGGCTTCTGATTTGATCCTGGAAGGTCCCTGTTTCCCCTGCCAGTGCTGCCAGCTTGGGAAGGAGGAAGAGACAAGTCATGTCCCAAGTGATGGGGGCAGCAACAGCGGTGACTTCCCCAAAGACCTCAGTAATCAAGCAGGGATACAAGGGATTATGTCCTACATAAAAATGTGTGTGTGTGTGTGTGTGTGTGTGTGTGTGTGTGTGTGTGTGTGCGTGTGTGTTCAAAGTCTGTGCATATGTATTTTAAGAAAATAAGTTGTTGTTGTTGTTTGATTCTGCCTTAATTCTAAGCAAGATTTTAAAACTAGTGTGATTTTAAAACTAGTACCTCTCCCTTGAACACTGGAAGCCAATTAAAACTACTTCTTATATGATGAACAAGATTGTGTGTGTATGCTATGACTTAGGGGTTAATGGTATGATCTGCAGTAATTAAAAAGCAGAAAACAAAATCACGTCCCCAATTTAATGCAGTGTGTTTCAGTTGGTTTTAGTTCATGCATGTGCTTCATATGAGCTCTGGCTAATACTAAAGGGTGGCCATCCCCCAACCTAGTTGCCTCCAGATGTTGTTAGACTACAACTCCCATCATTCCTGATGATTGGCCCTGTTGGCTGTGGATGATGGGACCTGGAGTCCAACTACATCTGGAGCGGGTCGGCTTGGCAAAGGCAGGCTCATTATATCACTTCAGGTCCTCATCTAGTGGCAGTGGTAGACCAGGCCTAAATTAGATTCTGTGTTCGGGGACTCAGCTACATTAGTCAAAAAAGAGCATCTTAAATGTGTTATAAACATGCAGCACCAGATGGTGCTTTAGGGCCCAAAACATTTCTATGTGATTTTACATAGGGTTGTTGTTTAGTCGTTTAGTCGTATCCAACTGTTCGTGACCCCATGGACCAGAGCACGCCAGGCACTCCTGTCTTCCACTGCCTCCCGCAGTTTGGTCAGACTCATGTTTGTAGCTTCGAGAACACTGTCCAACCATCTCATCCTCTGTCGTCCCCTTCTCCTTGTGCCCTCCATCTTTCCCAACAACAGGGTCTTTTCCAGGGAGTCTTCTCTTATGAGGTGGCCAAAGTATTGGGGTCTCAGCTTCAGGATCTGTCCTTCCAGTGAGCACTCAGGGCTTATTTCCTTCAGAATGGAGAGGTTTGATCTTCTTGCAGTCCATGGGACTCTCAAGAGTCTCCTCCAGCACCATAATTCAAAAGCATCAATTCTTCGGCCATCAGCCTTCTTGATGGTCCAGCTCTCACTTCCATACATCACTACTGGGAAAACCATAGCTTTAACTATACGGACCTTTGCTGGCAACGTGATGTCTTTGCTTTTTAAGATGCTGTCTAGGTTTGTCATCACTTTTCTCCCAAGAAGGCATCTTTTACATAGGGTAAAACAATTTAATTCATGACTTATTTATAGCACACACCCCCTGTGCATATATCCACCCCAGGTTTTCCTGAGAAAGACTATGGACTGGGTTATTGTGAGGGTAAACACAAGAAAGATAGCAGAACCCTATTGCATGTTATTTTTTAACGTAAAAGTGAAAAAAGCTTCTAAGAAACTAAATTACATTCACAAGCAGGGGCGGGTCTACTATGAAACTAGTGAAGTTTAAACTTTAGGGACTCTAATCCCAGAGGGGCCCCAGGAGCATCTTTTGTCCCCATGGTTTTTTTTTTTAAAATGGGTCCAGTAAACCCAATTTGAGTTGCACTACTCATATTGATTGATTGATTGATTGATTGATTTTACTTTTTCGTATATCTTTCAACAATCCCAAAGTTTGAGATTTAGTAGCACACACGTAATTCTTGTGGTAAACAACCCCACGGAAGAAGATAACAGTGGTTACCCAGACCTTGTGGCTGGTTGTGAGGAGGCCACCATGGCATTTCAAGTTTCAGGGCACCCAAAATGTAGGTCTGCCACCTTTTCCCTGGTGATTCTGAGGGCCTTTGCTAAAAAAGAAAAGAAAGGCCACAAACAGACACATAGCTCTCAGCTCAGACATCGTCTCTCCTTGCCAGTTACTGTCTGGCTACTGGCCAAGCTGCATGCTTGCCCCTGAGGGCAGTGGTAACTGAAAGAAGAAAGCTTGATGGAAGGAAATAGAACATGAATTCAAGCACAAGGTTCTCAGGTTGGGTACCATACTTAACACAACAGCTATATAGTACAGTGGTACCTCGGGTTAAGAACTTAATTCATTCTGTTTTTTTTTTTTTTAATAAATTTTTATTGGTTTTACAGCATTTTTAAGAAAAACAAACAAACACAAAACAAAACAAACATACAAAATAATTTCAAGATATTTTCATAAACCTCTTTTCTTGGACTTCCCCGTACCCCCCCTCTCTGCATCCCAGTGTCCATATTTGAACTAGCAACTCCCAGTTGTTACTTTCTAATCTCTGTCGTCTTAGTCCTCCTTTATTGTCTAACCTTGTATCCCTGTACCCTGTTACTTCTAGCAACCACAACATTTTAACATTCGTTAAGTTTATAGTAGACCTTAAGATAGCTTTTAAATTTTTTCCATTCTTCTTCCACCATCTCTTTGCGTTGGTCACGGATTCTGCCTGTCATCTCAGCCAGTGTCATATAGTCCATCACTTTCATCTGCCATTCTTCCAGAGTAGGTAAATCTTGTGTCTTCCAATACTTTGCGATGAGTATTCTTGCTGCTGTTGTGGCATACATAAAGAAATTTCTATCTTTCTTTGTCACCAATTGGCCGACAATGCCCAAGAGAAAGGCCTCTGGTTTTTTAGAAAATGTACATTTAAGTACCTTTTTCATTTCATTATAGATCATTTCCCAGAAGGCCTTTATCTTCGGGCATGTCCACCAAAGGTGATAAAAAGTACCTCCAGTCTCTTTACATTTCCAACATTTATTATCGGGCAAATGGTAGATTTTTGCCAGCTTGACTGGGGTCATGTACCACCTGTATACCATTTTCATAATGTTTTCCTTTAAGGCATTACATGCCGTAAATTTGATACCGGTGTTCCATAACCATTCCCAGTCATCTGACATAATGTTGTGTCCAACATCCTGCGCCCACTTAATCATAGCAGATTTAACTGTTTCATCCTGTGTGTTCCATTTCAACAGCAAGTTATACATTCTAGATAAATTCTTAGTATTGGGTTCTAGCAATTCGGTCTCTAGTTTTGATTTCTCCACTTGGAAACCGATTTTCCTATCCTGTTTAAAAAATTCCATTATTTGGCGATATTGAAACCAATTTTCTACTTTGTGCTTCAATTTCTCCTGACTTTGTAGTTTAAACTTGTCTCCATCCTGTTCTAAAATTTCCCAATACTTCGGCCATCCGACCTCCATATTGAGTTTCTTCACTGCTTTAGCCTCCACTGGTGACACCCATCTAGGGGTTTTATTTTCCAATAAGTCTTTGTATCTTATCCAAACATTAAATAATGCTTTTCTAACAATGTGATTTTTAAAGGTACTGTTAACCTTGTCATACCAAAGATATGCATGCCAACCAAAAGCATTATTGAAGCCTTCCAGATCCAAGATGTCCGTGTTCTCGAGGAGCATCCATTCTTTCAGCCAGCAAAACGCTGCTGCCTCATAGTACAATTTTAGGTCCGGCAGGGCAAAGCCCCCTCTTTCTTTAGCGTCAGTCAGTATTTTGAATTTAATTCGGGGCTTTTTGCCCTGCCAGACAAATTTCGAAATGTCTTTGTGCCACCTCTTAAAACATTCCATCTTGTCAAGAATCTGCAAGGTCTGAAACAAAAATAACATTCTAGGCAATACATTCATTTTAATTACTGCAATTCGGCCTAACATTGACAGTTTCAGATTTGACCATATTTCTAGATCTTTTTTAATCTCTGACCAACATTTTTCATAATTGTCCTTATACAAATTGACATTCTTAGGTGTTAAATAAACCCCTAGGTATTTGACTTTCTTAACCACTGTCAAACCTGTTTCCTCCTGAAATTTCTCCTTTTCCATATCTGTTAGGTTTTTCCCTAAGACTTTAGTTTTTTGCTTATTCAACTTAAATCCAGCCACCTGGCCAAATTGTTGAATTATTTCTAAAACCCTTTTCGTACTAGTGTTTGGCTCTTGCAAAGTCAATACTAGGTCATCTGCATACGCTCTTAACTTGTAATGTTTAGCTCCGACCTGCACACCTTTGACCTGCTGGTCATTTCTTATCATATTCAGCAACACCTCCAGAACCGAAATGAAAAGTAATGGGGAAATTGGGCACCCCTGCCGAGTTCCTTTTTCTATCTTAAGTTCCTCAGTCACAACATTATTTACAATCAGCTTAGCTTTTTGTTCGGAATATATTGCAGCCATACCATTCTCAAAACCCTGGCCTACCCCCATCCCATGAAGATTCTTCCTCATAAAACTCCAAGAGATATTATCAAAGGCTTTCTCCGCGTCCACAAAGATCAATACTGCTTTAGTGTTTATATTCACCTCCAGCTTTTCCAAAATGTCTATTACATTCCTTACATTGTCTGCTAGGTGTCTTTTAGGGAGAAAGCCTGCTTGGTCTTTATGAATCTTCTCCATCAAAACTCTTTTAAATCTTTTTGCCAAAATGTCTGCAAAAATTTTGTAATCCACATTGAGGAGTGATATCGGGCGGTAGTTCTTGAGTTGAGTCTTTTCAGTCTCTGACTTTGGTATGAGTGAAATATATGCCTCTTTCCACGATTCAGGTGCCCTTTTTCCCTCAAGAATCTCATTACAAACTTCTCTTAGTGGTTGAATCAACCATTCCTTCAGCGATTTGTAGTATCTAGAAGTCAGTCCATCTGGTCCCGGAGATTTGCCCAGTTGCATATTCTGAATGGCAGCCTCTATCTCTTGTTCTGAGATTCTCTGGTTCAAGTCCATCTTACTTTGCTGAGAGATGTTTTGTAATCCATATCTTCCAAGGAATTTGTCTATATCTTCTTCATTTTGCGGGCCTTGGGTGTAAAGTTTTTTGAAATAACTTAAAAAGCAATTTCTAATTTCATTAGGTTTAGATATGTTCTTTCCATCGACCTCTAGGCTTGTAACTGTATTTAGTTTCTGCCTTTTCTTCAATTGCCATGCCAAAAGTTTACCACATTTATTTGCTGATTCAAAAGTCTTTTGTTTCATTTGCTTTATCTTCCATTCAATCTCTTGGTTCATCAATTCCATATATTGAGTTTGATATAACTTAATCTCTCTTAAAATGTCCTGAGACTTTGGTTTTGTTCTTAGTTTCCTCTCTCCTTCCTTTATCATTTCCAAGATCTTCTCTTTTTTCTCATTTTGTTTTTTCCTCTTTATTGAATTTTGTTGGATCAAAAATCCTCTCATAACAGCTTTACTTGCGTCCCAGATCACTCTTTTCTCCACGTCAGTCCTCAAATTTATTTCAAAATAGTCTTTTAGGGTCTTTTGGGCCTTCGTGAGAATCTCCTTATCTCGAAAGAGGGTGTCATTCATTCTCCATCTAAATTGACCGGTTATTGTGAGTTTCATCTCCATCTTCACGGCGTTATGGTCGGAGCAGGTTTTTGGGCAGATTTCCACTTTCTTAATCTTTGGAGCCAATCCACTAGTAACCCAGATTTGGTCAATTCTGGTCCAGGTCATCATTGCTTGGGAGAAGAAGGTTCCCTCTCTCTCCAGAGGGTTCCTTGTTCTCCAAATATCTATCAAGTCCATGTTTTCTGTCATTTCGAAAAAAGTCTTAGGGAGTCTCCCTTCTTTAGTGACTGTTAGTCTTTGTGCCTTGTCCATATTAGTGGAGACCACGCCATTCATGTCTCCCATGATTATCATGTTGTAATCCAGATAGTCCGTCAAAGTTTCATGAAGTCTCTTAAAGAAGTCAGATTTGCCTTCATTTGGTGCATAAATTCCAACAACTAAAAGTTTTTCTCCTTGTACTTGTATCTCCACAGCCAGATATCTCCCTTGTTCATCTTTGAATATCATTTTTGGAGCCCATTTCTCCTTCACATATATTACCACTCCTCTCTTCTTAACTTTGTCTGATGAAATAAATTCTTGTCCTAACCTTTTATTTGTGAGTAATCTCCTGTGGGCTCTAATTATGTGAGTTTCTTGTAAACATATCAAATCCAATTGTTCTCTGTTCAAAATATGAAATACTTGTCTTCTCTTCAAAGGCCCATTCAGTCCATTACAATTCCAACTAAGGAATTGCAGAGCCATCTTGTTATTTTCTTAAGGCTCCTCCAACAGCTCCAAGTTGTTGCTCTTCTTCTGACGGTGGTGGTTTTTGTCCAAACGAGAGATTCAGGATATCCAGTGCTCTCCTCTGTTCTGCAAGTGCGTCCACAGTCCCCTTCTGTAGGTCCTCCTGATATCTTGCCAAAAATTTGTCTTTATCTTGAATTGTCTTTATTTTCACTTTCTTTGCCTTGTAGTCGAATGACAGTCCTTGTGGGAACTCCCACCTGAAGCGGATAAGATTTTTCTTTAACAAAAGAACCAGATCCTTGTAGAAGTTTCTTAAGTCCAAGATGTATTTTGGTATGTCTTTAAAGATCTGTACAGCTGAATTTCCAATTTGCAGGGCTTTTCCAAAGTGTAGTCCTAAAATTTTATCTCTTTCCTCCTTAGATCTGAGTGTGATCAAACAATCTCTTGGTGTCTTTCTATCTTGCTTTTTGCCCAGTCTAAAGGCAGTTGTAATTTTGAAATCGTCTTCCTCCAGGTCCCAACAATCCGCAAACTCCCGTGTCAAATATTCCACAAGGTTGTCACTTTCATTCTCCGGAATCAGTCTTAATTTTAAATTTCTCTCTTTCCTCTGTAACTCCCACAAGGCCAAGGTTGCATCATGCTCATAGACCTTCTTGGCAAGTGGCTCTAATTTCTCCTGCGTCTCTCCAGCTGTGGCTTTGGCCTCTTCGGCAATTTGACGCGTGGTGGCGTTTTCCTCGACCAATTTGTTTATAGATTCTGTATTCTGGTTTAATCTTGTTGATATTTCTGTTAATTTTTGTGTGTTCTCTGAAGTCTGTTTTGTCAAAGACTCCAGAGTCTGGTTTATCTTAAGCAAAGCTTCTGTCACAGCTTCCATAGAAACGGCTGCTCCTTTGTCCTGTCCTGTTGTTCCAGCTAGTCCGGCTGTTACGCCTGAGATTGAACCTCTTTTCTTTGCTTGTTGCAGCTGCAGCTGTTGCTGTTGTTGTTGCTTGGTCTTGGCTCTTGTAGTTATCTCTTCTTGTGGCCCACTCATGTCAAGGTCAATTCCCACGGGATTTATTCTCCCTTGGAAAATTCCACTGTCTTAGGCCGTGAACTTAATTCATTCTGGAGGTCCGTTCTTAACCTGAAACTGTTCTTAACCTGAGGTACCACTTTAGCTAATAGGGCCTCCTGCTGCTGCCGCATGATTTCTGTTCTCATCCTGAAGCAAAGTTCTTAACCTGAGGTACTATTTCTGGGTTTGCAGAGTCTGTAACCTGAAGCATCTGTAACTTGAAACATCTGTAACCTGAGGTACCACTGTATTTTAACTTTAGGATAAGAAAAATCAGTGGAGACAGTGATCTGGTCTTTAAAAGGAGTCCTTTCAATATAATGTTGGCTTAAAGACATAGCCCTGAATATCTGCTGGGAAGGAAATGTCCGGATTTTCCAACTGTTTCAATGTATTATTCAGGGGAAGAGAGATGCAGTCGAGAGGCCATGATGAATGCTGAGCAGCCGTTAAAGCAGCCTCTAGCCCAGGGGTTGCCCATTATGTTGGATCACTGGGCCCATTTGGAATTTCGAAAAAGGGTTGCAGGTGCCAGTCACAAAATGGCTGCTCTGTGGGGGATGTGCCATAACATAAAATGGCTGCCATATCTAAAAAACAGCAGAAGAAGGGGCAAAGTATGGGGCAGGCGTGGCCCCCATTAGATTCCACACCTCCAGTGGAGGTGAAAAGGCAGCTCCATCAGGACCGCCACTCTCATTCAAAGAGAAGCTTATTTTTGTTCCTTTGTTCAGAAAGGGAAGGAGGGTGGGTGTCCAGTCCTTGCAATGGAATATGGGCATGTTTCAGGGAACATGTACAGTGTACGAGAGGCTGAGGTGATGCGGACAGGAACTAAGCAGGAAGAGCAAAAGGTATCTCATTGTGCTGTGGATTTCTGAGACAGATTCTGCTCAGACCTTTCGTGGGTGCCATAGGAGGTACTGGCAAGCACAGTGGCCCCTTTGGGAATGGGGGAATGCAGGGCCAGCCCTAACGTTGGATAGAGTGGAGTAGCCTGACTGGGAATGCAGGGCCAGCCCTAACATTGGATAGAGTGGAGTAGATGCCTCAGACGGCTAATGATGGGGATTGGGCAGAGATGGTGAGGAAATGGAGAACAAAGCTGTATGTGCCACGAAGTCTGACTTGCATACCTTAGTCTGCTGCTCTCAAGCTAAGTCAATCCTGATACCCCCTGCCTGCCTGATTGATTGATTGACTGACTGAATAACATTTGTATACCACCACTTGATTGTAAAAATCTCTGACAGGCCCCAAATATATGGGAGACATTCTCCTATTATTGAGAATCTCCTGGCTGTTGTGATCAGCAGAGGGGTCCCTCTTAGTTGTTCCACCTCCCTCAGAAGTCTGGGGTGGTGGTTACCTGGGAGGTGACCTTCTCTAAGGTAGCCCTTAAATCCTGGATTTTCCTACCCACCGGGCCAGTCCAGCACCTGCACCATACAACTTTTGGTTCTGTACATTTCAATTCACAAATCAATTTCATTGCAATGGGCCTACTCTGAATAGATTTTAGTTGGCTGCAACCTTATAGGGTTGCATCCAATGAGCAGGCCCATCGAGGTCAGTGAGCATGACTAACTTACGATTCATTCACTGCAGTGGGATTACTCAGAGTGAAATGTGGTTGCATACAACCTTATAGCTATGCCTAAAGCTGAACTGTGCTGTGAGGAGCTCTGCCAATGCTGTTTCTAAGCTGCGAGGGCAATTTGAGAAACTCTCCCCCCCTCCCCGCCCTGCTCTCTCTGTGGGAATTTTGGACTCACACCTGTTCCTCATTTGTTCCAAGGAAACCCAAACTGGGAGTGCACCCGCTCCAGGCTCCCTGCAGCTCCAACAGAGCAAGAGAGAGCCCCGTGTTATGGTTTTATCCCCTCATTGCTCAGCTGTGAGAGGGACAGGCCTGGGAAAAGAAAGGCAGAAATTCCCTCTGGGTTGTTGCTACAGTGCCATTTGCCACGTTGCAGCCAGGCTCTCCCTCCCTCCCTCCCGTTTCCATTTCAGTGCCCAATCTGTGTGCCTTTGTTCTCTTTTCTGCGCTTGGCTAGCTGTGTTGAACCAGCTGTTAGGAATCTAGATTTATACATACTAGGGATTTGTGGGGCCTTTTCCTCCCCCCCCAAGCCTCGAGATCTTTCATTCATCTTATCAAGACTCACTTTCCTCTAAATTCTTCAGGTGCTTTTCCAGAGCAAGAACCTCAAAATTCCTTTCGAAAAAAGCCACGAGAAACAGTAGTTCTAGGGAAATGGTGCTGTTGGACTATTGCTTCCCTCACCCCTCACCTTTGGCCAAGCTGGTTTGGGCTGAGGACAGCTGGAGTTCGACCACATCTGGAGGGCCACAACTTCTCCACTCATCTCATACCAACTTTGGCCAATGCAAAGACTGTTTCTTCACCAGCCCTCGACTCCCAACAGGGTCTCCAGGACAGTTGAGGATTGTGATGCCCATAGGACAGGTGGACTAGTAATCCGTGACAGGATTAATCAACATAATGACTACAACTCCCATCATTTGTGACCAATGGCCCAGCTGATTTGGGCTGGTAGTAACTGAAGTCCAACAACATCTGGAAGTCGCGATCCCTGGTATGTGGTAATGCTTTCTTTCTGAGGGCATCAAGAAAGGGTGTCTTATCATTCATTCCTTGAGGTGTTCTCTCCTCCTTCCATTTCTGAGCACTGAGAATCCTGGAAACCCTTTCTAGTCTATTTAAAAAGCTGTCTCCCCATATGTGAAGACCACAGCAGGGTTTGAAGTGTAAGAAAACAAGAGACTATATTAAGAAACATGTTAGGATGGAATTACAGTGGTGCCCCGCAAGACGAATGCCTCGCAAGACAAAAAACTCGCTAGACGAAAGGTTTTTTCATTTGCGATTTGCCTCGCAAGACGAATTTTCCTATGGACTTGCTTCGCAAGACGAAAACTTCTTGCGACTTTGTTAAACCGTTTAAACCGTGCTTCGCAAGACGAAAAATTCGTTAGACGGCAAAAATTGCGGAACGAATTAATTTCGTCTTGCGGGGCACCACTGTAGATAAGACAGAACCTAAAACCTCAATTGTCTGTATTTTGGGTTATAAACATCGATGCCGGGTAAGCGGGAAGTTAAATTGGAATTGTTGAATTGGAATATAACTGTTGAGCAACAAATTATTTCTATATGGAAAAAAGAATAAAATATTGTTATAAAAAAGAAAAGAAAGAGCGTCTTATCAAAACTCTTTGGCTTCCCTACAGATTCCTTTGCTGATCTAACCAAGGAACAGCCTGAAAGTTGGCAGTAACTCATAGGCGATTTGAGCAATGCATTTCACAAGGACATAAAAACAGCCTGCTAGACCAGAAGAATTCTCCCTCAGACAGTGGAGGTAGAACATAACCATCACTGCTCAGCTCTCAACAGGGCCCCAAGTATCAAGGAAAGGCAAAAAGGTGATGTCCGCAATGCAGCTCAGCTAAACATACACATCAGTGTTCTCTGTGGGTTCATTCCCATAGACAGCAATGGATGTGCAGTGCCACTGTTAGAATTCCACTCGTTTTAGTAACGCTTTTCTTTGGCTTCTAGTGAAATTCTGCTGACACATCTTCAAATTTGTCCTGAAATTTGCTGTGAGGGGGGGGGGAACCAAACTAACCCAAACCCAAGGGCATCTCGAATACATACACAGCACTGATCCGCTAAGCAGCAAGGTAGTCTCTGCTGGAGCTCTGAGCCTGACAGATGGTATTGGAAGCCGAAGCTCCTTGGGCATAGGCCAAATGCTGCTCTGATAAGGAAGGGCAATGGAAGAGCAAGATGGCTGCCAGACCAGACCAAAGGAAGGCCCATAACCTTCCCCTTCTAGAACAGATCCTACAAGGAGCCTTGAGGCCAAATCCATCTATCCAGACAGTCCCCCTCCACCGCTGCCACTGTCTATCTATTTCCCTTTCCCCAAAGGCAACCTGAAATGACAGGTCCCCAGCTGGCACTCGGAAGGACACACCATGGCTTCTTCTGCCAGCCAGGGACCTAGTGACACATCCCTGTGATCCAAAGTGACAGCCACATCCTGGTTGAAGATCATAGTGGGGGTGATTTTTCATTCTTTGACCCTTTCTGAGCCAGCTCCAGTGGAAAGGAAAAAGATGCTCCTCCAGATCTCAGCTTTCACTCACAGAACCACATTTCCCAGGGGTTCCTTGGGCAGAGAGCTCAGAAGCCAGACACACAGGAATCTGATGAACACAGAGCAGTTACCACAAGGGATGATGAGCTAGTGGTTTTCCAGATATTTTTGGACTACAACTCCCATCCGCCCTGACCATTTGCCATGGTGGCTAATGGGAGTTGGGAGTCCAACACTAACTGGAGGTCCACAGGTTCTCCACCCCAGGTTACTGAAAATGAAATTTCAAGATGGCGATCAGAATTCCCTGCCTTAAAAGTGAAGTAACTCTGCCATTTCAAATGAAGGTGGGAATAGTCCTATTCAGGTAAGGAAAACATCTGATGAACTTCAGTGAAGGCAGTCCCACCCCCCTGGCCCCTAACTTTAATAAGTTACCAAGAGTTCTGAAGGGCAGTTTGTACATCCCAGACCAGGGACAAACAGAGAAGGGATGGAGACTGTGGCCCATGAACTGCAAGGGCATGTCAGGTGGCATTTTAAAAAGAAAAAGCTTAGTCCCTCAGATGGTTATTCACACAAGCAACTGTGTGGAGAGGTGCCCCCATGGTTAGAGATGAGGCAGGCAGTCACAGGTCACTTGGGCAGCCCCCAAATACGGGCTGCCTATAGCCTCAACAGCAGTATGGCTACATCCATGCATGGAAACTGACAACTGGTGGATTGGCTGAGCTGTGAAACCAGACTTATTGCCCCACTTGGGCTTAGACAAACCCAGTAGCATGAACAGCTTCTAGTCATGATAGATATACTTTGCTTCCACTTTCAGAGACGGCATGACTCTGAATACCAGTTGCTTGGAATCACACCTGGTGGAGAGCGCTGTTGTAGTTAGACTCTACCTGCGAGCTTCTCATAGGCATCTGGTTGGCTACTGTGAGTACAGGATCCCGGATTGGACATCCCTTTGGTCTGAACTAGCAGGGCATTGAAATGCTATCTCTTTTTGTGTGTATATTTGGGCACAGGAGCAGGTCATGCCCCAGTGGAGAAGGGAGGAAAGGGTCAAGAAGCTCATAGACAGTCAGTGTCTATGCTAGTGCCATGCAGACACAGAAGGTTGGAGGTAGGCTTCTTTCATGGTGATGGGGATGTCTTGGGAGGGCATGTGGGGAATGGGCTTGGGAACCTAGGAAGCTGCCTTACTCCCAAGTCACACTACTGGTGCTCCTAGCTCAGTATCATTTACACTGACCAGCTCTTCAGGGTTATCTGAAGTGGGACAATCCCAGCCTTTACTGGAGACTGAGCCTAGGAGTTTCTGTCTGCAAAGCAGATGCTCTAACCCTGAGCTACAGCCCTTAAGATAAAGGAAGCTGCTTTCTACTGAATCACACCACTGGTCCATCCAATTCTATTGTCTACACTGATGGGCAGTGGCTCTCCAGGTTTCAGGCAGGGATCTCTCCCAGACCTACTTGGAGATGCCAGAGACTGAACCTGGGACCCTCTGCAGGGAAAGGTGATGCTCTGCCACTTAGCTATGGAGAAATGCTGTAAGAGGAAGGAGAGGCTTACGAGGAACCCCTTGCACTTCTCCCCTGAAGAAAAGGCAGAATCAGAGGACAAGGAGAAGGGCAGGAAGTGTCTGCCTGCCAAGCAGCTTCCTTCCAAAATGGCTTCTATGCACCGTAATCCAGCTACTACAAGCAGACCGACAGCAGGTTAACAGAAGCCGCAGGGAGCCTGAGAGTAGCTGATGTTGCTGCCAGTTCCCCCTCCATCCAACATACAGTTTTGCTGGTGGTCCAGAGGAGGCAAAGAACCAGACCCGCTGCAAGCTTCCAAAGAAGAAACAGATCCAGGCGCTCCAGCTTCCTTGTTTTAAAATTCTTTATTTATAAAAAAGTACATTTCTTTCCACAGTTGAACCACTAGTTCTCTCTTTTTTAAAAATTTTATACAAGTAAAAGATTGCTTCCCCCAAAATGAAAAATCCCCCAGTTCAGCCCAAACAAAAAAAAAGGAACGACGACAAAAGTTATTATTACAAAGAATGGGGAAACAAAATAAAAAGAAATAAAATAAAAGAAACAAAAAATAATAATCATAAAAGCAATTTCAGTCCATTACATTATTCATAATATTCTTTTCTCTCTCTCTCTCTCTTTTTACAAAAGCACTTACAACACAGATTACCAAAAAAGTAGATTTTTTTCCCGAATGCTGTTTTTATTTATTTATCTTATGTCACAATGATCATTACAGCAGCAGGTGGGGTGGGAGGAAAGGGGAGGAAAAGGGTGTGGATACAGTCACGAGTGGATGAAAACACTTTGGAGATTTTTCTTTTCTTTTTTAATGGAAAATAAAATAATCATCCAAGTTTTCATCTGGTGTGCAATTAATCCCCATGGTTATCTATTTACACCGGTTTGAGTATCTTACCCTAGAGAGCCATTACATATACATTCGCTTTCAAGAGAAGAAGGACCCACGGAATGTTCTAGCAAAACAGAATACCCCCACCCTCCCCATTTAGCACCACGTTAACACAAAAAATTCACACCCTTGTACTTTTGGTTAATCGTTCCAGAGTCAGGAACGCCCTTGGGTTCCAGTAGTGACACGGACGACCAGGGTTTAAACCAGGGCCTGGTTTATGGAACTACATTGGGATCAGGCTGTGAAGCATGGTTCCCTGTGACTGGCAAGTGGTATGAGGCATCAGGATTGGCTAGCCCGAGTTTGAATAAATACCAGGATTCTAGCCCTTTGTCTTTGTAAGGTCAACCAGTGATATGTTCGCCTGTTCTCCACTTCAGGTAAAGACACTGATCTCAGGGATCACCTGAGCTGGAAAGGTTTTGTATTTGGATCGAGTGGCTCGCCCCACCACCCAAAAGGCTGGTCACTCTGAGTGTGGCCACCATAGGTGCCAACTCTCTGGGATCCTGGGTGCCCAAGCACCCACAAAATTCCCCATGAAGGAACCCAGCACCCACAAATTTCGGTGCCAGGGTCATGCACATGGCACCCCCGGCCCTGGGCTCCCACAGTCGCTGGGCCAAGCTGGCCACTATAGTTGTAGTCAACTTGGATTTAGGCCACTGTCAAACCAAAGCTCCAGGATTCCACCTTAAACAGTCATGGCGCCTGGAAGCTGTAGTTTATTATGGGCTCTGTGAGTTGTTAGGGGATTCTGATACCTGCTGCAGTTCCCCGAAATCCCCACAAAGAGGGATTGATTGTTAAAGTGAGACTGTAGCTCTGGAAGGGGAATAGGAGTCTCTCAACAACTCTCTGCACCCTTAACAAACTACAGCTCCCAGAATTTGGGTGGGGGCAGCCATGGCTGTTTTGGAGTGCTTCAAATGTATGACGTGAATGTGGCTGTAGATTCCCAACTATTTCCCTGACAGAATTCTCAGGGAGCCTAAGCATACCTCAACTGCCCACTCACATGTCCTGGCATCCAATATTTTGTCTCAATCAATCATTTGCCTTCGTTTTAAGGATTTGAAAAAAACCCTTTGGCCAAATCTCCTTGCGATTCTACCCAAACAACGAACGGCTTTCCGGCATCACCACCCCCTTAAAAATCTAAATGGCTTCTTCTCCCCCAGTATGCATCTTGCTTTGCAATCAAGACCACCCCAACGTTTGTGCCTCCCCCCCCCTTACCGGAAACCTTCCCTTTCTCTCTCTCTCTTAAATGGGCTGAATAAAAATGATTCAAAGGGAGGCGAGGAAAGAAAATCGGTCCCATAATTAAATAAGGGAAATCAAATCGCTACGGTAAATTGAGATGGGTAATCCCAGACATAAATCCCATCAGAAAAACACCTGCCATGTTCTATTTCAAACGGATTTAATTTGGCCGATAACGCAGATTTCTTCCTCTCACATTTTTTGCTGGGTGTCCAGGAATGGGGGTGACAGAGATAAGTTTGTGCCCAGAAGCACTGTTTTCCTACCACCCCACAGCAGCCAGCTGCTCCCTGAAATTGCACATGGCACAAAAGCAGCAGTTGGGAACAGGATGTTGGGTCTCTAGTAGTCTCTGCCAACTTGGTGCTTTCCAGATGTTGCTGAACCACAACTCCCATCAGCCCCAGTAGGCATGGATAATGGATGGGACTTTTAGTCCAGCAACATCTGGAGGGCCAAAGGATTCCTCACAACCGCTTTACTGTGCAACCTCCAAGTCTCTGAACCAAACAGAAACTACTGTCAAAATTAAAAAAAATCCTTCCAGTAGCACCTTAAAGACCAACTAAGTTAGTTCTTGGTATGAGCTTTCGTGTGCATGCACACTTCTTCAGATGCATGCACACGAAAGCTCATACCAAGAACTAACTTAGTTGGTCTTTAAGGTGCTACTGGAAGGATTTTTTTTTATTTTGACTATGGCAGACCAACACGGCTACCTATCTGTAACAGAAACTACTGTGTCTTCCTTCTGTAACGTGGCTTGTGCTATGCACCCCACTAGCATACAAAATGACCACCTCAACACCTACAGTCTGGCTCAGCGGCTGGAGAGCCTGATACAAGATGTAACACTCTAAGAAGTACAATAGGAGCGAGGAACTCCCAGTTTGCAGTTTAAGGGGCTTCTCTATTGGGCCTGTGGGACCTCTCCATCACGCCAGAAGTTTCAGTACAAGCTGATCTCCAAACTGGCAGCAAAGTGGACTGAGAAGAGAGGTGGAGGCAATAAATGGGAAAATTGGGGGGCTCAGAATGTGCTCGGAGATCCTTATTAACAAGGACAGAATGTGGCCCTGATGTTGGGCCACGCACAGCCAATACACTAGGCGTGGGGGTGAAGATATGCTGATACCTAGAAGAAGAAAACTATAGCTGAACTTATGGTTTGGTTTTTTGTTTTACATTTCCCCAAACCTTCTCCTTTCGTTGCTGCCACTTATTTTGCAGTAGATGCAACACTGTTTTACTCTCATAAGTTGGTTAAGAGTGAATAGTGAAGACAGGAAGCATTGTCCTCATTCTGAACTGGCTTCAGAACTATGCTATATCACCATGGGCATCGATCAGAAGCCAGATTGTGGTCAATCCTTCTTGCCCTCACTCTAAAGGGGCTTCTGGGAGAGAAAACATGATGGTTGTCATGTTAAAGTTCCCCCCCCCCCTTTATGCTCAAGCCCTAACTCAGCCTTTTCCTTCCTCCCTCCCTCTTTCTGCCTCAGGTGGCTCACCAAAAAAAGCAGTGGAACCCAAAACTGCCTACGGTTCTAGTAAGAATTTTTTTCAACTGGAACTTAGTTCTGGCACCTCTCAGATGGGTGCCATTGCCATTATAAGAGAACAAGTGAGGCATTCGTGGTGAGTTCTGGCACCTCTTTTTCAAGAAAAATAAACACTGGTTCTAGTCTTGGTGATTCCTGGCAAGGCCGCTATGAGCTGCGCTCTTCAGGACTTGGTGTAATGGAGGCGAATCAAGAGTTAACAGGGCATCCCCTTATGCATTAAGCAGGTTAGCTTTCTAACCAACCCATCCTCCGGCTTCTTTTAATTTTTAAATTTACATTGCCACCAAATTTTGGGGGGAAAAGAAAAGAAATTTGAGTAGGTTTGCAGTCTGTGTCCTGTTCAAGCAACACATGCTCAGAAATGATAAAAGTAGCCTAAAGCAGTTTCAGAAGATTTCTGAATACTTCAAATATGGACTTTCCACCTTTGCCTAAACCTTTGCCTAAAACAAAATTCAAGGAAAGCGAGGAAAACAGAGCCCGTGCTCAATAGCTGCTTGCATTTCAAGAGACACAAACTTTCCTAGGATTACTGGTGGTTCCTGGTTCTTGGTGGGGTGCTGGTGGAGAAAAGCAGAAATCCTGTATCTCGACAAAACCACCTGATGCTTCTATCCATCTATGGGTCTTTACTGCAGTTGTTCCCAACTAGGAGTCCCCAAAGGTCACTGGGTGACCCACTGTCATCTCCAGAAAGCATAGCCACTGGCCAGGGAGGATGGCAACATGAATCTCCAGTTACCTACAGCTGCAGCAACGGATGCTCCTAGTGTTATCAGAGGCCTGGCACTGACAAAAGCCTTGATCCATAATTTTTTGTTATGTTTTTTTTTTTTTGCTTTTACAGGCATCTTATTTCACGCTATGGATTAACTGTGAATCATTTAGCCTTGCTAATTAGGGTCCCGCGGGGGTCTTGCATCCAATTCAGGGCCGCTTAATACATGCTGAATTTCCTACACAGATTATCGATGCTGCGCAAACAGCGATGCGGCACCCGCGCATTCTCCTGCATGCCAAATTAACACCCGCCTCTTTTGCCTCGCAAGCGTGGCCTGGAAGCTCCAGTTGGGTGCTGTCGTACGTCTATATGGAAGCGGTATCTGCCGCAAACCTGGAGTCCTGCTCGCTTCAGCAGGCACAGTACGAAGACTGGTGGTTGCTTTGCCTTCCGATTCCATGGCAGATTAAGAAGAACAGGTGCATAGATGTACATACAGGAAATCTGTCTTGGGCGTTGGACTCCAAATTGACTCATTACATGGGCAATTGGAGAGAGGCTTTTCAAATGGAGGATAGGTTTGTCTGTGATATTGGCCATCATATGTCTATAGATCAGATGTGTCCAGGATCAAAACAGCATATATAAAGTCCCATCTGCATTATGCATCTAAAGCATTATCATACCACAACTGTGGCACATAATTTAAGGGTGCTGAACATTGTTAAGAGACCTCTATTCCCTCCACAGAGTTGCACTTCTCAGAGGGGTTTAACAACTGATCCCTCTTCCAGGAGAACTCTGGGAATTGTAGTTCTGCGAGGAGAACAGGGGCCGCCTGACAAGTCCCAGGATTCTTAACAAACTTCACTTCCCAGGATTCTTTGTTCGGGGTAGGCCATGGCTGTTTAAAGTGGTATGGTATTGCTTTAAACATATAGCATAGCATAGCTAGCATAACTTCCTCCCAAAGAATCCTGGGCACTGTAGTTTTGACTGTGTTGAACATGCTCTACAGTTTCCAGGGCTCTCTGGGGAGAGCGGATGACTGCTGAAGCCTGCAGAGTAGATCGCTCCAAGAGGAATGCAGCAGATGCTGTCTCTGTTTTTGCTACAGCCTTTGACAAACTGCTCTGTGCCCTGTGGCTATTGAAGACACAGATGCAATATTTAGATCAGGACTTGCTTTTTGTTTGTTCGAAACCTTTCTCGTTTTCTCTTACAAGGAGCCAACAGCTTACGTACAGATCTCTCTGTGCATTCCACATGGCCATGGTCTTGAAGCCATCTGGAGGGATATTTGGGATCTTGGATGTATCAGATTTCACTAAAAGAAAACGCTGCGGACACTGAATGTGCACAGGTTGGGGTGCCTAATCACAAGATCCAGCTCTGATCTATGCATATCCAGTATCCATGGATATGGGACATCTGAGAGGGGCTCAAGTTTCCAGACCTCATTACTGCCTGTAAAAACACCTCTGTGTTTTTCCTCTGTTCCTCACCCCTTTCTTGAAAAAAGCAAATGACGCCCCTTCCCACCATCCAGATTATTTGAAAACTCAACTCTCAACATAGGAGAAAATGATGCACATCTAGTCATATCAATGCAAACAAATGTGTCGTTTATTCAGGTTGCGGAATTTCGGCCTCCCGGATGCAGAAAATTTTGGAATCCATTTCCCCTGCGGTATACACGTCCTGCTTCTGCCTTCCCTCAAGACATGCAACAGAAGGAGGGGGTCTTTCGTCCCTACGTTACCCTGAAAGATGTTACATGGCAGAAGTCCCCTGTGCTCAGTCTGAGAGAAGCCTCCAGCGATCAATGAGCCATGGGAATGAAAGCTATGCACACAGTGAGCAGCCGCTGAAAATGTTAACCTCCTCCTCGTGGCAATGGCTACTGCCTGCCAAGCCCCCAATATTTAAAGAAACGCTATCGGCACGCCCACTTCCATTCCCTGCAAGCAATGATGGGTGTGAATGCATGGTCAAGCAAGGACTGATCCTGTGGAGGAGGCAGCATCTTGCCTGATCCAGCCCTTGGAGATTTCTTCCTCCTTCATAGAGCAAGACTTGGGAATGCGGGACGTTGCTCTTTGACTAAGCCAGGGCTCAGGAAGCTGCCTTATATGGAGTCCCTCTAAGGTAAAAAAGGTAAAGGACCCCTGGACGATTAAGTCCAGTCAAAGGAGACTATGGGGTTGTGGCACTCATCTCGCTTTCAGGCCGAGGGAGCCGGCGTTTGTCCACAGGCAGCTTTCCGAGTCATGTGGCCAGCATGACTAAACTGCTTCTGGTGCAACAGGACACTGTGATGGAAGCCAGAGTGCACGGAAACGCCATTTTCTTTCCCGCCACAGCGGTACCTTTTTATCTACTTGCACTGGTGTGCTTTCAATCTGCTAGGTTGGCAGGAGCTGGGGCAGAGCAACGGGAGCTCACTCATCGCAGGGATTCGAACCGGCGACCTTCTGACTGGCAAGTCCAAGAGGCTCAGTGGTTTAGACCACAGCGCCACCCGCATCCCCTATGGAGTCCATCTTCCTCAGTACTGTCTCCACTGACTGGCAGAGGGTCTCTGGGATTTCAGGCAGGGTTCTCTTCCAGCCCTACTTGGAGATGCCATTGGGGATCGAAGCTGGGACCTCCTGCATGCAAGGCCGCCTTTGAGCACCGAGCTGTGGCCTGTCCCCTGCAGCCTTCAAGTAACACTGAGCACGTGGGAAGGGAATCGCTCTGCACAGCCAACCTGGAGCAGGAGGTTGGCAGGAGTTAGCAGAGAGAGCCACAGGAGCCGAATGGCCCATTGGCAACCTCTATGTTGGGCCCAATTTGACTCTGTGGTACCCCTTCCTTGTTTATCTATGTGCGGGAGCGGGGGGGGGGAGCAAATTTTGATAACACACATAGTTTTCTGAACACATACCAAAAGCCTCATGAGGCATGCCCATTGTGGAAAACTTAGGGAGATAGGAAGCTTGCCTTATACTGAGCCAGACCACTGTTTGTCCATCTAGTTCAGTACTGTCTGCACTGATTGGCAGCAGCTCTCCGGGATTTTAGGCAGGGGTCTATTTGGGAGCTGTTATCGGGATCTGAACTCAGGACCTTCTGCATGCAAAGCAGTGCTCTGCCATTGAGCTACGGCCCTCGGATGCTCCACCCCTCTGACTGAAAATAACAATAATCGTTAAAAAGCAAAGCGAGAACACAGGAGGAAAATTGCTACACTTGCCCTCCTGGATATCATGCAGTTTCCTGTTGTACTTTCACGGTTGTTCTTTTGATGATCAAGTCATTTGTTATGTTTCCTAAACACACACACACACACACAAGGCTGGTGGATTTCGCCTCCCCACCACACGTGCGTTGTGGGAAACGGCAACAGGAGCTCAAACGAATATACAGATACAGATATACAAGCTCAGCTGAGGGTGGAGATGCCTTTGCCCCAGACCATCTGAGCTTTTTGTGCTTTCTGTCTTTGTGGCCCCCCTCCCAGTCCAAAAAATTCATTGGTGTGTGATTTAGGCCCCCGTCCCCCGTACAACGTTAAGACAACATACAAGTTCCAGTGTTTTTTTTGTGTTGAGGGGGAGGGGGGCATCAAGAGGGGAAACCCAAATATTGACAAAGAGACACCTTAAGACTACAAACAGAAGGGTTTTTTCGGGGGGGGGGGAGGAGGGTTCAGTATACTATACAAGGGTGGGCAGTAGTCATTAAAAGGAAAGGAATCTTAACACCAAAGCCACAGAAACAACACTTTAGGGAACAAAGATCTGGTGGAGGACTTAAGGGAGTGGGGGGGCAGGGAAGGAGAAATGTTCCCCCCTCTCCCAACCCCCCCTCTCCCCCCCCAACAACAAAAGCAAAAATGGATAAAACGAACAACCAGCCCCCTCCTGCCTCGCCTTGTCCTGGTTGCCTCTGAACCAGCAGCAGTTCATTAAAGGAAAAGAAAACAAAAAAACAGAGAGTCTCTGTCACACTATGCACCCTGCCCAGGTCGATGTGTGTTGTGTGTGTGCACGCATGGGCTCGTGCGTGAAGAGGGCACGCAGGGGCTGTGCGTGACAGCTGGTGTGGCCCTGGGGCTCGGAGGCAGCGCGTGGCGAGTGCGAGGAGGCAAGAGAAGGGGGGTTGGCCGGAGCGAGCTAAACATACCACTCCTTTTTGGAAATAAAAGACCCGTCGTTCTGAGAGACCATGTTATCGGCTATGTCCAGCTGCTCGGGGTCGTACTGGAAACCGAGTGTCCTCTCGTCGTAGGCCTCCGAGCGGGCCTCGCCCTCGTCCACCGTGAAGTAAGGCCGCTTGGAGTCGTCTTCGTACTTGCCAGGCGGCCCCCCGCCCAGCTTGCGGTCCCCTCCGGCGCCGTCCTCCTCCTCGTCCTCGTAGCTGTGCCCCCCCAGCGGGCCGGCCTTCTTCTCGTCGTCCGAGTCGTCGGGGTACTGGAGGTTCTGTGCCATGGGCGGGTGGTGCTGTGGGATGCCGGCTTTGCTGTAGCCATTGCCGTAGACGTGCTTCTTGGTGCTGTAGTCGCCCTTGAAGGTGTGGCGCCGGTGGCGGAGCACGACAAAAACCACCACGGCCAGCACCACGACCAAGGAGACTCCGCCCACCACGCCCCCAATCACAGCGGTGGGGATGGTCGACTGCGCCACGGATGTGCCCGGTGGAGACGGGGTGTAGGGGAATTCTGGGTAGGAAAAGACAGATGGAAGGGGGAACAAGCGTCAGTCTGTGAGGAACGGCCACACCATGCTTTAAGAATTTAAAGAAAGCAAATTCAAAAAAAATATATATCGGGGAGGGTGGGGGGGTGGGGAGATGAGGAGAAGGGAAAAGGGAGGGAAAAGTCAGGGGAGGGGGGGTGGCTACCTACGGAGGCCCTCCGCTCAGCCTCTGTGCGTCGGATTAAGCCTCAAAGTCCGCTTCTGTCAGCGCAAGCAAGTTAGCATCATGCATCAGCCCAGCACATCGGAACATCCTGACTCCATGTTCCTGTCAGAGCCAGGAGCTCTTAAATGCCAACTGCATGCACCCACCCCACCCCAGGGAAACATCTTTAGGTGTTGGGGACCAGAGCTGAAGACACCGTGCTCCTCAAATTTCCCTTCAGAATTCCACCCCACATTTTTTTCCACCCCTATCCTGAGCACTCAAAGCACATCTGCCGAATATTCGCAGAATATTTGACAGTGGGTGATCATCAGGCTTCTGTTGCTGTTTGGTACGTGTTTGATAAAGTTTCCCGCTTGGAGATGTTAAGATCCCATGAAAAATCGAGGCAGGTGGATAGAAGCCGCCGAGCCCTAAAAACGCAGCGTCCTATTTGCAATGCAATTTTGAGTGATTCTTGCTTCGAGTTTGCAATTTTGCAGGCAGTTTATGCATTTAAAATTTATATACCGCTGGGTTAAAGAAAACCTCAAAGCAGTTTACAAAGAGAATAAAACAGTAAGGTTATTGGTATTATTATTATTATTATTTTAAAAAATCTTTCAAAGAAGAGCAGCTATTTGCAAAACGGCAAATTCCGACATGTTGTCCATTTTGGTTTTGGGTGGGTGGATTTCTATCTGTGACTATTTGCTTCAGCTCAATGGGCACCCAACTTGGGAATCAGCTCTGGTCTCTAGAGCTTGCCTGGAATAAGACCCCTGTGTGTGAGCTTTTCGGGGATAAACAGCAGGCACACCTGAAAAGGTGAAAAGAGAGGCACCCTCTCCCACTACACTCTTCCTCCCAAAGAGACCCCCCATTCTTTCACAGAAAGGTAACATTTCATTAGATGTGGCTTTGCCCCACAGATGTCCAAATCATGCCATTATTCCTCTTTGAAAATTGGGGAAGAGAGATTGTGTGAGCCAGACACCCAAGTGGTAGGATGTGGTATTACGTCCTCTTCTAGCTCGTCCTAAAAATTTGCGAGAGGCTTTGGAAAATATTAATGTGATGCAATCCATTAAACCAGCACTGAAAGGAAGTTCCATCAGGGCACCTACTGTATTCAGCAGGGATGTGTTGCATTTATTTAAATAATGATAATCTGCACCAAGTTAACCCCATATCTGCACCCAGAGAGAAAGCCCCTGCAACCTGTATGAGTTATCCATGTTTCGCTTACACCTTTTTATTTACTGATTTTGTAAAATCCGGCACTCAGGGGTAGACTGCGTGTGCATATGGAGGCTTCATTTTTTTTTTTTTTTTTTGCTGCCGAGTCCTACATCCCTCCATGGAGTTGACTGGCCAAAACCATTGGTGCCAAGACAGTGGTCACCTTTGCACCCGGGCTGGGGTGGGGGAGAGCAAACTCCCTAAGTTAATGACACCTCATGAGAAGCAGGGGCTTCTCACAAATTTATGCCCTGCCAGTTTCACTATGTTGACCCTGAGTTCTTCCGGAGGGAAGGGAATGGTTTCCTACCAGCAACCCTCTCCCACTGCTCGCAAACTTACAAACCTCCACGGCACACGATGTCATCCATTTCACACCGAAGCACCAATTCCCATCCCATCTTCTCTCTCTTCACAATAGAGGAAGTATTCTTTTATTCCTCCACGAAATGGAAAAATGAGTGCGACAAGGCAGACCGGCCAAGGCCATGCAAGAACTCAGAACAGGGCGGGGGTGAAGTTGGGGTTAGACGCCTGGCTTTGAGCCAAAGGCATTATCGTTGCTGCATATTAGCCCAAGCAAATGCTGGACGGAAAGAGAGAGAAAGAAGGAAAGAAAGAACGAAGGAAGGACAGAGAGAGGGGGACCACTGTATCTTGTTTGGTGTATCCAAATTTAAGATGAATGCCAGAATCCTACAGCTGAAAAGCCTCCCCACCCCCTCCCCACAAACCATAGGCTCACCTGCATCTGTCAACCCCACCAGTATATTTTCTCATCTCCCCCCCCAAAAAAATCAAGTTGTTTTCACTGCATGTTCCAGTCTAGAAACCTTGCCCTCCAGATCCCACCACATGGGGCTGCGATTGCTCGTTGGTGCACTCTGCAATCTGCTCAGAAGTCCTCTCTCCTCTCTATTGCACCATGTGAGTTGGGTGTAGCAAATTCAGTCCTGCACTCCCAAGAGCCCTAGACAGGGAACATTTGTGGGGAGAGGGTGCATCCCCCCCAAACAGAGCACTCCAAAGGACCGAGCAAGCTTTCCATTGCAGTTGTAAGGAGGGTGCTGCCAGGGACCGAGCAAAGGAGCCCATCTCCCACCAGGGCAGACCTGCACAACGCGAACAAGGACCATAGCTTAGTGGTACAGCAGTCTGCCTTGCATGCAGAAGGTTCCAGGTTCGATCCCTTGCGTCTCCAGGTAGGGCTGGGGCAAAGATCCAGGCCTGAAACCCTGGAGAGCTTCTGCCAGTCAGAGTAGACAGTACTAGATGCACCAATGGCATGAACGGTAGAAGGCAGCTCCCTAGGTTCCTCACTTGCAACCTGTGGGGTGAGCAAAACAGCAGGGAGAGGGGAGATCTTCACCCTCTTTCTCTGCCTGTCTCTCAATTCCAGAGGAGACTGCAACTCTGGGCTCAGACTCCAAGCTCACCCATCACCCCCCGCTGCCATGCCACACTTCCCATTATTAACAATTCAGTAGCAAAATAGCAAGATGCCGTTTGTTTTCACACAATCCCCCGGCACTTGTGTGCCCGCCCCTGTGACACCCCGTTGCCATGACACTTCCACAGATCTCTCTTTCCCCAATGCCGCCTGCAAGGTGAATTGTGGTTAGGGGTGGGCCGGAGGGGGGGTGGGGAGAGAGAGATTATAGTTTCCAGCATTTGCATCCAGTCTCTCTGCTTCTCTCAAAGCTTCCCTGCTCCC
Organism: Podarcis bocagei; assembly: GCF_964188305.1. NCBI lineage: Eukaryota > Metazoa > Chordata > Lepidosauria > Squamata > Lacertidae > Podarcis > Podarcis bocagei. The sequence continues at coordinate 22,319,719 of NC_138141.1, forward strand.
CCCCCCCCAAATTTATCCTTTGCCTCCAAGTTGTCTTTTTCTCTTTTACTGGGCTTGAAATATAAGGCTTGACACACAGGGATGTTTCCTATTCCTTTCCTATCGCACAGAAAGCCTTGCCTGCTAAATGGCTGGGTGGTGTTGCACTCAAGGTAGGGTTCCGCTTAGGGGCAGAGGAGCAGCGGCTGGTTAGAAATTTGGCAACCTCGCACAGCTCACTGTTCAATGACTTTGGGAGACCGTGGGTTCAATCCAGGGCTAGTCCTACTCAGAGTAGGGCCCTTGACTACGTTAGAGTAGTTCATTTGAATGGGTTTTCTCCAAGCGGAACCGAGTTGGCTACAAGCCCAGGAAACCCAGTTTTGTGGGGGAAATACCAATCAGAGTAGGAGGAAGAGCAAAAGGGGAACCAGAAGTAGAAAAGAAGGGAAGGGGTTTGTTTTTTTTTTTTTTTGAGAGAGAGAAAGGGACAACCATCTTATGGAAGGGATAATGAAAAGGAACGTTCACGACACCGCCACTTGGTGGCGGTAGAGACCAGCTCTGCGCCCCAGATTCTTGGTGGGGAGGCGACTTTCAAGAGCATTTTGAGATTCCTTGCAGCCCCCTTTGCCCTCTGCAAACATCCTTTGTGGAGGAGGCCTTCCTTCCTCCCTTTCTGTCCAAGAAACAAGCTCCAAGCCAGGGTTGCTTTTCCTGTGAGATCCCCTAACGACAGGGAGATCCTCTTCAAACAGCGTCATCCCAAACCGTTGGGATTCCCTTTGAAGCTCAGAAGATCCTCAGCCTGTATCTCAACCTTCCCTCTCCCAAGCCAGCCATACTAGGAACATTTCACATTGTCTGACTGCACGGAGATGTTCAGAAACCTCAATGAGATGCCAGGTTGCAACAGGGTTGGGAAGACATGTGGAATTGCAATGATTTGTCCCCTGCCAAACAGTGATGGGGAGCCTTTTTCTTCTTCCAGCCTGAGGCCTGCATGCCTTCTAGTGGCAAGTGGGGACAGAGGCAACAGCGTGTGGAGGCAAGGCCAAAAGTGGGCAGAGCTATGGCCGTGACTCTTAACTTTCTGCAACAGGCTCCATTTCAGCCACGCAAAATCCAGAGGCAAGGAAGACAGCCTGAGGTTCTCCACTCCTGTCATAGTCCAACACTTTGAATGCTACATTACACAACATTGCCTCTTCTTGAAGGCCAGATTACATCTAACTCTAGAATTAGGAGCATTCTCACCTGCAACCCCATTGGACTATGACCTCTGTTTGCATGCTCCAAAATTACCTGGGACCTCAGCTCTTCCTAACTGGCTTTTTCTCAACCAGCTCCACCAAAAGACAAAAGATTCGGGGTTACATCCAATGCTAGTTCTACTCAAAGAAGACCCACTGAAGTTGATGGGTGACTTTGAAGAGTTGCCGGAACTCACCATGAATGCCTCCGCTTCAGAGGTGCCAGAACTGAGCTTCATCGATTTCTGGCCGAAAGAAAGCCCTGGTTGTATCTAACTAAGGTTCATTAATTTCAATGGGTCAACTATGAAGAGAACACAGTGGCATACAAGCTTTTGACTCCCCCACCACTCCCACCTCCAATCCCACATCAGTGTCATCTTTCCACCCAGCTCTGCTGGCCCAAAGTTGACCTCTGCTGCTGATGAATAACTTATCCTTTCCGCAGGGATCATTCCAGATTCCCTCACTCAGGCGTCTCGCCTGCACCGTCTGTCCTGTGTGGTTCGTTTTGCACATTGCACAGCGGTAGAAAACACACACCACATGCTGCACCACTGCAGAATATAACTGGCCAAAGCCCAACATCCTGGACTAGCTGGGCCACTCGCCTGATCCAGCAAGACTCTTCTTATGTTTGAGTCCAGCATCTTGCTCTCCAACCAGATGCCTTTGGGAAGCCTGCATAAAAGACCTGAGCGCTCTCTCCCGCTGGTGATGTCTAAATCTAAGAAGCTACCCAAGACTGTTGTCTGACCATTCAGCCCTTTAGCCCACTCTGCAGGATCATTCGCTTCCTGGTGCATTGGGCCCCCAAGCCAATGAATGGGTGTGCATGTCTGATGTTGGGGCTCCCCATCTCTGGCACCAAAATGGCTCGGACAGGCCCTTGCAAAATGGTTGTGCCAGCCTCAGAAATCCTGGGGACACCCCTTGCCTCCAAGGGGCCCAGTCTCGCTGCAAATCTGCACTGGGGGTGGGAGTCTGTTGCTGCATCTGAAAACCCCATTAGGAGGAAAACAATCTGGAGAGGATTAAAGCCCTGCCATGACATAGGAAGCAGGCAGAGGGTGGGGAGCGGTTTAAAGAGAATCCATCACACTTCTCCTCCCCCTTTGGTGGCGTATAAACCTCTTTTGTCCTCCCCCCCATTAAAACAGCGGGCAGGGGCATGAAAAGCGGCTACCTCGGATTCCACCCCCTCCTCGTTTTGCTCTGACAGCTGTTGCATTCAGGCAAGGCTTCCTGTCCTGCTGCCAATGGCTCTATCTCCTGGGGCAGCAGCTGGAAGCAAAGAGAATAGAGGGATCGCTTTGGGTTTCACTCTGGAACGGGGCCGAGGCTGCTGCGTTTCTTTGATCCCGCCAAAGGGAAAGACAATGGGGGACTTATTTAGGAAAGAGCGATGAGTGCGAACAGGGGCCTGCACGGGAGTCGGGGATTCTCCTCTTCTGGGCAAGGAGGTTAGTAGGATCCTTTCCAGGAAAGGCTGGCACTGAGTGGGTCCCACCTGTTGCTGACAGACAGCTGGAGGGGCCATGGCAGCAAAAGATGCCCAGAGAGGGCCTCCCCTCTCTTCCCACGAAGATGGAAACACAGCACACCAAATTAATAACTCTCACACTGATTATTTGCGGAGGGACGCCATGCCGTCGTTTTCCAGGACGCAACAGAGGTTGGAGGGAGACCTTCCATTTGTCAAGTTTCTAGATTCCCTTTCTGCCACAGAATCTCAGGGGCTGCTTCTCTCATTAGAACTTCGCAGAGTCGTATTTGAAGTCACACGTCCTGAGCATAAGGAGAGAGCTTTTGAATGGTAAAAGCTCCTCATTCTCCCACCCCTCTTTCAACCATATTACATACAAATGCCAGAGTTCCCATTTGGCTACCAGTACATCCGTCTGCGGGACGCGGGTGGTGCTGTGGCTTAAACCACAGAGCCTAGGGCTTGCAGATCAGAAAGCCGGCGGTTCAAATCTCTGCGACGGGGTGAGCTCCCGTTGCTCGGCCCCTGCTCCTGCCAATCTAGCAGTTCGAAAGCATGTCAAAGTGCAAGTAGATAAATAGGTAACGCTCCAGCGGGAAGGTTAATGGCGTTTCCGTGCGCTGCTCTGGTTCGCCAGGAGCGGCTTAGTCATGCTGGCCACATGACTCAGAAGCTGTACGCCAGCTCCCTCGGCCTATAGAGCGAGATGAGCGCCACAGCCCCAGAGTCGTCTGCGGCTGGACCTAATGGTCTGGGGTCCCTTTACCTTTATCTTTACATCCAGCTGCTATTCTAGCCTTCCCCAATGGCCAGGCATGATGAGAGTTGTAGTTCAACACCCTCTGGAGGGTTGGCGAAAGCTACATGACACTACCTTAATTCTACCACCTCTTCCTGCAGCAAGTTGCAAAGCCTGGAGTGGAGTGTTTAGGGAATGGGCTAAGCATGGATCCTTTCTCCACTATGATGCTCATCAGGATATGATTCTAAAAGTGGGTGGAGACAAGCTTCAATGAAACTCTGGACTGGATTTGTGGCTTGTGGCTACCCAGCCCATAGGGGCATAGTCTGTGGGCTTATGCTGAGTCAAGACCACTGATCTCAGTTTTGTCTACACAGACTGGAAGTGACTCTGCTGAGGTTTCAGACAGGGAATCCTTTTCATCTCCCCTGTGGTGATGCCATTAAGGTTTCAACCTGGGATCTTCTGCAGGCAAGGCAAGGCAGGTGCTGTATCACTCAGCTATTGCCCCTTCCCAGCCTTCTGGCACACCAAACCACTGGAAGGTTCAGGACAACGAAAGTCCTTCTTCTGCAAGAACTATGGAACTCACTCCCGCAGGAGGCAGGGATTAGACAAATTTATGGAGGAGAGAGCTCTCAATGGCTACTAGCCACAATGGCTCTGGGCTCTGCTTCCATGTTTAGAGGAAATAATGCGGAAGAGTTCTCTACCTGGTTGGCCACTGTGAGAACAAGGATGCTGGCTGGCTGGCCATCAGTCATGGATGCTTTAGTTGAGATTCCTGCATTGCAAAGGGGTTGGACTAGATGACCCTGGGGCTTCCTTTCCAACTCTACAATTCAATTGGACTGATCCAGCAGGCTCGTCTGATAATAGAAGGAAACTGCCTTTTCTACCCTATGGTAGGGTATTGTGCCAAAGAAGAGAGAAAGGGTAGGTTTATGTGCAATGTCCCTTTCTGAAACCACTGGGGACTCGCCCAGAGGTTCAGCAGCTGCCGTCGGCTTTCCAGGCTCCTGCGATAGGTTTCGGGACAGATGCCAGACGGGTCTTAGGATTTAATCTTCCTGCAGGGTCACCTACTGCTTGTCAATCAAGCACTTCCTTGTGGGGGACTGAGGTGGGGGCTGGCATCCTGCCCCCCCTGCCCTGCAGACTAGGAGGCCAGGTTTCAAAGCAGTCAAGTTTCACTCCTGAATGGGGGGGGGATGCCTGGGATGGTGCTCTGCTACCGTGCGATTTACTTGTCCATTTACCTATTTGAAATGTGTTGCTTTCCTTCAAGTTGGGCCCAAAGGGACAGGTAATAAGAGATTTGAAGGTAGCACCTTCTCACTGTTCCTCGTATCTCCCCTCTCCTCTTCCCATTTCCCCCAATTGTTGACTTTGGATCCAGAGATGTCGCCATCTATGCCGGAACGCTTTTCATTCTCTATTGCTTGCTTGCTTAATTCATCACCAACAATCATTGTCTCCTACATGCCCTCCTTTAAAGCTGTCGTCTGATTAAAGATATGCACATCCCTGTTTGATTTCTGGTTAAAAACCCAAGAATCCATTTTCATTTCAAAACAAATGCGAGTGTCACTGAAACCTCTTAGTCAGGAGGTTGCCGAGGTTCGTGCGAAATAACTTTCTGAAGCCTCTCACAACCAGGCACGATGAACTACAACTCTCCAGCGCAGCTGTTGGGGCGTTGTAGTCCAAATGTCTGGAGGGCACCAGGTTGGGGAAGCCTGCTGTGAGCTTTCAGAAGCAAAGCCTCTTGCTTGTCACTGGAATGAAACTGCACCATCGCTTTCCTGCAGTTTCCTTTCCTTTTCCTCCTCGCACAATGAACGAGAACCAAAAGTGTCTCAGAGAAAACTCCACAGCCAAATCGCGTGTAAGCATTAAACTGCCAATCAACTAAATGCAATTAAAAGCCACAGGGGAGAGTGCTGTTGCATTCAGGCATGGGCACCAACTTTAATAAAATATTGGGTGTGTGGGTGTCAGATAAGCCCTGTACCCGATCCTAGCAACGGAGGTACCTAGGGCTGCTGAAAGTTTATTCCCCTCTCACACCAACTCCCCCCCCCAAAAAAAACAGTTTTGTGAGGTGGACTGGCCTCAGAAACGACGACTGGTCCAGGGCTACTCTGAATCCTTACAGCTAAAATGGGACTTGAACCCAACTCTCCCCAAGCCCAATTTTCTGGGCATCTGGTTGCCCCCCTCAAATAAAATAAATAAATGAAGGCTGGCTGCAAAAATATGCACTGGCCTGCTTGGACATATTTTTAGGACCCATAGTGTTTTCAATTGCTCTTAAATATTGCATTTTAATTGCTGTAACCTGCCTTGGGACAATGAGTGAAGTGGCAATGCCTATCAATTTTTTTGGGGGGGGCTCCTCAAATATTTTATTGGGGGGGCTGAAGGGAGCTGGTACAGTTGGTGCCCACACGCTCAGGTCCTATCTATGGGTTTTTCACAAGCATCTGGGTGGCCACAGTGAGATGAGGATTCTGGACTAGTTGGCCTGATCCAACGCGCGCTCATCTTCCATTCTTATTACTGCACAGGGCTGTGAGGAAACATGAGTAACTGAACGTCTGGGTGCGCGTGCGATTGCAGCAGAGGAAGATCCTGCCTCGTTTCCAACTGCGTAGCTCTGGCTGATTCTGCATCTGTGCGCCCGTGCGTGAAGCTTCCCTGTGCATGCCTGCGCTTCTGCGCCCGCAGATGCTTGGTGGAGCGTGCTCCCCTGCAGGGCGACATGCAAATCCTTGGGAAGCCCCTCCAAAGACACGTGTGGGTGCCGCTAAGCCTCTCCTCCTCGTTCCGCACCCCCAAACACACAAGCAAGCCGGCCGTAATGAAGTTGCACGTCTTGCAGCCTGGATTCACCTCGGCTGACAAATGTCCTGCAACGCCAAGAAAGCTATTACGTGAACAGATTGTGGGAATAAAATATTAAACTTCCACTTATCCATCTTTTTAATGTGCTGTAACTCTTAATGCCAGCTTGCAGCCAGTGCTGGGAGCTCATCATCAGGGGGTTGGCCCAGGCAGGCAGGCAGGCAGGCAGGCAGGCACGCACACACACACACACACACACACACACACTCCTTCCTTCCCAAGGCAGGGTGAGAATCTGCAGGGCGGAAGAGCATTGTGGGAAACTGTGTTTGTTTATGATCAACTGCAAGCATGAAAACTCCAGAGACAGCCTTCTCCGAGGGCTCTCCGATCTGGGATCATCTGTGGTTTTGCATAGATGACTATTTGCTGGGAATTTCAAGGCAGTGTAATAAATATCATTTTAGTTTGAAACACAGTGAGTTCAAGGTCTTACTATTGGTACAGAAAACCCTTAAGAGCTGTACTTAATCTGTACAGTGGTACCTCGGGTTAAGAACTTAATTCATGCTGGAGGTATGTTCAAACCTGAAACTGTTCTTAACCTGAGCTACCACTTTAGCTAATGGGGCCTCCCACTGCCACTACGTCGCCACCGTGCAATTTCTGTTCTCATCCTGAAGCAAAGTTCTTAACCTGAGGTAATATTTCTGGGTTAGCGGAGTTTGTAACCTGAAGCGTCTATAACCTGAAGCGTCTGTAACCCAAGGTGCCACTGTATATGCCTATTTGATCAATTCGATCTACAGAATGGGAACTTCTGCAAGGGCCACACAGTGGACATTCTGAGTTTGTAAGAAGGGACACTTTTACTGCGGCAGCACATGTCCTTTGGAACTCATTGCCTTTTGATGTTAGGCAGCCGCCATCATTGTAAATGGCCCTATGGTCATCAGAAAATTAATAATGGCCCTATGGTCTGATGGCCCTATGGTCATCAGAAAATTAATAATAATGGTAGTAATGAAATTCTGACACTTACTGAATACTTTTCTGTTTCAGAAGTCCTATCCAGACACATGGTTTATTGCATTTTAGCCTTTTTAGATGTTTTAAAATGACTTAAACATATTTCTTCCTTTTCCTTTTATTTGTGTTTTATTGCAGATATGTTTGCTGCCCTTGGCTCCTTTGGAATTCAAGAAATAACCAAGTAATAAATAACATGATGATCCATGTCTTCTAGCTCTTGATTCAAAAAACCACGCATTTGTCGACGCTGCCAAAGAGGCAGCAGGTTTCAGAACATTATGGCCGGATCGGAGTTAATAAAAAGCACAGAGGCTTGATGTGCAAGGCTTTGCAACATCGAGTCAATTGTGCATGCTATGTGCCACTGTGGATCACATCTGCAATAGACTGTTTACAGTAACCTTCACCAGCCATCGGACATTGGGGGCTTTGACTCTCATCAGCCTCTGCCCAGATGTATGTGTCTAGGGCTGAGTGGGGGATGGCTGTGTTGGCTGGGGCTGATGGTAGTTCAAAAGAGTCTGGGGGAAACTAGGGTGGGCAAGGATTTCTTGAGAACAACCCAGCTAAATCCACTCCTTGAAACCAATTAGGAATGCTGGTGGGGGAATGAATGACGCTAGCTCCAGCTTGGCACAATCTTAGGGCCCCTTAGTGGAACAAGGAGGCTCGGGGTCCCACAGATTCAAATCTACCTCCAAATCACCCCAGGAGCATCCTATTTCTGGAGGGCCAGCAGTAAATGAAGACTTGGGGAGCCTTCTACAGGCCTTTGCAGTGGGACTGTCTGCCCCATTCAGAGCAGCACTTGTGCCCCACTCAATCCCCTCCAGGTTAAGGGTTGCATGCAGTTCTGCAAAACATGGTTTCAGTTGCTGCCTTCCATAGCCAATCCTAAGTGTTTATTCTCTATGAAATTCCTATTTTCCTTCTCTTGTAGAATCCACTCTGGGAACTTTTTGATAGAAAAGGAGAATGTTGATGATGGCGTGAGATACGAGAACGATTCATATCCCTTGCAAGAAAATAAATAAATCAGTCTGGCAGACAACTGTCCCAAATACTGTATTTTTCGCTCTATAAGACGCACCAGACCACAAGACACACCTAGTTTTTGGAGGAGGAAAACAAGAAAAAAATATTCTGAATCTCAGAAGCCAGAACAGCAAGAGGGATCGCTGCGCAGTGAAAGCAGCAATCCCTCTTGCTGTACTGGCTTCTGGGATAGCCGCGCAGCCTGCATTCGCTCCATAAGACACACACACACTTCCCCTTACTTTTTAGGAGGGAAAAAGTGAGTCTTATAGAGCAAAAAATACAGTAGGTGCATTTGGGAAGGCTGAATATCTGAGGAAGTAAAGGAACAAAATGATAGACATTGCACTATTCCTCATGCACATTAATTCCACCGCCCGCCTTTTTCATAATTTCTGAACAGAACAGGTTGCGCAGGTTTTGGAGCCCTCCCGAAACCTACATAACCTCTTTGATCAGAGCAGAAAAAAGCAAATAATGACTGCATGAGCCATGAACGGCCATGGCGATATCAGATCACCCTGTGAGGGTCGCCTCTGCCCCTGGGGACTGTCTGGCTGCTTGGTGGTTCGAGCTGAATGTGTGGCAAGCTGTTCTTGGGGGAGAAAAGAGTTTTCTGCCAATGATGCCTAAATTGCCCGCAAGCCCCAAACAAATCTACCTGTAATAGCCTCAGAGAGGCTGACTGAGTCTGCTCCATCGCTAGCCTAATCGGCCCTTGGGGAGAGCCGGATAAACATATTCCGAGGCCATGAATGATTAACAAGGATTTTGCTTTATGTATCCTGGTCTAATGAGACAGCTGCTAATCCCAGCAAACGTGGTATCTCCTGGCAGGAGCTCCTGACCAGCCGCCTTACTTGCCACCTGGGCTCTCCCCACCCGCCCGCCACCTCCCTGTTCAGGGCATCAAAATCCATACTGGCGGGGGGGGGGGCATTTTGCTTATTACTCATTTTGTTTCATTTCATTTTGCTCAATTCCTTACCGACAATTATTCCGATTAAGACTGTCAACGTGCTTAAGAGAGCCGTTAATTGATTAATCACCCGCCTTTTCAACTGATGCATCCATTAACCAACCGATTAAACCGCGCAGCGGATTTGCATACAGGCGAAAGCCCCGCCACTGAAAGGAGCGCTTAAAAGGTCTGAAACTGAAGAACAACAAAAACTGTTTCTGCTATTTGTTGCTGTACGCAGTTGCTGCACTTTTGCACCGTCTGTGACGGCATCGGAACGAAAACAACCCTTTTTGCGGGGAAAAATAAATAAAAATAAGTAAGGAGGTCTCCTTAACTTCCAACCCGCGGATTAAAAATCCGCTGTTGCCAATTAGTCTGCCAATTAAACCAATTAAGTGTAGGGACATGCTGCTGGAAAAGGCCAAGCAGTCCACCTGGGTAACGCTAGATTTCCCCACTGATAGACCAATCCGCCATAACTTTGTCTAATCCTCTTTAGAAACCATCTGTGGCTTGCTCTGAGAGGGGAGACGGATGAGGTGGAAGAGTCCTGAAGGGACTGTGCTCATTCTGACTGCGGACATGGGTGGGGAGGGCACATTTATGAGTTCTCCCCAACGTTAAAAAACAAAACAACAAAATTTGCAGCTTGAAAATTAGTACCACAGGGAGAAGGCTGAGAGAGGAACTGCCACGACTTGTTAGAGTTCTTGTTTATTTGCAGGCAATTTTTTTAATGGGAGGGAAAGTTCAGGAATGGTACCCCTGAAGTCTGAAAAACGGTATAGTCTACCTTACCACTTTGGGATGCTACCCATGAAGTTAACTGCACATCTAGAACATGTAGCTGAAACGGGGCATGAAGCACTTCATCTGTCCTGTTAATTATTACACCAATGTTGCAGATTTCCTCCAAGAGCTCAAGGCAGTGAATATGGTTCTCCCACCCATTCACTTTCATCCTACCAACAGCCCTGTGAGGTAGGTCAGGGTGAGAGCATGAGATTGGCCCAAGGTCACCCAGCAAGTTCATGGTCATTTGGGGACTTGAACCTGAGGCTCTCAGGTCCTATTGTGACACTCAAACCACTGGAGAAGACAGCATGGAGTAGTGGTTGGAGTGTTGAACTGGACCCCAGGAGGTCAGATTTTGTGGTCCTGCTCAGCCACAAAGCTCAACAGGTGACCCAGTTAACCTACCTCACAGGGTTGTTGTGAGGAGAAAGCTGGGAGGGGAGAGTCACATATGCCACCTTGAGCTTCATGGAGGAAAAAAGGGGGATAGGAATATAAGAAAGCAAATAATAAATTTCACACTGGCTCAGTTCTGAACCAGCATTTTGAATTTAGAATAAAGGTTCCAGTGAGCTTCATGGCCGAGTGGGTTTCTGAACTGCTGCTCACAGGTTCTAGCCTGGCGCTTTCACTTCCTACGCCACACAGAATGCCCACTGCCCATCTGCTTCCTCGGCCGACCTCAATAGCCCAGTGTTATGATAAATGCATAATAATTCTCCCCATCCCCAGCAAATTCATCCAGCGTTTTGGAAACCTGTATCACAGTCTCCCTTGTCTTTGAAAAGCAAAACAAAATGCCCTTCCCCAACCTGAAGCTTTGGACTACAACTCCCATCAGCCTCAACCAGAACGCCCAATTGGCCAGGGATGATGGAAGCTGTAGTCTAAGGACATGTGGGGGCCACTAGGTTGGCTAAGGCTGGTCTAAACTTTAAAAAAAGCAACAGAGAGAGACTCCAAAACCTTGCTTATGCTACATGGAAGGAATTGTCAGAGCTGACCCTAGATGCCTAGTCCACCTTAAATTTTCCCCTAACCCCAGGAAACATCTTCTTGCTGATTTGCTAACAAAAATCTTGGCTACGCCCATGCCATCAGCCCCAGAAGTTTTGGGCATGTTGTCAAGCAAGCTCTGTGTCATTTCTGCTGGGGAATAAAGCAGCCTTCTCTCTCTTCACCCACCACATGCCCCATCTCACAGAATCCCCATGGGCCCATCAGCAGAGAGTTCCCCCATGTAGCCTCTGCAAAACGATCATACTTGTCTTGGACGGATGTCAAATGGGGAGCTTCTTCGTGGAAGAAATTGTATTTGCCCTTATTGCTGAGCACCCTGGTATTGATAAGACTCAAAGGCCATTGGAAACCAGAGACTATGGGATGACCAATCTGCTCAGTGAGCTGTTGCTGCAAACTGCACATGGCTATTTCAAAACAAGAGGTGAAGTCCAGCCTTCCTCATCTCTCAAACACCTGGCTGTGCGCTACTTTCTCCTCTCTGTTCCTTGTCCCCTCAGGTTTTCTTTCTACCCCCCTCTCCTTTCTCTCTCACTTCTTTTGGACAACTCCCTCTTGAAACTCTTGGCCGACTACAACGTCTCAGGCTGGCCTTCCTTTCCTAAGCCCCTAATTCTTCTGTTCAATAGGCAGTGCTATTTTTCTAGAAAAAAGAGATGCTGGAGCTCACCATAAATGCCCCCCTTGTTCTCTTTTAATAGCAATGGCACCCACCTGAGAGGTGCTGGAAGTGAGTTTCAGTGAGTTCCAGCTGAAAAAAGCCCTGTCTATAGGCTTGGCCTGCCCATTTCGGAAGCTCAACCAACTACAACCTGGTAGCCTTCTTCCTGCTCTGTGACATCAGGGCAGTTCAGCCAATCAAGGCTAGAGGCTTCAAAACCAACAAAAAAAAATCTCTATGTGTCTTACAATATAGTCTTTTATAATGATGATGATGATGATGATGATGATGATAATAATAATAATAATAATAATAATAATAATAATAATAATAATAATAATAATAATAGCTTATCATTATGAGCCAGAGGACAGACTGCCTGGGAAGCAAAAGGAAAGCCTGGAATCTGGATAATCTTTGGGATTCCTTGGAGATGGGAAACCTTTGAAAGTCTGTTCTGCCACCAAACAGAAGGACATTGGAAATGGATGGTGTTTCTTTACTCTCCAATCACCCAACTATTCCTTTATGGTGCAGATACTGCCATTGGTTGATTATTCCTGTGTGATGTCATTTCCTTTCCTTGCAGTACCAACAAGAACAGACGTCATTTCCTCTGGGCCAACCCAACATCTTCCCTTATTCTGCAGCATTCCCCCTCCCCTCATAACTTCTCACATTGTCATATGACATCACTTTCTCAATGCCTCGCCTGCCAGTCTCACCACTTCCTTCTGAAGCTCAGAGGAGTTGTTCATTTCTATTATTTCTCATCATGGACCTTGTTTAAGCAATACTATTTAAAAACAGTGCAGACAAGTCACAAAGTAGAAAATGGGCTGGGTAGGGAACATGGACAGACAATTTGCTTAGAACTTTAAAATAAAATGAAAAAATCCCCACACACGCCAATAACCCCAAAACAAACCTACCGAGACCAAACAAGAGAATTTCTATAGCGGATGCCCTCTGTTCCTTAGTCCTTTGCAAATAAGTGCAACCTCAGTGGGACACATTTCTTTTTTTGCCACCCCTTTGTTATATCTCCTTTTGTGCCTCTTTCACTTTAGAGCACAGCTCTGATGCTCTTGTGCTTTGTTTGAACCAGACGTAGAAAGGAAAACAAGGGGGAACAAAGTACCAGTGAACAAAAGGAGGAGGAAGCGCAAAGAGAGGAGATGAAACAAGTGATTCCAGCAAGACAGCTTTCCTTTGGGACGCACTTCTTTGAGCATGGCGAAAGAAGCACCGGGGATCCCCCGCCAGCTTGGTTCTGCCCTGAGAGGAAAGGGTGGGAGGTGGGAGATCTGTCAAGCGACAGCGAGGCAGGGGAAAAATAACGGTGTGCGACTTGCTTACACTTCCCTCCCACAACGCGGGCGCTTTGAGCAAACAGGGGCTGCCTTTCCGGCAAGGGGTTCCTACCTGTCACGTTAACTTCCACCTGGCCAGACCGCGTCCCAATGGTGTTGGTGGCCTCGCAGACGTATGTCCCTGCCAGGCTGTAGGTGACGGGCCCCTTGAAGAACAATGTGCTGTTCTGAACCTCCACGTTGTCGGGAAGAGATCCGTTCAGTCTGTCGCAAAAGAAAGGCCAAACGGTTAGGGAGAAAGTTCTTTCCTGTAGCCAGTGAATCCTGGCTAATTCCCTGGAGCTATTATAGGACTATCCAAGCCCATCTGTCTGAGCCCACCTAGTAGAGGTTCAAGTCCATCTGTTCTACAACTCAATTTTCTTGCCAAAACCTTCATTGCCTACTACCTTCCAAATCCAACATCTTCTCTCCTTTAGGGTATGTAAAACTGCCCTTATACAATAAGGCCCACTACATGGAGTGAGTTACAGGTAGGTAGCCGTGTTGGTCTGCCATAGTCAAAATAAAAAAATTCCTTCCAGTAGCACCTTAAAGACCAACTAAGTTAGTCCTTGGTATGAGCTTTCGTGTGCATGCGCACTTCTTCAGATACACTGAAACAGAAGTTGCCAGATCCTTCTATATAGTGAGAAGGTGGGGAGGGGTATTACTCAGAAGGGTGGTGGGAATGGGAGATTGGCAGATAGCTGAGATGAGCCTGTTGACGACTCTTAACGACTGCAATAGGTCTTACAGGAAAAGGCAAGGGGTGAGAAGGTGAAGAATGGCTTAGTCATGTATAATGAGATAAGAATCCAATGTCTTTGTTCAAACCAGGTCTCTCCATGGTTTTAAGTTTGGTAATGAGTTGCAATTCAGCAGCTTCTCTTTCCAGTCTATTTCTGAAATTCCTTTGTAGTAAAACAGCTACTTTGAGATGTCCTTCAGCTCTCTATATTGGACAAACAGGCCAAACCTTACGCCAAAGAATAAACGGACATAAATCTGACATCAAGAATCACAAAACAGAGAAACCAGTAGGAGAACACTTCAATCTCCCAGGACATTCTATACAAGATCTCAAAGTAGCTGTTTTACTACAAAGGAATTTCAGAAATAGACTGGTCTGAACAGAGAGACCTGGTCTGATCAGAGACATTGGATTCTTATCTCAGTATACATGACTAAGCCATTTCTCACCTTCTCACCCCTTGCCTTTTCCTGTAAGACCTATTACAGTCGTTAAGAGTCGTCAACAGGCTCATCTCAGCTATCTGCCAATCTCCCATTCCCACCACCCTTCTGAGTAATACCCCTCCCCACCTTCTCACTATATAGAAGGATCTGGCAACTTCTGTTTCAGTGTATCTGAAGAAGTGTGCATGCACACGAAAGCTCATACCAAGAACTAACTTAGTTGGTCTTTAAGGTGCTACTGGAAGGAATTTTTTTACATGGAGTGAGTGAGTTCGTGTTCACTGACTGCCCCTCACGTGTGTGTGTGGGGGGGGGATAATACCTGAAAAGGGCTTAGATGTAATAGCAGCAGGTTGTGGTCAGTGTAGTGGAATGACAACCAAGTAGCTGCAGGGTTTGAGCCACAAAGCTCAGAGAATGACCTTGGGTTAGCCATCCTTTCTTGGCCTAGCCTATCTACCAGGGTTGTTGTGAGGATAAACTTGGTCACAGGGAACTATCTATATCACCATGAGTTCCTTGAAGGGTGGGATAAAAATGAAAGATGAATTTACAATTGTGCCTGCACCCCTCCCTCCCCATCTTCAAACAGGGTTTTGATTTTGGGAGCAATAGGGGCATGGGGTAAGATCTGCAGAACTTGGAACCCTGGAGACAACACTGAGTTAGATGGACTAATAATAATAATAATAATAATAATAATAATAATAATAATAATATCCCGCCCATCAATGTTCTGACTCTCAATAAGGTTTCCTGTGCTGAGAGAGAGAGAGAGAGAGAGAGAGAGAGAGAGAGCGCCAGAGAGAGGTCTTTCCCAGTTTGGCCACCTACAATCCTGTCAAATGAAGCTTTGAGTCAGGAGACAATTTATGTCAAGGCACCGTGGATCATTTTATAGGACAGATTTACCATCTGTCTGTTTTTTTCTTCTTTGTACTTTTACAATAGTTTTAAGAAATTATTGTGATGATTTATTCGTTTAACTGGAGGTGCTGGGGATCAAATCCGGGACATTTGTGTTAAAAAAAGATGCTGTGTCACTAAATATTCCACCCGACGCCTTTTCCCAAGCCATGGACATCTCAGAAGAGAGCTGGGTGGTGTGTTTGGAGGAGGGGATCTCAGGGAAATAGCTTGAATTCTGCAAAGTATGCAACATCAATAAATTATGCAGATTATAACAGTGCTCATTGCATAATTTATTCTGCTTTTGCTAGACTGGGTTTTAGAGCTAAGTTGGTGCTAAAGCCCCACCAGTTGGAAACTGATGCCTTGTCCCGTCAGTGGGAAATGCTGGCCACATTCTTTTAGATCTACCTACAAAGTTTCCAGGGGCTGGAAACTTGGATTTATTTAAAAACAAAAACAAAAACTGAGATGCTGAATTTGGCAACTGGTGGCAATTTCTTAACCCTGTAGTAATATTTTCAATTTGCCTGACTTCCATGCTAGCAAAATCAGTCTTATCTCTACCCTGATGGGTTTTCCCCCAACCTATCAAGCAATAAAACATGGCAACTCAGAGCAAGGCTTTTAGTTCCTTTGCCCCTGTTCTGTGGAACGGCATCCCTGTCGACATACGACAGGCGGCCACTCTCTGCATTTTCCAGAAACAACTGGAGGCGTTTTTGTTCTGATGGGTTTTCTCAGCTGGGTGAATGGGTCTTTGCCAAGGGTGTCCATTTTGTATTGTTTTAAAATTTATCTGCTATTGTTTTCTATGTTGTTTTTAATTGTTTTTATTGCACATGGTTTGAGAGAAGGTGACTGAATTGTTGTTGTTGTTGTTGTTCTTGTTGTTTCCCCACAATGTTATCCTGGAATCAAATGCCAGCAACTCATTGATGAATTAATCCCAAACTGTTTTGGAAAGTCGTGGAACAAACAAACATAACCATAACTGCATGTATACATGCAGGGAAAGAATAATGCAGCTTGCTCATTTTTAATTACCAGTACAAGGTGAAGCAATTGCTTTAGCTAAAGTAATTGGATCACCCAAAAGCTCAGCGGCATGTTTTGCGTGTATAAGGAGCCAGATTCAGCCCCAGAAAAATCCCAGGTAGCTGATGGTGGCAAGCACCTCTCTCTGCCCAAGACCTGCAAGAACCACTGCCAGTCAGAGTAGGCAGCCTTGGACCAATGGAGCAATTTAGTAGAATGCAAATTCCTATTGACAATACAGGAAATTCTCCTATCCTCGCCTTCCCCTCCGAAGCTCTAACAACAATCCGCAAGTAGTATATAAACAGGAAAGGTTAGAATTTTGTCTATGACTACGTTAGCATGCATAAAAGCAAAGCTCTATATAGTTAAAGACCCAGAGATGACAGAGGCGTTTATAACCCAAGCCAAGCCATGACAGCCTTATCCATCAAGTGTGTTGCGCAACTCTTGAAAGATGAGGGCGCACTTCTGTGCAGAGCGAAAGGGAAGATCAGAGTCAAATTCTGAATGGCTAAAGGGCAGAAGATGCCCAGCATCAGTCGTGCAAAGAAGCCCACAAGTTACTAGTCCATAGGAAATGTGATGGCCTGCTCACCTATTCCTACCTACGTTAGGCAATGGGACCCTGAAAGAAAAAAAGGAACACTTTGGTAAAGCTTTGATTATTATTACTCTGCAGCAGACAAATGAGAAAAGAGGGAGTTAGCCCATCCCACCCCTATTTTGGCCACAAAACCTTTCCCCTACCCCCATGACTTATACTTTCTACCATTTGGCTGCCAGTTTTAACATCTCCATATTGGGATAGTACCCATGCTGGCTTATAAATGAATTTGTAGCCAAGCAATGCACCATCTTCCATGAGCAGAATGTTCTCAGGTTCACCCCTTGAAGATGCCTCACAGCTATTCACACTTGTGGGACATTCACCCCTCCCCGTTTCCCATCACACCTATATTTCCCCCGCTTTCTAAGCCTGTCTCACAGTCCTTCACCCTCCATGCCCCCAACTCTAATATATTTAATCTCTCTTTCTCTCACTTCTCTTCCTGCGCTGGAGCCACCTCTCCTCCATCACTTAATATTCAGAACTACCGTATTTTTCGCTCTATAGCAGTGTTCCCCAACCTTGGGCCTCCAGCTGCTTTTGGACTACAATTCCCATCATCCTTGACCACTGGTCTTGCTAGCGAGGCATGATGGGAGTTGTAGTCCAAAAACAGCTGGAGGCCCAAGATTGGGGAACACTGCTCTATAGGACTCACTTTTTCCCTTCTAAAAAGTAAGGGAAAATGTGTGTGCATCTTATGGAGCGAATGAAGGCTGCGTGGCTAAGCCCAAAACCAGAACAGGGAGACGGAGCGCTGTGCAGCGCTCTGTCTCGCTGTTCTAGCTTGGGGTAAGCGGCGCAAAGCCTCCGCCGGGCACCCCTCTGCCCTGCGGAGGCTTCACAGGCTGTCCCTGAAGCCAGAACAGCAAGAGGCTATCCCAGAAGCCAGATCCCTCTTGCTGTTCTGGCTTCTGGGGTTCAGAATTTTCTTCTTCTTGTTTCCTCCCCCCCCCAAAAAAAAACTAGGTGCGTCTTATTGTCGGGTGCGTCCTATAGAGCGAAAAATACAGCATTTTACATTAGTTCATGCACTGGCTACTTTGAGCTTTGACAATTGCCATGCGCTTTTTTGGGGACTTCCCCTGTGCTTGACTGGGGAATTGCAGTTAGCACAGAAAGCGAGACCCTGTCTGCATTTATAACAGCTTTGCTCAGGGGTCTACACCGATTGCCATACTATCAGGATTTTCTTTGTCTCATTTTAGCAATTTCTCTCTTGCTCTCTCTCATTCTATCTGCATTGATCCTTCTCTCTTCCCAGTGGCTTTGGTCCATGCCTTGATCTTTTATTTTATTCAGCAAAAAAAAAAAAAAAGGGAACTCTGAAAGAGGTTGAATCCATTCCACTGAAACAATGGGACCTGGAAGGGGAAGAACTAGCAGCATTGCTTATTAGTCAAGGCAGTGATTCGTCTAGGCTCTGTTGATCAAAAATGCTTTTTAAGGGAGCCCATAAGACCAGGATGAACACAGGGATAAGTGACGAACCCTTTCCTGAGCAAAGAGAAACACATGCCAATTGGGTGGGTGAGTGGAAAGCAGCTTCTTCTGCACTCTAGCACAGCTGTACTTAAAACACAGGTGGAAAGTATTTGCAAGTCTGGGCCAAAACTCACCCCTTCAAAATGACAACAATAACACAGGCTGCAGGAGGCAGTCTAGTTTTTTGGGGGGAGTGGAGGAGAACCCCATTGGTTGGTGGTCACTGTCTTTTCCCCTTCAAATACCCCTTGGGTATTGAGTCTATTCTATTATTCTATTATATTCTATTATTCTATTATATTCTATTGTGGTCTTAACTTTAACTAAATTATGGTTGTAATTTTTTTAGCAACGATTTTATTGTTTCATCTTTTTTGTAAACCACTTTGAGTTTTTTTCCCCTACAATCAACTGGTATATAAATTCTATGAAATAACTAAAAAATACCCTAAATAAATTTGTGGTAGGGGCCAAGAGGGAAACGGCAGCTGAATGTCAATCTGAGCTTTTAAGAGAGTTCCTTTGCAACAGATGGTGGCCAACCTATGCCTAGGCTAGCAGGGGTCAGCAGGCTATTTTTTTTACTAGAACCCCCAAGGTCCACCAATTGGAGTTAGGTGTAAAACAATGGCTCAAGCAGGTGGACACAGGCTGTGAGTTGTCTCTGGTGCAGATGCACAGTCCAGAAATGCATGATCAGTACCAGCCCTTCCAAACCAAAAATCCACTCCTGGTTTTCCTCTGACTGTTGTTTTCAGCTGCCTCACTGAGGGTGGTGGAAATGGTTTTTAGCCAACTGGAAAACAGTGGGTCAGGAAATCCTTGCTAATCTACTGCAAGTCAGTAGATCTCTACTACCAGTTGATCTTGATCTGCCTTCTGACCCAGCCCTAGACTGTACCCACTTCCGACTGCACGTGGGAGGTCATATGACTGCATTTAAACAAGAAGCAAACAAGCAAAAAAACAACCCCTGCACATGGAAATTTTGTATGTCAGTGAGAAGGCTAGGCCGTAGCCCTTCTCCTCTGGCATGCTAGCTTTTTATATATGGTGGATTTCCCCCTTTTTTTTAATGGAGGAGCCAGAGGAGTCCTGCAAGCTGCAAGCTGCAAGCTGCAGCTAGAATCTGTACAGTCCAGACATAGGATTACCTCCTACTCTGCTGTTTGTGAGAACTAGGCCATCTACTCGCCTGCCTGGCTCCATCTGGGTCATCCCAGGTGATCAGGCTTGTGAGTCACCCGGCTGCTGATCAAATCTGCCTTGCCTATAACACACACACACACACACACACACACACACACACACACACAGCAGCCTTTTCCTCTCCACATATGCCCAGTCAGGGATGCTCATCTAGGTGGAAACTGACCTCCTCAGCAGAGCCTTCATTACAGAACAAAAGATGAAGGAGCATTATATAAAGAGAAGAGTGCCGGGGGAGTGGGGGGGGGGGAGCCAGGGGCACCTGAGGATGTCACATGGAAAGGCTTGTGGGATGTACCATATTACTAGGACTTTGGGGGACACCAACCAAACCCAGCTGCATAACAGCGTCTGAGAGCAGACGCAGTGACTGGGGTGGGGTGACTTGCTTCTGCAAGCACACATCTGCATCAGAGCTACTGAAACAGAGATTCTCACAATCTTTTTTTTTGGGGGGGGGGTGCTCTGTTGTCTCTCATTGCTATTGTTAAGTGATTTTGAGTCAGGAATGTGTGTCAATCTGCAACAAATAATCCAGTGGTTGAATGGTAGGTCCTGATCTACTTTCTGTCCACTCGTATGGCATATATGCAGTTGCTGCTTGAAATCTGGTGTGTTCAGGTGGGTTTTCCTGTGGCCACAAGGGTTTAATGTCATTTTTGTTGTTATTTTGGAAGGGGTGACTTAGCACAGGTCAAATCATCATGGCCTGTCACAGCCAGGCCTGGATTTATCTGAGGCGTTTGGGCTGCATTAATTCAGACTGGACATGGGGACTGACATGAAGGGGTATGAATGAATGAATGAATGAAATGAAATGCTTGCAAGGAGTAAAGCAGCACATCAGGGAGAAGGCTAGGCTAGACTGCCACTTCCTTGATATGCTAGTTTCTATGGGCAAGGCACTCATGGGGGTATTGTTGGCATGGGGGCTCACATGAAGGAATATAAATGAATGAATGAATTAAAAAAAATGCTTACACAAAGTAAAGCAGCACTTCAGGGAGAAGGCTATGCTAATCTGCTTCTTTCTTGATATGACAGCTTTGTACATGTCAGGCATTTGGCCAGTATAGGAGATAACTCAGTTAGGTCACACACAAAACACATTTTCATAATCTGCAAAACCTGGAGCGGTACTGCCTAGTTCCACACTAACCATCCCACCAGTTCTGTAGGATTTGGGAGCAAAGGTGCGACACTCTCAGCAGAAAGAAGTCTCCCTCTTGCCCAATCGAGGATCACTCTGCATTTGGAGTTAGAGGGAAGTCAAGTCAAAAGGAACCCTGTAGGCGGCTACTTACAGCTTCCACTGGTATGAGGTGGCAGGAGGGTTGGCATCAGAGATACATGTCAGCTTCACATCTTTCCGGTTGAGGTACCAGTTGCCATCAAAGCCATCGATCCTCACTTCGGGCTCGTCTGCGAGGAGAGGAACAGGAATGACAGCAGAACGGGAGGGAGTTGTGAAGGGCAGGCAGGTGAGAGAGGAGAGGAGAGGAGAGGAAGGGAGAGCGGAAGAGAAGAAAGGAGAGAGGGATGAAAAGAGAGGTACAAAGATGTGGATGAGGGAGGGGGACAAAAGGCCATTAATATTCACTCTGGCTCACCTTTGTCTCATAGCTCAGCTCTGGGGCGTGCTGCAGATCTAGTGTGGTGCAGTGGTTAAGCTGTTGGGCTATGATTTGGGAGACCAGGGTTCAAATCCCCCCTTGGCCCTGACCTAGGGCCAGTCAATGCCTCTCAGCCTAGCCTACCCCACAGGGTTGTTGTAGGGATTAAATGAAAGACTGGGAGAACCATGAACGCCACCTTGAATTCCTTGGGAGAAATGGTTGGCCATGAATACAACAAACAAATATGATTTGGACTTTTCTCTGCATTATAGATGGTAACCCGGGGTGGGGTGGGAGAAAGCCCTCTCCACATGTTCAGGGCTGCAGTTACACCTTCACTCATTCATTCTCACAGAGGAACCCTGCCTTTTTTAAAAAAAAATGCCCTACAACTGCTCCCCCACACCCAAATCCACCCCTGTTCTGCCCAGGGAAAGTCAAAAGTCTCAGGGACCACAAGCCTCTTCAAGATACCAGCTCCGCTGCTGGAGAACGAACAACAGCATCTCAGATTTATAGAGCTGGAAGGGACCGCAAGAGTCATCTAGTCTAACCCTCTGCAATGCAGGAACCTCTTGCCAGGCCGGCCTCCCTGCCTCTCTCACTTACACAGCACGTTGAGGGTCATGCTGTCAGTGAAGCGGTCCAGCTGGTAGTTGACCACGCATGTCAGTTGCTGCCGATGGGCCTCCCGGCTGGGCAAGAGGCGGTACTGGCTGACCACGGTGAAGGTGCCGTTGGGGTTGCGGATCTCTTGGTATTCCGCCACCCCTTTCAGCTTGGTTTCCCAGGACACGGTGCTGGGGGGCTTCCCGTTGGAGGAGGTGCAGGTGGCGACCACAATCTTCTCCGTCATGCCGGCCTTGGCAATGAGCAGGCTTGTGGTGGCCTTCATCCGGTTTGTCGGTTTGGCTGAGGAGAAGGCAGGAGGCGAGAAGGTTAGACGAGAGGGGAGGGTCTGTGAGGTTACTAGCGCATGCTGTGAGCTGTTTGGTCAGCCCTTGGGGTTAATCTGCTGAGGCATACAAGGGGTTCAAAATCAAAGTGACTTCGCTGATTCATCAGAATACACTAGCTTCCCGGGCCTTCTGCAGAACACAAACACCAAACACCATTCTGTGGACACTGAACACAAGCCTTGTGCTCTATTGCAGTGTCAATATTTATCAGAATTCCACCTTTCGTAAGAATGTAAGAAGAGACTGCTGGATCAGGCCAATGGGCCGTCTAGTTTGGCATCCTGATTTCACAGTGGCCTGCAGGAAACTCTCATGCAGAACCCAAACATAAGAGCCCTCTGACCTCTGACTTTCCACCAACTGCTATTCAGAATTGTTACTGCCTTGGACCATGGAGGCAGAGTATATCCATCGTGGCTTGTAGCCAGCTGATGGCCGTCCCTTCCTCCTCCTCCTCACTCGAGTTCCATAGTTTAACCATGTCCTGCACAAAAACGTCCTTTCTTTTATCTGCCCTGAAACTTCCAATGCTCAGTTTTGTGGGATGTCCCACGAGTTCTAGCGTTAAGAGACAGGGAGAAAAATCTTTCTTTGTCCACTTTTCCCATGCCATGCATAATTTTGCCAACTTCTATCATTTCACCTGTTGCTCCACTTAAGGAAAAAAAAAAAGCAAGTTTCTAGCCCTTTATAGGTTTGGACACAAATGCAGCAATGTGAAAATATTGTGATGAAAGATCTCCAGTGTGCTGGAAACATTCCAAAACGGAGGCGTTCAGGAGCTGATGTTTGACTGTATACTCCCATACATTATTACATGAATATTTTTGATGTTATTATCCTAATACATATGTAGATATTAATAGCCTACTACATTCTGTAGAAACTCATCCTAAATGTTATCATATTTAACCAAACAAAGTCTATGCCTTCCTAAGCTTCGTGCTGGACTGTATAAGTATGGCTGTACCAAAAAAGCTAAAACTTTCAGCGGAGAATATTCTTCTGAACTATATGCCTATTGTATGGAAGTTAACAACAAAAATGGATTCTAATGGTGGCCAAGAGACTGATACGGATGAATGCGAAGAATAAAGATACCTTATCTCCTTTAATCAATAAATTGGTAATATGACAACTACCCATTGCACCTTCAGCCATGCATAAGACTTTTGGGGCTTTGATAATGGAGACTTCTTGTTCTAAATGAAATGCACAGAAGCAGGAGGGGAGAGAGACAAACTCGGTCACAGGGCTTGAATCCAGAGCCACATCCTCTCCAAAAAAAACCCTCAGACCCAAAGGAAGCCAAAGACGATGCTTTCCAACTTCCTTCTGAAATCCATTTTGGGACATCAAAGGGAAAGGCTCCCAAAGGAGCATCGTTTTCAAAGCTTTGCCACACCCTTGAGAAACAGGT
This sequence comes from Podarcis bocagei, assembly GCF_964188305.1. Lineage (NCBI taxonomy): Eukaryota > Metazoa > Chordata > Lepidosauria > Squamata > Lacertidae > Podarcis > Podarcis bocagei. Next base: position 22,343,331 of record NC_138141.1, read on the forward strand.
CACTACGACCAATCCTTATCCAAGATAATACAGTGGAATAAGCGAGACAGCAACCTGTCTACGCCAAGGATGCAACTCTAAAATGCATCCTTTGCACACTGATAGCATCGTCATTATCATCACAAAGGCAATCATCACCAGGAAGGAGAACACAGAACGGAATCCCGCAGGACATTTGGTATCTGGGCACAGAACCACTCCCCTCCCCATGCCCTGCATCAGTCCAGAATCTAATAGTTTGTTCTTGCTGCTTCAAGGGTGCTGTTCCAGTGGAAGGGGACTGAAGGCAGTTTGCAACAGAGGGAGAGAGAAACGTTCAAGGAAGCTGCAGGGGGCCTTGCCATGTTTCTCTCGCTGCTGTGGGTTCAAGGTTAGGAGATTTCATTTCAAGCTGACCTGATGCATGGGTCTGTCCCAGTGGAATGGGTCCTCGGGGAAAGGCAAGAGGGAGAGCATGCCTTAGCTTCTGAGCATAGGCTTGCTGGTGGTGATGAGAAAAAATTAACTCATCAGCATAGGAATGAGCAACCTGTGCCCCCCCAGGTGATTTTGTACTCCAGCTCCCATCAGCACCAAGCTCACATAGCAATGGTCAGGGATGATGGGAGGTGTAGTCTAACTGGAGGGCCAAAGGGTTTTCACCTTTGCTTTAAACTGAGAACAAAGCAGGACTCTGGGTAAATGCAGAATATGATACTCAGAATCTTCTATGATAAAGGCTGAGCCAAAGTTTTGAAGATCAACAGTTTTCATGCAAAAAAGCAACATTTTCAAAGGTCCCCAAACTAGGTCCTGCAAAACTAGCCTTTTTCATATAAGTTCTCAATTTATTCCCTATATTCTACAGGTGCTGTTTCAGTAGAAATTTTTGTCTATCATCTGTCATCTATCTATCATCTATCTATCTATCTATCTATCTATCTATCTATCTATCATCTATCATCTATCTATCTATCTATCATCTATCATCTATCATCTATCTATCTATATATCATCTATCTATCTATCTATCTCTATCCAAAAGGAGTTTTCTTCTTGCTAAATACACAATTCAACCAATAAGAGATGATATAGGCAGTGCGGTGAATTCATGGCACTACCTAACCAATCAGATGTGGCTATGGGATGACAATATGAAGCCACATCAGAGGGAGAGATAAATAGCTCTTGCCCTCACTCCGAATTGGAGAATGGTTCTGCTCCATTTTGCAGGACCTCCAAGTTCTCTCCAAAAATAAGGTGAGGGGTGAGCATCATTGATGGCAAATGTTGTAAAATTTGCCTTCTCATTTTACCTCAGCAGACTAGGGAAGAGAGCAAGCATTTTCTAAGGACTTGGGCTGGGATTCTGCAGAGAGTGGGGTATGGAAGTTCTGCACCCAGGTGATCAAGGGTAATCCTTGCCTCTGCTTCTTCTGCTGTCCCTCAGCAATGGCGGCCAGATGATGACCGTAACCCCACCACCCCATGAAGGGAAGGAGAGGAGAGGTGGGAGAAATAGACTAGGCTTTCCCTCTCAAGCTCAATAGGGAGCCTGGCTCCCAAACCTCTGCTCCTACTCAAGCCATTAGTGTTACGGGACCAGTATGTAAAACCTGAGATGCTGTTTGCTCAGACAGCAGGGCAGAAGGACCACTAGTTGTTTGGAAGGCAGCAAAGCCGACTTACCCAACACAGTGAGGTTGAGCTGATTCTCCCGATTGCCATCGGGAAATGTTGCAAACTCACAGATGTAAACGCCTTCATCCTCCAGCTTGAGGCGTGACAGCTGGATGGTCCCATCCCTGGTGGAGGAGTTTCGAAAGACCATCCGGTCCTTGTACGGGGGCAGGATGGAAATGCCCATGACGGGGTTGGAGATGGCCACATTCTGCTTGGAGCCATTGGTGGCCTTCTGCCAGGTGACCTGGGTGATCTTCATGCCGAGGCTGGGGTTGGTCAAGGTGCAGTGCAGGTTCACGTCAGTCCCAATGTACCCGGAGACCGTGTCGTTGACAAGCACCATCTGAGCCCAGAGGCCTGCAATGAGAGCAGAAGGGAGGCGGGGGAAGAGGAGTCAGTTGCAGAGTGATAAGAAATGGTCCTTGTTGCTGGGATTCCAGCGCACCGTTTGTCCCAATTAATTCTCTCTGCTTGTAGCTTGGAAGCAGCAGGTTCGCGCAAGCCCAGCTAAATATGGCTCACAGCTCCGCAGATAAATTGGAGAGAGAGAGAGAGAGAAATTGACTACGGGACATAATTTCCCCTTCCCAACAGTTAAACAAGTGCATTTGAGTTTCCTGAGCCTGCGACGGAGCTGGCTGGAGGAGAGGAAAGCCATGCAAATAGTCCCACTATGTTCCGCCTTCAGATTTGCCTGCCCGGTGGTACATAAAACTGTACTGCTCACTTGCACCCAATAATGGGAGACAGGAAACGTCTGTCAAATTGCCCTGCCTGCTTGTCCTGGAAGAGATGGCTAAGGCCACCGAGTGGCCATACTTCAAGGGGACGGGAAACTGCTTTTGGCTGAAGGGCCATGTTCCGTTCTAGGCAACCTTCAGTGGGCCACATGCCACTGGCGGGTGGGGACAGAGGAAAAGGTGGGCAGTGCCACAAATGCAATTTTCATCTTAGACGACACACACTCCCATATCCTCCATCCAGACATGTAAGAGGCATTGCCAGAGTTGAAGGACACAGCCCAGCTAAGACCCAAGGGGGGTGTGCAAAGCAGGGTGTGTGTGTGAGGGGTGTGGCCTTGGCTTGGTGCTGCGAGGAAAGTCCCAAATGCCAGAGACAGAGGCTTGGAGGATGGCAATTGGCTTTGAGGGTTGAGGTTTCCCACCCTTTCTAGACCAGATGGGTGACTCTACCAGCCTGGCATAAACATATCTATATAAGCTGGTCCACACATGTATGTTTAAAGCGTATTGACTGCAGTGTTAAGTGGCAGCTGGCATGTGTAACTGAGCCACCCCAGCTCTGATACTGCTGCCAGGACTCCAGTGTCTTCTCACCTTTCAGCCACATCACTGCACGGCTTCAGGTGTTGGGCTGTGAGAGTTGAAAAATGGTGATGAGAAAGGCAGCGAGGGGGTATGCAGATGTGAATCCCCCCCCCCCCGCATTGAGTGGCAAGAGATTGTGAGGAATGAGCACACATGGAATGCCATCTTTACAACAGACCGCTTTAAAATATCGATGGCTTTAAAAGAGGATGAGACAAATTAATGGAGGACAAGGCTATCAATGGCTGCTAATTCTGATGGCTGTGTTTCTACCTTTTCCTGGCTCTTAAGGCTGCAAGGATAAGTGCATGTGTGTGTGTACATCTGCAGTGCCTGGCAGATCTTGGAAGATTCCCAGGGTTCAGGGGGTTAGAGATTCAGTGCCCTATGCAGCTCTGTGCCCCTCCCTGCGACTAGCAGGACGGCAGAATAAATGACGCAAGGTAGCAAATATTGCAGAGTGAATCATGCAAAATGAGTGTGCGTGTTTGTGGGGGAAATCATGCAAATGCGTTTGATTTGCATAATTTATACAGCATATAGAATATCTTTCTAGGTCTCCGCAGACAGAGATGTAGATATATAGGGAGGTTGTCACCCACTGGTGGGGGGGGGGGAGAGATCATGCTATCCAAAGCCTCACTGTGTTTGACAGGCCTTGCTTTCTAGTGTTGGTGATTGCAACCGAACTTTGACTAACTACATGATTTATAGTCAATTAACCAATTAATTACACATGCACATAGCATTTTGGAAGCGGGTGCGCGTTCCTTATTCATGGACTCCTCTACCGAAAGGGGAGCATCAGGTTTGCATTTTTAAGAGTTACATTCTCTCCAGCCACTAGTGATATAACATGATTAAACCCTTTCCCTGAATCCAAAATTAACCTGTCTTTGGGAATAAAAATAAAGACTGCTGTGTTTCTCATTGTTTCTTCTCTCTGCCTGCGTGCTTGGCTTAAGGCATGAAGACAGATCTGGCTAACAGCTGGGCTTCATGCTTTCAAAAATGGGGAGCGGCTGTGACTTCTTAATCCTTGGGGTGCAAGCAAGATGTTTGGCAGCCCCCTAGCAGATATTTGCTCTCCAACTTGAAGAGGAGCAAGTCAACAAGCTGGCCTCATGGCTACAAGAGCTGGCTTGCTGCCTTGTAGTTTTTTCATTTAGGTTGGCCTTATCTATGTTATGTTCAGAAGAACCAGCTGGATTAGGCCAACAAGACATCTAGTCCAGCCTCCTGTTCTCACAGTTGTGAACCAGGTGCCTGTGGGAAGCCTGTGTGCAGGATTTGAGCACCAGAGCCCTTTCCCCTCCTGTGCTTCCCAGCAACTGGCATTCAGAAGCCCTGCTGCCTCCGACCGTGAAGGCAGAGCCAAACCATCATGGCTAGCAGCCACCAATAGCCCTCTCCTTGCACCACACAGAGGTGGAGAACTTGTGGTCCTTCAGTGTTGCTGGACTACAACCCCCATGACCCCCTAACCATTAGGTTCACTGGGAGTTGGAGTCCAGCAACCTTTGGGGAGCATTGGGTTCCTCATCATAGGGTTAAAGCCCTAAATGGCCACAGTCCAGTATATCTGAAGGAGCATCTCCACCCCCATCATTCTGCCCAGACACTGAGGTCCAGTGCCGAGGGCCTTCTGGTGGTTCCCTCACTGCGAGAAGCCAAGTTACAGGGAACCAGGCAGAGGGGCTTCTCAATAGTGGCGCCCACCCTGTGGAATGCCCTCCCACCAGAAGTCAGAGAACAACAACTACCAGACTTTTAGAAGACATCTGAAGGCAGCCCTGTTTAGGGAAGCTTTTAATGTTTGATGCATTACTATACAGTGTTACCTCGGGTTACATACGCTTCAGGTTACAGACTCCGCTAACCCAAAAATAGTGCTTCAGGTTAAGAACTTTGCTTCAGGATGAAAACAGAAATCGTACTCCGGCGGCGTGGCGGTAGCAGGAGGCCCCATTAGCTAAAGTGGTGCTTCAGGTTAAGAACAGTTTCAGGTTAAGAACGGACCTCCGGAACGAATTAAGTACTTAACCCGAGGTACCACTGTATTTTAATATTTTGTTGGAAGCTGCCCAGAATGGCTGGGGAAGCCCAGCCAGATGGGCAGGGTATAAATAAATAAATTATTATTATTATTATTATTATTATTATTATTATTAATAATATTACAATTATTATTATAGCATCGTAGAGTTGGAAGGAACCCAGTGGTTCATCTAGTCCAACCCCCTGCAATGCAGGAACATGCAGCTATTCCCTACAAGGATCGAACCTGCAACCTTGGCGTTATCAGCACCACACTCTAACCAGCTTTCATTTTCTTTTATCACATTTACATCAACCCCCATCCCTTTTTTCCTCCAAGGAGCTCAAGGTGCTACACATGGATCTCCCCCTCCCACTTTCATCCTCACAACAACCCTGTGAGGTTGGTTAGGCTGAGAGATGGCAACTAGCCTAAGATCGCCCTGCGTGATTATCTGGTGTAATACGTTGCCTGGCAAAGACTTCTGCAGAACTCCAAAGCTTGCCACCATTTTGCAAGCTTTTCCCTCGGTCATCCTGAAGGTATATTCTCCAGCTGTGGACATTTGGAATATTTCATTTCTCCCGCTGAAGACCAACAATGGCTGACTTTGCTTTTTAAAACATTGTCTGTACTTCATCTCAGGTAATACCTTTCCCTTCCACCGAGAAAGAGAGAAGTCTCTTACAAGATGAGCAACATTTAAATCCAGCTTCACATACACCCCACACACACATGCAAAATTGCTGCTGTGTCTCTCCCTAATCTGTGTGTTTAGAGAGAACACTCCAATAATTATATAGCTGGTATTTATATTCAAAGAAAAAAAAAGAGCAGGGTAGTGGTGCAGAGGACGGGTGGTGAAAGTGTAGCAGAAAACTGGAAAAACGGGTCATTCGAGAAATGGGAAGCCTGGGGAGAGGAGGCCAAAGAACAGTGGTTCATGCAAAGCATGAAAGAGAATGAAGAGTGATTAGAACAGAGGAAAGCCACCTTTATATCCTGAGTCACAGCACTGGTCTGTCTAACTCAGAATTGTCTTCTATGAGAGGCAGCTGTTCTCCAGGGTTTCAGGCAGGGGGCATTCCCAGCCCTACCTGCAAAATTCAGGGACTGAACCTGGGGCGTTACAAAGCAGTTCCTTTCCCAGTGAGCCATGGCCCTTCCCTACAAATCAAATAAGATTCTAGTCCTCATTGTTTTGAATAAAGGCTTCTTTAAAATAGGAATGCAAGAATCTGCCTTGTTCCGAGTCAGAGCTTCAGCTTCTCCAGCTCAGTAATGTTCACAGTGACCGGCTGCTGCACTCAGACAGGGGACATTCCCAGCCCTCCATGGAGATGTTGGGGATTGGACCTAGGACCTTCTGTGTGGGAAGCAGATCATCTATCACTGAGCTTTGGTCATTTCCATGAGGGACATGGGAAGGAAGGCTAGAGAGGCTGTCAGAGTGGGAACGCGGCACTGGAAAGGAATGATTGCTCCATACAATGAGAGGAAGGCAGTGGCTCTTGCTCGCAGGAGCAGGCCAGAGCCAATGTATTTTGCTGCTTGAGACAGAGCAGAAAGTGCACCTCTCCTCCTGCCCCAAGTCAACGTCCTGAATATGTGCAGAACTGATGTCAAAGCAGGAGCAGAGAACCTGTAGCCCTCTAGGTGCTGTTGAACTACCTATAATTTCCACTACAGTCGTACCTCAGAAGTCGAACGGAATCTGTTTTGGAAGACCACTCGACTTCTAAAATGTTCGGAAACCAAGGCATGGCTTCCAATTGGCTGCAGGAAGCTCCTGCAGCCAATCGGAAGCCGTGTAAGATACAGTGGTGCCTCGCAAGACGAAATTAATCCGTTCCGCGAGTCTCTTCGTCTTGCATTTTTTTTCATCTTGCGAAGCACGGCTATTAGCGGCTTAGCGGCTATTAGCGGCTTAGCGGCTATTAACGGCTTAGCGGCTTTAAGAAAAAGGAAACAAACTCACAAGAACTCGCAAGACGTTTCGTCTTGCGAAGCAAGCCCATAGGGAAATTCGTCTTGCGGAACGACTCAAAAAACGGAAAACTCTTTCGTCTTGCACGTTTTTCGTCTTGCGAGGCATTCGTCTTGCGAGGTACCACTGTATTCGGGTTCCAAAGAACATTCGCAAACCGGAACACTCACTTCCAGGCTTCTGACGTTGGGGAGCCAAAACATTCAATTCACAAGGCGTTCATCAACCAAGGTATGGCACCTGCTACCTGAAGCAGCCACCTCACTTTACCTAACAGTAGGGCTAACCCCGAATGTGGGGCTCAGCAAACACAAAACAAAACAAAACCCTTGCCCCCGTCTTTCTTTGCCCTGCCTTCTCAGGTGGTGACTTTTTTACATCTCTTCTCAACATAACAGCATCTTGGCAGAGAGACCGTCACACATCTGCTGCAGAAGCCCCCCCCCCGATGCAAAGGATTCTGGGGCATTTGTCTGAGCACATGTTGAATCCGTGTGACACACCAGACCGGCCTGTTGGGCTGGATTGCCACCACCCCATGTGAAATGAGATTTCATCTTACAACACACCCCTATGACTGAGCGCTCTAGAAGATCTGTAGTGGGTAGCAGGAAATCTTGTGCTCCCTTTCTGATCTTGCTGCAAAGTACCCCTGATAAGCTTCTGAGGAACCTTGGCGTTTTCCAGAACATTCTGGGGCAACGGCTAAGAACAAAACTGGCTGTTTAACTAGCACCCTGGCAAAGGCTTGGAGGAACCTCTTTCTGGTGTGTAATTTCATAAGCCCTCACCCAGGGGTGCTTGCAAAAGTGAACATTCTCTTTCAATGCCAAGGGCCGCAACTACTGCCCCAGTCCCCCAAGGGTTTAGTGATTGACCTGGAGCAGAGCAGAGCAAGATGGAGGAATGATGTTCTGTAAGAGCTGGTGGGTGCCCACCTCCTTTCTCTGCTGGGCCCCAGGTAAGTCCCAGGTCTTGGGGGAGGGGATTCTTGATGGTGGTAAGAGCTTTGAGGGCATTCCCCCAAACTTTGAATGCAACAAAACCTTTGGCATGACTGCAAAGACTCTGAATACTATTTACTGGAAACTGAAGGGGAGAGTGCTGTTACACTTCTGTCCTGCTTGCAGGCTTCTTAGAGGTTTCTTGTTGGCCACTGTAAGAACAAGATGCTGGACCCTGGTGTGATTCAGCAGATGTTTCATAGGTCCCTATGATAGTGCCCTCCTGGGGCACACACCCTGACCTACTGGTACAGGTAACCAACCCACACAACCAATTCACACATGAACACACACATCTCTCAGTTCCTCCACATTTGGTGACTGGCAGGCACAGATATCACCTTTCACCCACCCAAACACTTTCTGCTTAAAGCAGGAGTGGGCAACCTGCAGCCCAATGGCTGGATGTGGCCCTAGCATGATTTAATGTGGCCCTCAGCCTAATTCCATGTGAGCAGCAAGGAAGTATTGGGGGGGGGGAGAAAGGGGTGATAAGAGAGAAAAGGATTTGGCAGAGGGGAGGAGAAATCAGATTGTGCTCCACCCATTTTTGGTTCGGTATCTACCCACCCACAGTCCAGACAGATCACCCCGGGTGAAGGCAGCTCTCCGAAGAAATCAGAAACTTCCATCTATTAGATCTGGGATGGCTCGTTCATACATGCAAGTTATCACTTGAGGCTTCAGTCACCCGGAGATAATGATACGAAACTGCCTTATGTCGGGAGGCTTCCAACTTGTGTTCTCATTCAAGAGGTGACTCAGAAAGAGTCTACCATCCCTGGTAGGCCCAAGAAGTCCTGGCTCGTAATTTTGGGATAGGCCAGCCTGTCTGCAGGAAAACTGGCCTTCCAGCTCAGGGCAACAGTGGAGAGACATTTATGACTAGGGACTGTGTCCAACTAAATGCTACTTGGCATAGTAGTTTCAGTAATTAATGGGCCTAAGTTCGTCATGCTGATTAATTTCAATGGGTCTACTCTGCATAGGATTCACACTGGGAACAGCTTAAGGCTTGATCATTTGTATTCTGTTCAAATGGCCACAGGGACACCATGAATTTTTGAATTAAACCAGCACTAAACAAACATTTCTCAAACTTTCTTACCTCCCTTTTTTGCAGATAATTTAAAATGGCTGGGTGCCTCAGTGGACAACTTAATAAAATTTGTGTGCATGTGGGGGAGCATTTAGATTACAAATTAAAGTACACAACTCATATTTTAATAACTGTAGTTTGCCTTCATGATGCAATGAAAGGGTCCATTTCAGTGAGCAAGGTTCTGTGAAGCCCAGTGTCATTTTTCCCAGCTTACCACAACCCTGTGAGGTAGGTCAACATGATTGCCCCACCTCCTGGCTTGTTCTACAATATCAGAATAGGATACCTTGGAATGGGATACTTTCTATCCCAAGAAATCGCCAGTGGGCTTTGGCGCCTGCTGTGTCAACAAAGTTGCTAAAAGGTCTGGATCTGGGTACAGTGGTACCTCAGGTTACATATGCTTCAGGTTACAGACTCCGCTAACCCAGAAATAGTGCTTCAGGTTAAGAACTTTGCTTCAGGATGAGAAAAGAAATCGTGCTCCAGCAGGACGGTGGCTGTGGGAGGCCCCATTATCTAAAGTGGTGTTTCAGGTTAAGAACAGTTTCAGGTTAAGAACAGACCTCCAGAATGAATTAAGTACTTAACCTGAGGTACCACTGTATATTCCTGTCCCCAAACCCATACTGGTTGGCATTAAAAACTGTGTTTCTGACAGGACACAGGGTTACATCGCAAAGGGTTGTGACAAAAGCCGTGCCATTCTGAATGGCTGCTGAAATGAAGAGGTGGAGAAAGAAAGAAGTTTGGTTAGAGCTTTCCCAACCGAGTGCTCCTCCAGATGGCCAAAGAGATGCATTGGAATTGGATGGGCTGCTGGTTAGTGACCTCTGGAAAAATACCCCCCTCTAAGACATATGCACCCTGAATGCCTCCCCAAGACCCTGAGACACTAGCAGACCCCTTTTCCCAACACTCATGTACACACTCACACTCACACCCACACACCCTTGTGGTCCCTTCAATCTATACACTTCCATGATCTCCAACTAACCATGTTTTGTGATCCAGCTTTGACAACCCTGTCACTACGTTTTCTGAGGTCCCATCTCCTCTGCCGCCCCTCACTTCTGTATGACCCATCCCAGATGCAAGCCCAGACAAAGCTTTGTGACACACAGATGCAATCTGGTGCCTGTGGCACTGCCGCCATTTAGCTGCCACACATGCCCTCTCCGCTGAGCCTGCTGGCGGTCGCTGTTTGGCTCAACACAACGCCTGCAGCTGTACGAGCAAAAACTGGGCTTGGTAATGCGGGTGCGATGGAACTGCTGCCCCATTGTTAAAGATATTGCCAAGGGGTGGGGAAGAGATGCAATGTGCTGATCCTGGCACCAATTGGACTAAGGATTCCAGAGCTGGGCACAGCATGAGAATGGAAATGGCAGCTCAAATGCATCTTCTCAGGAAAACTAACATCCACACCCTCCCAGATTGCTGATTGGTGATTCTTCTTCTCCTCATACCCCCACCTCTGGACAGGGACACATATCCAGGGCAAGGTAATAAAAAGGAGGATCAAAGAAACAGGAGAAGCTGTGTGATGTTGCGTTAGGAAGCAGCTCTGCTCACCCTCGGAAGCTGTCAGGTGACTTTGCATCCTCCACACTGAAAAACCATTAAAATTCCACAGTCCAAATTCTGTAGCAAGGGAAAGCTAGATTCTGCTTATGAATCACAAGCAGCCTCATACCTGGTGTTGTTCCTGAATGCCAAGAACTCCAGCCCACCCCCAGCCCCCCCAAAAACCACCCTGCAGTTTTGGAATCAAAATCAGCACAGCTCCATCTTGATTCAAAATTATGTCCAACTGTACAGATGCAAACATGCTACTTGATCTCAGGAACCACCATGCAAATTTTGGTGGTCATCTCTTAACGGATGTCCAAATGCATAGCAAACAACTTTCCAAAATATAAAGTAGATGCAAATCGAGGGGAAAGACACCTTTCTGCTTAGTATGCACCATTTATTCTGCTGCTTTTGCAAGTCATGGGAACAAAAGTATGTAAAGGTGGGAAGAGCTAGGTAGGGCCTCCTCTTCCCAGTGGGAAACCTTCTTTGATCATCCTTTGAAGACTGCAGAAGGTACTGCCTATGCTTTTTCAAGTCCACCTTTGAATTCATAAGGACTAGAAACAGTGGGGCTAGTAGCCACTGACAGCTTTCTCCTCCATGATTTGGTCCAATCCTCTTTTAAAGCCATTCAAGTTGGTGGCTGTCACTGCCTCCTGTGGGAGCAAGTTCCCATAGGTCAACCACGCTCCAGGAAGAAGTATTTTCTTTCCTCTGTCTTGAATATTCCAACATTCAGCTTCACTGAATGCCCACGAGTTCTCATGCTGTCTTCCTCTTCAACCTGACATTCCCGCAGAGCAGAATTCTTCACCCAATATTGCTTTCTTCCCCTTCTCAAAGATAATGCTAAAAAAAATTGTCTCTGTGGACAACAAGGGCTCTAAACTCAGAAGCAAAAGGGTTTGCTGAGCAAGACTTACAGCGGTAGCACTGATAGGAGGGGAGACAGAGAGCCCTCCATTTTGCCACATCCCTCCTATGACTAGCCAAAGCAGAATAAGCTATGCAAAAAAATAATTAAAAAAAATCCTGTATGTGCTCGGGGATTAGCAAACAAGAGAAATCGGTCTGAATGTGCCCAATTTGCATCATTTACACAGGATTTGGCTTCCTCGGATGCACTGTTTTGGATTGCCCTGGGAGGGGATTTGAATTTTCTTTTTCTTTTTCACTTAGTGCATAAGCTCTGGAGAGAGAGTGTGGGGCCTCTAGCCAATGCACAGGCCCCACAGAGAGGGGAGCATCACCAAGAGGCAGAGAGAGAGAGAGAGAGAGAGAGAGAGAGAGAGAGAGAGAGAGAGAGAGTCGAGACAGCAAGCGCCTCAAGCCTGCCACTCTCCCACTCCCTCTGCCCTTCCCGGGGAAAGCAAAGCTTTTGACTCTGGAACTGCCCACACCTGTACAAGGTGATTGAGCCGCTGCCAAGCTCCAAAGTGTTTACGGCTCCCCTGAGCGTGTGGGAGCTTGTCGGCTGGCAGGAGCCGTCACGTAACCGAGGTCCTGGGAACAGTCTCCCTGCACTGAGCTGTGCCTCACTCACTCCCAGGCTTTGGGGAGATGGCGCTCGGCTGTGCTGGGTCCCCGCCCCTGTTTCTTGAAGCCCAGCCAGGGAGGCTCGTTGTCTCTCCTGCTCATTAAAAAGGCATTGCTGAGAGGCTCTCCACTCAACTGGGCAGCGAGCTCAGAGGTTTAGGAACGGGCACCCAGATGGCTCTGTTTCCACCCAAACCAGCCTTGCAAATGCAGCGAGCCAAATTTCCTAGCCCACATTTTAAAAATAGACCACCTTCCCACATGGGGGCTTTCCAGAAAAGCATGTGACTTCCCCCCCCAATAATCCTGGGAAGTGTAGTTTTGTAAGGGTACTGAGAACTGCAACTCTGTGGGGGTTAAATCACACTTCCCAGCATTTTTGGGGAGAAGCCTGTGTGCTTTAATTGTGTGTTAAGTGGTGCAGACACAGTCAAATAAGCAGCAGCAAGCTGGGGTAGGTGAGCCCCCTTGCAGGGCTCTTTGGATAGCTTTACAGCTGTCCTAGAACTTCCATGTCCATTGGCAGTCTACCAAGGAATATTAGTTGCTGGGGGGGGGGTGAGGCTCTTGCCCCCACACTTTATTTGTGGGTTTTCCAGTGGACATTCCAGTTGGCCAGCATGAAATCCAAATGCTGGATTAGCTATGAAAGGGGGAAAACAAAATCTTCACTGAAGTTAACTATGCCTTGCCACAGCTTCCGTGTACTGTGGGCTTTAGCTGGAACACTTGCACCCTGCTAGATTGCTGATTTTGAAAGGGAACTATTACTCATTCTGCCCCAAAGGGTGACACAGTACTTCAAGATCCTCCTGGGCTGGGAAGTCTGGTGACATCAAAGAGGCCGACAGAGAGCAAATGAGGGGTACAAAAAGACTCACACACACACTCTACCAACTAAGCTATCTCAACCATTTAGGGGGCATAGGAAGCTCAATATTTTTGCAGTACAGTGGTACCTCGGGTTACAAACACTTCGGTTACAGACTCTGCTAACCCGGAAGTAGTACCTCGGGTTAAGAAATTTCTCTCAGGATGAGGACAGAAATCGCGCGCCGGCAGCACGGCAGGCCCCATTAGCTAAAGTGGTACCTCAGGTTAAGAACAGTTTCAGGTTAAGAATGTATCTCTGGAACAAATTAAGTACCAGAGGTACCACTGTACCAGCCTCCCCTACAAACCTGTTGCCCTCCAGATGTTTTGGATAACAACTCCCATCAGCCTTCAGCTGACATAGTTAGGGAAGACTGGTCTACACTGACTGGGGTTTTTAGGAAGGAGTCTTTTCCCGACCCTGCTTGGAGATGCCATTGGGGGATTGAACATGGGTCCTTCTGCCTGCATGCAGATGTTCTGCCACTGAGCCACAGCACTTGCTCTGGCAAACAGTATATCAATACAAAACAGCAAAAACCACCCGGAAGCAGCCAAATCATTTATTAAAGAATTATTAAAGAATTTATTAAATAAAGCACGGGCTTATTTTTTTCCCAGAGTCCTCAAGAACTTGGCAGTTATCCAAATGCGTTTATACTTACTGGACAGAATGGAACGTGTCAATGTTTTGCTTGGCAACTGGGCAGGTAGCAAACTGTGCTGAACATTCCCTAGGCCCACCTTTGTCTCTGCTTAAATCGAATTTTGCTGGCTTGGTGTCCTCCAGATGTTTTGGACCACAAGTCCCAGCAGCCTTTGCCAGCATGGCTGACCAGAGATTATGGGAGTTGTAGTCCGAAAGGTCTGGAGGGAACTAGGTTGGGGAAGCCTGAGTTAAACAAAAGGGATAGAGACATGTGTTTTAAAAAAGAAAAAGTTGAAGATTTAAACAGGGAACTTGAGAGCATTCCTGTGGAATGGAGGCACACCTACAGCGTTCAGCACCACCCCATGGCGATGGACCTGCATAAGCAGCCAGGCTCTTCAGAGATATACTTTGCTTGCAGCTGGTTTAGGGAAGCCTCACCTCTCTGAGGCTGCCAACACAAACTATGTGCCAGCTGAGGAATGGACCCTGAAAAACAGCTCATCTCTGCCAGGCGGGCTTGCAACAGGCCGCATCAAGCTCTTGCATGCCCTGCTCTCAAAACAACACATTCCAGAGTTCAAGTTTGCAGGGAAAAGGAAGAAGAATGCAACATCCAGGCCGGAAAACAAACTTCCACCCAAGACGCATAGGGATCCAAATGGGAAGAACGAGACAGCCACTCTCCTGGCCTGCAGGAACCGGGGTCCATTGGTAGGTGGGTGCAGGAGAATTTAACCCCAAAGAGTACTGTTAATACCCTTTATAGAGAATGAAAGAAGCAACTGCAAGACGACTGTGGCGTCATTCTGATCCCTGCTCTAAACTCAAGGCACACTGATTCTACGTGGTTATAGGGGTTAGAGCAAACATTAGCTGACAGCAACCCCAAGAGTCTTGTAGCACTGTAAAGACTAACAACATAAGGCTAAGGTTTTGTTTGATGAATGAAGTGGGATCCTCAGTTTGCAGGTATGCACACACACTGCAAATAGTGGCATTGTAAAGCAGCGAGGTCAGAAGGAAAATGCAATGCAAGCAGAGATTGTGACAATTCCATTAGGGATGATATCTATGCAAAATAAGGACAGTAACCCTTTATGACAACAGCGATAGGTTGATCCAACAATCAACTTTGTAATGCTGAGTTAATCAAATCAGTGGGATAGGAAACCTTCATCTCCATTCAGACCGAACTGGGAAGATTTAAACTTCATCAAGAATTGTGATTCATTCAGCAGCCTCCCTTTGAAGTTCCTTTATTCAAAGATGGCTATCTTTAAGCTCACTAAAATTGAAATTTCTTCCTACTGGCTTCTTAACCTTGCCAGCTCTGCTGACAAATTTGTGTCCATTGAGTCTTTTGTTGATCTGAAGGAGGCCATAACTGAACAAAGGAATTTCAAAGGGGGGTTCCCGTATGGATTGCATTAATTGATTCTCTTCGCTGGGGTCTGAATAGAGACAATGGCTTCTTGTGAGATTACATGTGTTAATTAACTCAGCATTACAATCAGGTGGTTTATTGTTTTACCGAATATCACTGATGCATATGCACTTATTCTGCATATGTTTTAGCTCTAAATTGCCGCTATATGTACAGGCGACTCTCAACTTAATGTGGGGTTTACGTTCCGGGGATAATGCATATATCCCATATAACCAAAACACATTGGGTTCAATGATGGGTGGGAGTGCCAAAGTCTCTTTACTTGGGTGCCCACCCCTCTTCTCCCCCCTTTTAAATTTCTAAAAATATTTTTGTTAAGTGCATAAAGATGAACGTGTGCAAGTTAAACGTCCTTAAGGTGTGAGTCACCTGTATGTACTAATTTCTGCATTTCATGTCCCTCCAACCTCACTGTTAACATCCCCTCCCTGCCATGTATAGGCGGATGCTAGTCCACAAAGGCATTGTAAATTTGTTAGGTGCCACAAGACTCTGAAGTTTTTATTGCAACACAGATGAGGAACAGATTTTCCCAGATGGATAACTGGGTCTTTACTATGAGTGACCACTTGCTATGATTTCAGTCTTATTGTCAATAGATTTGTTGTTTTTGTACCTGGTTTTTATTTTTATTATTATTATTTTAAAAACCACTTATCTCTCATGTGTAAATCTCCTTGAGATGATGGGGATTAAGAAATCAATTGTAACAACAACAACCACTTCACAGGAAGCTGCCGTAGGCTGAGGGTAAGTATATTGGTCCATCTAGTCCAGTTAAGCAAAGGTTCCCAAACTCACTCCCCCCCCACCAAAGACATGAAAAATTGCAGAGGGTCTTGCAGACCACTTAGTGAATTTCATGCCTGCCATAGCAATTGTAATTCTGAAGAATTCAAATTGCAAAAATACAATATAAGAAATAAAAGAAGCAAGAAAACCCCCAATGAAAAATCAAAATGAATATTCAATGGGATGGATGGGTTGTTCCACATCATCAACCAAAAGTCCACAGGCATGTTGTGTGGCAGATCACCTGAATGAAGCTCACAGACCACCAGTGACTCACTGATCATAAGTAGGGAACCCCCGGTCTAAATTTACTAGCAGCAGCTCTCAAGAATTTCAGATGGGATCTCCCCCAACCCTATCTGGAACTGCCAGGAATTGAACCTTGGATCATCTGCATGCAAAGCAGTCTAACAACATGCCTACCTCTCCAGAAATAGTCAAGAGAATAAGGCCATAAGAAAAGGCTGCTGGATCAGGCTAATGGCCCATCTAGTCCAGCATGCTGGACAAGAGAGAGAGAGAGAGGGAGAGGGAGAGGGAGAGGGAGAGGGAGAGAGAGAATGCTTGAGCCTACAACCCTACAAGGCACTTACCACCAGGATGTGACCCCCATTGAACACAGTGGGGCTTAACTGATGATTAAGCATACCTGGGCTTGCACTGTGAATGTTTTGAGATGCAAGGTGGACAGTGAAATCCCATGTATGCTTAACTGGAAGCATGTCCATTGGGGCTTGTACTCAGGTGAAGTGTGCATCTGAGTGCCGCCTGAGTGAACCAGGGTACATGTGCTTCCAAGCTCCATCTTTCCAGCACCACTGTTTTCCTCCTTTCCTCCTGCCTTCAAGTGGGGTCTACCAGCTAGCAGAGCACTCCACAAAAATTAGCCGTGCACATCCAAGCATGCTGGGTTGAGCGCCTCTCTCTCCCTTTCTCTCTCTCTCTCGCTCTCATGTTCAGGGCCAAAAAGCAGCTGAGTGCTGGAGACACTCTGGTGCCAAGCCTTCATTAGCAGAGACCTTGGCCCTCCTTCCTCTGCTGTTGCATTTGAAGTGGTTTGTGTGGCACGCCTGAGCCGGAGAGACTGGCTGGGTCTTGCAACCATAGCTCCTCCGAGATGCCTTCAGAAGAAGGCAGGCGACTCTCTCCTGCTGTCAATTCTAGGAAGCAGGTGGATGGATTATTTGTAAGACGATGCTTTTGGAACATGAAGCAATAACACATGGAAGAAGAAGAAGAAGAAGAAGAAGAAGAAGAAGAAGAAGAGGAGGAGGAGGAGGAGTTTGGATTTGATATCCCGCTTTATCACTACCTGAAGGAGTCTCAAAGTGGCTAACATTCTCCTTTCCCTTCCTCCCCCACAACAAACATTCTGTGAGGTGAGTGGGGCTGAGAGACTTCAGAGAAGTGTGACTAGCCCAAGGTCACCCAGCAGCTGCATGTGGAAGAGCGGAGACGCAAACCTGGTTCACCAGATTACGAGGCTACCACTCTTAACCACTACACCACACTGGCTCTCCAGTGGAGAATCAGTCTGCTGGATCAGGCCAAAGGCCTAGCAGCCTTTTCTCACAACCAAATGCCCCCATGGGATGCCAGCAAGGGGGACATGAGCACCCCCAAAAATGTTTAAAATAGCCTTTTCTTTAAAAAACAAAAAACCCCAGAAGCTTTTCTACTAGGAATTGTAGGTGCCAAAATTCCAAGTGACCACTGCTGCCCAGACACTATTAGCTCAGAGATGGAAAGAAGGCACAGTCCCTACCAGAGAAGAATGGCAGATTAAACTGATGCAGAGATGGCAAAACTGACCGGAAGAATGAGGAATCAGGAAGACCAAAATTTCAATAAGGAGAGGGGAAAATATATAATTTACCTAAAAATTCACTGCAAACAATTAAAACTATTAATAAGACTGTAATGACGCTTGCAGTTAAGCTTTGGACTATGGTTTTATTGGAGATTTCATAGAATAGGATTAACAGGGAAGATGCAGGTGAAAAAAGTTAACATAAGGACCCACAAAGGGGAGGTTGGAAGTCGAAGGGAACTGATGGAAATTATTTTATTTGTTTGATTGATGACTGTTTGTAAACTTGAAAATGTAATTATTATTTTTTTATAGTGGGGGGCATGAGCATAACAGACCTGTTTGTGATGCCCAGCAAACAGAAGCTGTGTGCCCCTGCTTGTCAGTTTTTGGTTTTGCCCACAAAAGGAAATGTCTACCGTCACTCAGGAGAACCCCATGCACCCAACATCACAGACAAAGTCTGCACAAATTGAGCATATGGGCTTCTTGCTGCCTCAAAGTTTCACCCTGGCATTTGAGCTTTTGCAGGGTTGCTAGAAGCTGCTGGGGAAGGAATGAGACTGCTCAGGTTGGCAATTTTCTGCTGTCCTCTGCGGTGCATACAAGGACGCTAAGCAAAAGCTTCCCCGGGGCTCTGAGGCCTTCCTAAGCTCAGGGGCGACTCTACCAGGGTGCATTTATTTTCTTTCTTCTTTTCTCCAACTTCTGGAGAGGGTTTCGCCTTGGCCTGAGCCAACGGTCCCCCTTGATCCTGTCCCGCAGAATAAGGCGGTGCAGTGCAGAAGGGGGAGCAAGGCCACTGACTTTGTGAGCTGTGATGATAGACAGTGCCAGATTTATGCACAAGCTAAACAAGCTATAGCTTAGGGCCCCACTCTCTTGAGGGCCCCCCCAAAAAAATTGAAATGGAAAAAACCCTGGATGTACATTTCCAAAATATAAGATAAAAAACTAATAAAATAGAACCTACATATAGCAACAGTGTTTTGTGTTGCGTAGGCTCCTATGATGTAAGTAATGGGCCCCGTCTGCTAGCCTTCTCCCTAAAATATCACTCGTTTCCTCATTTCTATATATAGGGTGCCTACATTCTGCATGGCTTTAGATATCTATTAGGTCCATAAATTACCATATAGCATATATTCAACACAAAAAAACAGCAACAATTTGTTGTTGACAAAGGACAGCTAGACAAATAAAGGGCCCCATTACCTTCAAGTAGCTTAGGGCCTCATCAAACCTAAATCCGGCCCTGATGAAAGATATATAAGATTCCTATTCTCCCTGCCCACCCCCAAAACTTCCTTATTCTTCCCATATCTCTATCCAACATCCACACATAAAATTTCCATTCTAACACCTGCAACGGAAGGGTTAGGGGACTTTTCTTTTGCTCCTGTTGAGGGCTGTATTCCCTCAGGACTTGAAGGGGTGGTGAAGGTTATGTGTCATGGACCAGCATAGGTGGGGTTGAAGCCAGGGATGGCATGGGTCAAAACTGGTCAGGGATATCCCCCTTTCTCTCTCTTTTGCCAAAATTTTATTATTTTCAGTTGCAACAATGAACCACCACAACTTTAACAAACGGTGGTGGTCTTGTCATACTAGCATGAGGACATTGGAAGAGCCCTGCAGGATCAGGCCCATAACCCATTTAGTTCAGTATCCTGTTCTCATAGTGGTCAACCGGATGCCTGTGGGAAACCTTGAAAGCAGGAAATGACCACCTTGGGAGACTTTCTCCAGAATCTTGTAATAAGCGGATTTACTCTCTTTGCAACATTATTACCCGGAGAAACGCATTCAAGCATCCTCTTCGCTCTCTTTCTTCCAAGAGAATTGTTAAATGTCCCTCCACAGCACATCAGTACTCTTGCAGAAAGGTTGAAAACATAAAATGAAATTACCTCTGAAAACCCAAATGTGTTACTAAATTATTGTTAACTAATCCTCTGCTTGCGTATGAACGGATTGCATATAGACGCAGACTTTCTTTGGATAAATATGATGATATTTGGAATGGCTTTGCACAGAATATATTAGGTTATTGATAAAGATATGTGCACTAGGATAATAAGAATATACACATCTGTATACTGATGTATGGAAATGCAACTGAGTATTTTTCCTTTATTTCTATTTTCATGCCTGCTTTTCTTTTCTATTCCTTACTCTTCTTTATTAATTCTTTTAATAAAAAAACTAACCCTTTGCTTTGTGTGCATGTACATATACATACACATATGCACACATACACCCGTATGTGTATATGAGAAAATCTGTCATATTTGCACGTTGCTGTTGCTCTTAGAAGCTCAGAATGCCTTACTTATGAGTCCCAAGCTAGTCAGCTATTCATTGAGCGCAGCTTAAGTCCAGGTCTTAGCAACTGAACTATTCCATGCTCCTTTAACCAAGGCTTTGAGCCCCAGAAATCTCCTGGCTCCAATTTGTAACTGGATTAGCAGACCTATTTCAGAATAAAAACAAACAAACAAACAAACAAACAAACAAGCCCACAGGTTCAGACTGTGTCTATATCTCATCATTTCTGCACCATCCCAATTCCTGATCTGTGCCTGATCTGAGCTTAGCTGTGGGATGACTGGTAAAATCTGGGGCGAGTTAAGACCAGGGACCATCTGCTCAAATGGCAAGGTCTCACTGCTCAGATTAACCATGTTTGTTGTTCCAGTAGTGTACAGTGGTACCTCAGTTTAAGAACAGTCCGGTTTAAGAACGATTTGGTTTACAAACTCCACAAAACCGGAAATAGTGTCTTGGTTTGAGAACTTTACCTCGGTCTAAGAATGGAATCCGAACAGTGGAAAAGCACTGGCGGCGGGAGGCCTCATTAGGGAAAGCGTGCCTCGGTTTAAGAACGGTTTTGATTTAAGAACGGACTTCTTGAACGGATTAAGTTTGTAAACTGAGGTACCACTGTACATGTCGCTTTAGAAGCTGTAGTGCAACCACTCACTGCCCCCCCCCATTACAAAACCAAAACCTACTTTTGGCTCTCACTGTCCTAACAGCAGCAGCTGGACTGAGTAAGAAATCGTAGTGGAATGTGCTTTACTGTGTTAGGCTGCAAAAGCAGAGGTTTAAGGAGAGGCCACAAATTTACTGCCTAGCCTACTGCCCTCACTAAGCCTCGGAACACAATGACACCCAGCATTTTACCTAACATCTTGGGGGGGGGGAATCACTTGGGTACTGAATGAAGCCCTCTTGACTTCTCCACACTTTTAACTCTTACTGATAAACTTTAGCACACCGTTTTGCAGATTTGCTGCCTTTAGTTATTTGCATCTCCATCTCACCATTGTGCTTGTGTTAATAAATAGATTGGAATGATTGCATTCATTTTATACCAAGCCACCCTGTAAATCTGATGGAACGACGGGGTATAAAATAATCCTGATAATAAACTCAATATTCCACTAAACGGCTGAATTTTCCTGTATCAAGTGTCAATATATTGCCATGGCCATGTAGCCTGTTCCCTTATCTCTTCCCCACTATAGTTATGTATTGCATTTATATCCCACCTTTTTCTCCAAGGAGCTCAAGGTAGAGAGCATGGTTCTCCCCCTGTTCATTTAATCCTCACAACAACCCTGTGAGGTTGGTTAGGCTGAGAGGCAGCGACTGGCCCCAGTTCACCCAGGAAGCCTCATATCCAAATGGGGATTTGAACCCTGGTCTCCCAGTTCCTAGTCTATTGCTCTACCCACAACACCACACTGGCTCTTGAGTGCCACTACAGATTCACGTCCTACATCTCCAAACGCTTGGATGAAGCCGCTCTGTTTGCTTCATCCAGCGAGCCCAGGAGATGCAAATGGCTCGCTTTAGTTTGAACTTGGAGGCAGTCTCTGCCGTGCTCAAACAGGTGCTCCCATCTACTTGAGCTGAAAAGAGTTGGCCTCTTTTGCACTTCACTATCAGGAACTAAGTGCTCAAGAGTCTCACTTCCTAAGCTGGGGAGATGATCTCCAATCACCGGGAAGGAGAGATTTATGTTCTCGGCTGCCGAGCATCAAATCAATGACTCTTTGTTAAGAAGAACCACGTGGGCTCGAGGCTGCTTTGCACAACTTCCCACAGACTCAGCCTGCTGCTGCTGATCTCTCTCTCTCTCTCTCTCTCTCTCTCTCTCTCTCTCTCTCTCTCCTTCCCAGATAAGTCATCTTGCCTGCCAACCCCCTAAGGCACTGGATAGGCGCTGGAACATTTCCTCGGCATCCACCGCAGTGCGAGATGTGGCAAGAGAACATCTTGCTAATGGACGTGTCATGGGGTTTAGAGACACGGAAAGGTGGCAGGGTTTGTGACTCAGCTCTGGGGGGAAAGACCAAAATGAGAAAACTCCAAGCCTCCTTCCTAGCGCTGTAATTTCACAAGAGGATCACGTCGCCAACATCTGCCACCTGGGAGAGAAGGTAGGGAGCCATCTCTCCCCCCCCCACCCCAAAGGACTGAACAGATTCAGAAATGATGCCTCTGTCCTAAAATGTGGCCCTCCAAACCTCTCTTATCTGGCCCTTGGAACTTTGCCCCGGGCTACACTTTCTCACTGCCACTTATTTTCTCCCACCTTGAGTGTTTTTGCCTGTTTGGAATGTGTCTGAGAGCTCGGAGAGGGGTCTGCGAGTGTGTGTAGAAACCTATCCTTGTGTAGAAAGGTAGACTCCATATTAATCACTCTGCCCACTTTTATTTATTTATTTATTTATAATTATTTCATATGCCGCTTGATTGTAAAAAATACAACTGTCAAGGTGGTTTACAAAAAGAATAAAACAATGAAATTATCAGGGGGGTTTAAAACACACACACACACACACTTAAACTTTTTTATAAAAAAAATAAAAATCAACAATAACCTAAAAAACCAGATAAAAACACAAGACTATATTCTATGTGCCTGGAAAGGCTTGCCTAAAGAAAAAATGTTTTTAGCAGGTGCCGAAAAAAGCACAGTGAAGGCACCTGCATGGAGTGACTAGGCAGGGAGCTCCAAAGTTTGGGTGCTGCTGCACTAAAAAGATCAATTTCTTAAAAGATGTGAAACAACTGTTATGTGGCATCTGCAACAGTGTTAGTTCCACAGATCAAAGCGGTCAAGTGGGCATATATAGGCTAAGGCGATCTCTTTGGCTCCACCCACCCCACAAGGGAATGTGGCCATCGGGCTGAAAAAAAGATTCTCCATCCTAAGCATGCTTAAACTATGGAACTCCTTGCCACAAGATGTCACCACCAGCTTAGATGGCTTGAAAAGGAGAACTGGGATTCACATCAGCCAGTCATGTGATGCAACTGCTGTTTAGGTAGGATGGGCATTTAACATCAGACACAAACACTCCCCATGGAGTGGGTGCGAGACAGAGAAGGAACTTTTGAGTGCAAGTGAAACTGCGAGGGAATTTTTAGAGGAGGGAGACGGCTGCCAGAGCTACGGGGTCTGGCCGAGACCTTGAACCAACATCCTTTTTATTGTATATTGGGGAAAGGGCTGGTAGATTTACTGATAACTTCCTGAAAAGCTAGGGTTAAAAAAGGAGAGGGGGGGACCTACACTATTTGCTGAAAGAGGACACCTTTGCCACACCTGTGCTGAGTCAGTGCTTGGATGCCCACCAAAGGAAGTGCAGGTTCTTGAATGAATCAGTGGCATTCATCACAGTTGCCTCATCAGCCAAGTCCTGGTCCTGCTCAAGCACTGCTTAGCCAGCAAGCTTCAGGCGCTGAAAGATTATAGACACCGATACTCAATCACAGAGGCAAAAGGTTGAATTAGAAACAAGGCAGCGGGAGAGAGAAAGGCCTGGCTTCAAGTTAGGTGTGCAGGCTAGACTACTGCAATGTGCTCTACGTGGGACTGCCGCTAGAAACTTCAACTGTACGTGCCTTCCTTTTCTTTACATTTCCAACATCTTTGCTAATTTCACTGGTGTTAAATACCATCTATACATCATTTTCATATACTTTTTCTTTCAACGGACAGCACGCTGTAAATTTTAATTTTTACCACATGTATATGTGCAAGGTAACAAAAGCATTCTGGGAAATGATATATAATGAGTTGAAAAACAAATGTTTAAAATAACATTTGTGAAAAAAGCCAGAGGATTTTTTTGCTAGGCATTATAGGTACAGAGATTCCAAAAGAGCAGAAAAGACTATTTATGTACGTGGCGACAGCAGCAAGAATACTACTGGCTCAGAGATGAAAAGTAGACAAAGTTCCAACCAGAGAAGAATAGCGGATGATGATGGACTATTCCAAAATGGCGAAATTGACCAGGAGAATCAGAGACCAGAACGAGAAGAAGTTTAGGAAAGAATGGGGGAAATTTATACTTTATTTAAGAGAACATTGTAAACAGTTAAAATCGTGCTCTGGCGGCGCGGCATCAGCAGGAGGCCCCATTAGCTAAAGTGGTGCTTCAGGTTAAGAACAGTTTCAGGTTAAGAACGGACCTCCAGAATGAATTAAGTACTTAACCTGAGGTACCACTGTACTCTCTACCAGTTGCACCAGTTTCCAGTGGATTGGTGGGGGCGGGGGCAAGACAAAGTGCTTGTTCTGGCTTTGAAAGCCCTACCTGGTCTGCAACTAGTTAGTTAGTTAGATCGTGGCACCAAGGTTGAAGGTTTGATCCCTGTGGGACAGCTGCATATTCCTGCATTGCAGAGGGCTGGATTGAGGGTCCCTTCCAACTCTGAAGTTCTACAATAATTTGAAAGACCACGCCATACATTTAAAGCTCATGTACAGTGGTGCCTCGCAAGAAGAAAAGAATCTGTTCTGTGAGTCTCTTCGTCTAGCGAAGCAAACCCATTGACGGATTGATGGATTAGCGGATTAGCGCTATTAGCGGCTTTTAGCGGCTTATCGGCTTAGCAGATAAGGGGATAAGCAGCTTAGCGGCTTAGAAAAAGGGGGGGGAGGAAAAAACCCCGCAGAAACTCGCAAGACATTTTCATCTTGCGAAGCAAGCCCATAGGAGATTCGTTTTGCGAAGCACCTCCAAAACGGAAAACTCTTTCGTCTAGCGAGTTTTCCGTCTTGCAAGGCATTCGTCTTGCGGGGCACCACTGTATAAGATAGAAGAGGGTGGAATCTGTGGGACTCTGCAAGGACTTCAATTCTAGAATGTGTTTCAGAAATCCTCCTTGTTAAACCAAAATTCAGGAACAGTGGAATGCAGGCCAGGTCGAACCCCCAGAAGAAGAGAGTCAAGGGGAATAAGGGGAATCTTCTCATCCCTACAACACTTGCACTTGCTCAGGAAACATGTCAGGGTTTTGTGGTCTGGTGGCCCTACAATTGTGCCATCTACATTTCCTCTGTAGGGTCCTGAGTTTGAGTTCTACCCAAGGCCATGTTTCCAAAAGTGAGAGCTATGAGTGAGGGGAGAGGCCTGAGCATGATACAAGGTGCCTGGTTCTGGTTGAACTGGCTCTTGAGGAAGAGGAAGCTGAGAACTCTCTGCCTGAAGTGCTGACACAGTCCTGGGATTGGCTTCCCTGTTGTAATGCAGGCAAAACCAAAAGCTCAGCACGGCAACAGAGAGGTTCTTCCTGCAGCCAGGTTCCCAGGGCTGGAGATCCACCACCCTCTATTGTGAACAAATCTTGCAGCAAGCGCTTTCTCCAGTTACCAAACCTTGGCAGGTGCCAATGCAGGAAGCTGCCTTCGATCAGGTCAGGCTTATTTGCCCATCTAGTTTGCTGTCTACTCTGGCTGCCTGTGGCTCCTGGAATCTCAGGCAAAGGTCTTTCCCACCAATTCTTACCCAATTTTTAAAACTGGAGATGCCATTGATTGAACCTACGGCCTTCTGTGTGCCAGAGCCATGCCTTGTCTCTTCCTGAACCAGGTTGACTGCCATGATCACTTATTACTGTTACTATTTGTATATGGCCCTTCATCTGTAGCTCTCAGGGCTCACACCACTGTTTTCACATCTGCCACACTTCCCCTGCCCAGTGTGTTCATTCTCACCCCCTTTTTTGCCATTCATCCATCTTTTGAACCCACTCCTTCACCTTTCAGCCCAAATGTTTCTGGACTACAATTCCTATAATCCATGGTGACTGGCTGCTCTAAATGGGGCTGGTGGGAGTTGGAGTCCAGAAGGCCACTGGTTTCTCCACCTGTTTTACCCTCTCCAAGTTTTGCTGCTGTACAGGAATGCAAAAAAACCCTCCCTGTTTCTCCGCTAACATATTCTTTACTGTGAAGGATGAAGAGCCCTCTTTAAATGCCTTTGGGCCACTTAATTACGGGTGAAGCCTTGTACAAAGACCTTTTGGGTCAGAGTCCAGAAAGGCAGTGCTGTAGGCAGTATTTTGCTGGCACTGTTATCTGGTCAAGCTCTCTTGCATCATCTCTGCAAGTTCATTCCCAATGCTGGTGGAGTTGTAACAAGAGAGAGACCCTCCTACATTTATGGTGGGAGCGTGATAAGCTTACTGGGTTTTTGGCAAAGTACTTTTGATGTTGCTTCTGCAATTATTAGTCAGTCATAGAACCCAAACCCTGCTCTGGCCCTTCTGCCACTAGATGCAGATCTAGACCCTGACATGCTGTTTAACCATTGCCTGCCTAGAGATGGCCTATTGGAAAGATCCCTAAGGTGCATCTCTGACAGGATAGCAAGTGAAAGTTTGGGGCCTGGCTCTTTCTGAGCATCTAATGCAACACAAAAGGGTTGTCAAAGATCAACCTAACAGAATTGTTTTGACAAGGTATGGTCCCCATATATCAGCTATGTAAACAGATGTGATGTTAATATCAGAACTGCAGTCACTTGTGTTTGCTTGTGGAGAGGCTATGTCACGGACAGTTGGAGCCTTGGCAAAGCATTCAACGATTCAGTCATTTGACAGTGCCCCTGCTCAATTCTCTTTCTGATGTACGCATGTAACACTCCACAGGTTTTGTTAAAGTTGAGCAATGCCATTTCATTACAAAACCAATAGTACCGTATATAAATTTTTAAAGGCTGCAAAGCTGCCCCCAAGGAAACTGCTTTGCAAAAATAAAAATAAAAAAGCACTCATCACTTGGGCCAGCTCAGTATTTAAAAGATGATGGCTTCTGTTTTCCTACCGATTGCTTTCTTCTAATTCTCTGGGGCAACCATTCCCATCACCATCCTGTTGCGTATGAATGCAAGGGTCTGAGTCCCTCCCTCCCAGTGAGCCACTTCTGCTGGGGCTCAAAATGTTGCTCCCCCCTCCCATCAACCCCATGCCAGCCTTCCAGCTGCTGGGAACAATAGAAGACTGAATACTTCTAAATCTGCTAGACCAATTTGTTTCCGAAACAAAGGAAGCAGAGCCCATACCATTTCAGTGGTGGTGGGGGTGGTGGGTGGAGGAGAAAGGACCCAGTAGGGTAACAAAGCACACACACACCTGAGCTGGCAGATTAGAGAGAGGGAAGCGGAAGCCAGGAGCTTACACCACTTGGCTGGTAGAGATGATGAGTCACCTGGCAGCACAATGGAGTCATGACAAAAGTTGAAACTGTGCTGACTCAACTCCGAAGCTCAGCGTTCCTGGGGGCAGGGCACAGCTAGCTGTGTAAGAACATGAGAAGAGCCTGGCTGCTGGATCTGACCCAAAGGTCTAGCATCCTGTTCTCACAGCCGACAAGCAGATGCTCATGGGAAGGCTGCAAGGAAGACCTGAGCCCAACAGCCCCCTTCCCTCCTGTGATTCCCAGACACATTGAGTCACAGAATTGTGGAGTTTGAAGGGACCACAAGGACCAAGTTCATGGGTAGGCAAACTAAGGCCCGGGGGCCAGAGCCGGCCCAATCGCTTTCTAAATCTGGCCCGCGGATGGTCTGGGAATCTGTGTGTTTTTACATGAGTAGAATGTGTGCTTTTATTTAAAATGCATCTCTGGGTTATTTGCGGAGCATAGGAATTTGTTCACTTTTTCTTTTCAAAATATAGTCCATCCCCCCCACAAGGTCTGAGGGACAGCGGACTGGCCCCCTGCTGAAAAAGTTTGCTGACCCCTGATTAGTGCAACCTCTAGCAATGCAGTAATCTTTGGTCCAACATGGGGCTCCAACCCACAACCCTGAAAGTCTCATGCTCTACCGACTGAGTCAACTCTCGAGATACACACATACTGCCTCCGAGAGTGGAGGTACTGCATAGCTAGTAACACTTCTTGTCCCTCCTTACTTTTCCTAACATTTCATGTACCAAAACGTTATGTGCTGCTTGACTGCAACGAAACCTCTAAGCTGTTTACAAGAAAAGCTAAAGTTATCAATACAACAAAGGCGCCTGCCTGGTGTCACACAAAAAAGGACAATTTAGTACGAGTGCAGAGCAGGGTATTGTGCGCCACTTGTAACAGGGCCAGTTCTGCAGATTTAAGAGGTTGAGTGGGCATATATGGGGTAAAATGACCCCTCTCACCCTGTCTTGGCTGTGCATCTTCAAGCATCATTATCAGTCTTCTTTGGAACAGAAAGGTTGCTAAGGGGGCTCAGGACCTCAGACAGACTTATATATCAGAGTTTCTAACACTGGTGCACACCAATGAGGATTGTGGGAAGCCTCATGGGGCCATATTCAGTCTCCCCCTTTTACTCACTCCTAAGAACAAACCTAGACAGCATCCTAAAAAGCAGAGACATCACCTTGCCAACAAAGGTCCGTATAGTTAAAGCCATGGTTTTCCCAGTAGTGATGTATGGAAGTGAGAGCTGGACCATAAAGAAGGCTGATTGCCAAAGAATTGATGCTTTTGAATTCTGGTGCTGGAGGAGACTCTTTAGAGTTCCATGGACTGCAAGAAGATCAAACCTATCCATTCTTAAGGAAATCAGCCCTGAGTGCTCACTGGAAGGACAGATCGTGAAGCTGAGGCTCCAATACTTTGACCACCTCATGAGAAGAGAAGACTCCCTGGAAAAGACCCTGATGCTGGGAAAGATTGAGGGCACAAGGAGAAGGGGATGACAGAGGACGAGATGGTTGGACAGTGTTCTCGAAACTACAAACATGAGTCTGACCAAACTGCGGGAGGCAGTGGAAGACAGGAGTGCCTGGCGTGCTCTGGTCCATGGGGTCACGAAGAGTCGGACACGACTAAACAACTAAACAACAACAAAGAACATAAGAAGTGCCTGCTGGATTAGGCCAATGGCCCATCTAGTCCAGCATCCTGTTCTGACCATAGTGAACCCATAAGCAGGACCCAAGCACAATCTCCCTTCATCATGGTTTCCAGCAACTGGTATTCAGAAGGATTATTGCCTCCAATTACGGAAGCAGAGCGACATGGCTAACATCCGCTGAGAACCTTCACCTCCATGAATTTGCCTGTTCTTCTTTCAAAGCTATCTAAGTTGGTGGCCCTCACTGCCTCCCGTGGGATCAAGTTCCATAGTTTGGCATTGCTCTGCGGGAAGTAGTACTTTCTTTCCTCTGCCCTGCAGCTCCCAACACTCAGCTTCCTTAGATGCCCACAGGTTCTTGTGTTATGAAAGAGGGAGGAAAGCTTCTCTCCGTCCACTTTCTCCACGCCAGGCATAATTCCATATACTCCCATCATTTCCTTTTCTCTAAACTTTAAAGACCCGAGTGCTGCAACCTTTCATCACAGAAGAGTCACTCCATTCCCTTGATCATCCTGACTTTAAGAAACGGAGATTACGAGGGTGGGTGGGTAACATCACAGCAGCTATCAAATACTCAAAACAGCTGCCATCCGAAAGTGGGTGAGGAACGGGTCTTATCAAGCGACAGAAGGAAGGACAGGGAACAATGCGCACAATCTAGCAAAAATTAAATCCCGCGGAAATGGCGTCCACTTGAAATCCAGCTCCGTCCCCTTGAAATCAAAGTGACACAAGTGCGCAGCTCCGGCACGTAATGCACAACTGATTTCGCCGGGGCTTCGGCGCACTTAACAGTTCCCTGGACTGCATCCAATGAGTTCAAGTCAAAAAGAGAGAGAGAGAGAGATTTAGAGGTGATAGGAAGGGAAAACGTCCCTCCTGACTGTATGAACTGTTGAGCAATGGAAAGACACCCTTGGCCACATTGGTTGCAGCATCTTCTTCCCTGA
Organism: Podarcis bocagei; assembly: GCF_964188305.1. Taxonomy (NCBI): domain Eukaryota; kingdom Metazoa; phylum Chordata; class Lepidosauria; order Squamata; family Lacertidae; genus Podarcis; species Podarcis bocagei. The sequence goes on from NC_138141.1 coordinate 22,373,258, forward strand.
ACATTAGTTATCTTTGTGGTTTCACAACCAGAATTTATGATGACTGACCCATGGGAACAAGTTTGTTCTCCCTGAAACACACGGAAGGATCAAAATTAACCCTAACATATATTTCTTGGATTCAGGTAGGTAGCCGTGTTGGTCTGACACAGTCGAAATAAATAATAATAATAAATAGTCCAGTAGCACCTTAAAAGGTAAAGGGACCCCTGACTATTAGGTCCAGTCGTGCCCGACTCTGGGGTTGCAGAGCTCATCTTGCTTTATTGGCCGAGGGAGCCGGCGTACAGCTTCCGGGTCATGTGGTCAGCATGACTAAGCCGCTTCTGGCGAACCAGAGCAGAACACGGAAATGCCGTTTACCTTCCCGCCAGAGCGGTACCTATTTATCTACTTGCACTTCTGACGTGCTTTCAAACTGCTAGGTTGGCAGGAGCTGGGACCAATTCCTGTAGCACCTTAGAGACCATCTAAGTTTGTTCTGGGTTTAAGCTTTTTTGTGCATGCACGCTGCTTCAGATACAAAGTGTGCATGCAAACAAAAGCTTATTATTATTATTATTATTATTATTATTATTATTATTATTATTTGCTTACCTATCACTAGATCTGGTTCTTAATCAATTAAGTTGAGGAACTGGGTTCACTATGTTAGGCAGTGTTTGTAGGCTTCTAGGTAAATATCCACATGTGATCTACAGGTGATGCTGGAGGAACCAGCGCGGAGGGTGGGTCAGGCAGCAAGATCCATGACATTATTGCAATCTTACCTTACTCTCCTTTTTCCTTTACCCCATCCCACTGGACTTGCTGTTCCTACTAGTCTGAATATACCAAATTTGCTGCCGTTTCAACATCTGCCCCAAGCTTCAAAGTGGGATCTCTGCAGCCAGACTGGTATATAGTATCAGTCTCTACAGATCCACATGACAAATTGCCAACCATTTCTCCCATCTGGATGGACTTCTCCACTTTCCTACACAGAGAAAGCCTCCTGGCAGAGAGCCCTTGCTTGTCCTCTTTCGGCCCCACCCAGAAGAAAAACATGCAGTATTTACACAGAGCTTTGAATCTTCAAAAGATCCCCCACCCCCAAACGTGAACCAGTTAATCTGCCCAATACCCCAGAGAGGCAGAGAAATGCTATTATCCCTGTTTAGCAGGCACCGAAACCTAAAACCCAGGGAGATGAGCCATCATTCCCCCAAGGCCACCCAAGGAGTTAGCCAGGATTCAAAGTCCAAAACAACAACCCTGCAGGCAGCTGGAATGTCCCCCACCTCCATGACTTTTGAGGTCTTGATCCAGGGATCAGGATGGGCAATAGCTTTCAAGTTATGTTCTTGGCAGTTTTGGAGCTCCTTACCAGACGTTCCCCCATGGTAAAAAACAGGGGTGCAGTCAAGGTTCCTTAATCACTTCGAATTTTACTCAGCCACCCATCTGTGACTTCCACTGCCTTTCAAACATTTATCCAAAATCATGAGGTCTAGAAACTTTGTTCTTGTTATGGAAAGCAGAGTTTCTCAGGGAGCTGAATGAATGCTCTGTCCAACTTCATTAATTTATTTCGATTTTAATTATTCCTGCATGGCTTTCTCCTTGTCCCTCATATTTCATGCTCACAAAAATCCCGCGGGGTAGGTCAGATTGTGACTGGCTACAGACATCTTTGTGGCAGAGAAGGGATTTGTAATCCAGTCTGCCCGGTGCCAGTCCAACCCTCTTATCACTGCAACAGGGCACAGGAAGAGAAAGGATTTGTTAAACAGAACGTGGAAAGCCCTGGGAGCGAACCCTCCTCCTCAGTTCCATGAAAACTGTCTTTTATGCAGGGAATCACACATGCCTCCCACCCTCAACAGAGACTGTGGGCCAATGCAGGGGAGAGAACATTTGTCCTGCAGAAAGTGTTGCAGGTATTTACAAACCCGGATCAAAACAGCAATTCAGGGCATATCACAGATTCCTCCGCCCAACAAACTTTTTTTAAAAAAACAAAACAACCATATGACTTTAAGGCTGGCTATGCTGATGCCCAGCCTTGATATATCCTCATCTGGAACAAAGCAAATGAATGGCTCAACATGTCAAGACAGGGTGCCATTTCCTGTTCCAAAACTCTGTATCATAGAGAAGCAGAATAAAATGAGAAAAAAAAGAAGATCTGGATCCAACAGCATTTTTTAGGGATCACTGGGTGATTTGTTTATTTGGCAGGGGTGTAAGCTTCAAATAAATAGTTTTCATAGAAAATGAAACAAACAAACAAATCAAGAAAGGATTATGGCACCACTAGTGAGACTCACCTTATGTCAGACCTGCACCCTTCTAGTTGAAGGTCAATGTACTCTCTAGAGACATCAAGGGAGGCTTCTATTTATTTTTTACAGAAATGCTGGCACCAAAGTGGGTTTTGTGCCCAAGCCAAGGCTCAACTTAAGCTCTCCCCTGTGTCTACCTACTGCCCCATACAACATGCTCATCTGAGATGCTGCCTTCTCAAGTTCCCGTCTTCCTGTCCTACCTTCCTACTTAGGGGATAGTTGAGAAATTTGGTCTTGGTTTTAGTACTGGACGGATTATTGGGACGTACTCTCAGTTCACCCAGAGCAAGAACGAGGTCTGGGCTGACTCCTGCATCTAGATCATGTCCCAGAATCCTTTGCACTACGGTGGGGTTGTGAGGCAGACAGACTGATTTGGGAGTCTTTCGCTGCAAGCAGAAAGTTGAAGACCCTCAACCATCCAAGATGCCGTGAAAAGTTAAGCTCTTGCTTCAAACTCAGCATCGACCCTGGTGACGTCCGCAGAACCCGTTCAACCAAACTGCTGCTCAGGGAAAATGCTGTGAAGCTAGTACTCGTCTCCCCCAACTCACAAATGAATTGTGACTTGCCAGACAATCTTCCCAGGCTCCTGGCCCAGTCAGCTAATTGTTCCTGATCCCCTTGTGAGACGCCTGCCGAGGGCGCAATCCCTCGCTTGGAAGAGGAAAATTGGTAAATGGTGGTAATTTGGGGTTTGCCTAATGGGATTTTGCATGCCTGGGGTCTGCGCCAGCAGCAGCAAGTAACGGGAAGGCAGCAAAAACATAGAGGACGATGGGCCAAGATCAGAGCCATCCTTCCGGCTTTGTGGTGCCCCATTATCCCCCCAAGAGACAGCTGTCTTTGGTCTCCCAGGCAGTCCGGAGCCCCGGGAGATCAACGGTGAGAAAAACAAGTGGAGGATGGACCAGACGGAGCTGGAATTACAGGTTGTGCAGAGTGACTCAACAAGAACATTACCATCTGGGTAAGGCACCATCGCCAACATGTGTGTGTGCGCGTGTGCGCGCGCGCGCACACACACACGGACACACAACAGAGGATTATCTGCTAAGCACACTTCGTACAGACAGAGGGTTGATTTGCAGCAGCTGATTGCAACTAGAGAGTCTCTGGGTTCCTGCTTTGCTGGGGATGTGAGATGGGTAGTGGAGCTGCCTCTGTACAGCACCTAGCACAAAGGCTTTGGGGCAACAACGCATGCTGCCTTCCACTTATGCAGACCATTGGTCTATCTAGCTCAGTGCTACTGACACTGACTGGCAGCCGCTCTCCAAGATTTCAGGCAAGGGTATCTCCCAGCATTACCCGGAGATGCCAGGAATTGAGACTGGGACCTTTTGGAGATGTCATGTATAGTTTCCTACTTTACAGAAAGAACCCAGGTTTCTTCTTTATATTCCGTATTTTTTGCTCTATAAGACTCACTTTTTCCCTCCTAAAAAGTAAGGGGAAATGTGTGTGCGTCTTATGGAGTGAATGCAGGCTGCGCAGCTATCACAGAAGCCAGAACAGCAAGAGGGATTGCTGCTTTCACTACGCAGCGATCCCTCTTGCTGTTCTGGCTTCTGAGATTCAGAATATTTTTTTTCTTGTTTTCCTCCTCCAAAAACTACGTGCGTCTTGTGGTCTGGTGCGTCTTATAGAGCGAAAAATACGGTATGCAGAATGCATCCTTAGACAGATTCTTTCAAGCTATACTTCCACCAGCATTCTCGGCCATCGACAGAGCATCAGATTAGCTGCCCTTCAGTACAAGCCTTGGCCAGCTGACAAAGGTCTTTGCCCAGCAAAGCTTTGCCCAGATCATGCACTACTTCACAGACAGTCCTGGGTCAACAAGACTCCCAACTCTTTCTGTGGCCTGTAAGAGACACGGAAAGGAATAAACAGGTTTGCTGGCTTTATATCCACAAAGGGGTGCAATTAAATGGATCTTCAGCCTCAGGCACCAACATGGGCTGGAGGACTGCAACTCAGCGGTAGGACATCCGTTTGTAAGTAAACGATGCAGGTTCAATCTCTGGCATCTCCAGGTAGGGCGGACAGAGACGCCTGCCTACAACTCTTGAGAGCCACTGCCAGTTCATGTAGACAATACTGAACCAGACGGGCCAAGAGAGAGGCATAGTTTAAAGCAGCTTCCTAGGTCTCTACATTCCATAAACCAGCCTGCTGTCCTCAGGTGCACTGGAGGCTGATATCCTGCTGCCAGCGTTGAAGTAAGATTCAAATGTTGGTCCATTCAGCTTCTGCACAATGAATGGGGGGATTGGAGGCGGGGGGTTGCCCTTTTCTTCAGGAAACAAAATGTCTCGGACTGGTCCCACCTTCAGCAGGCTCTCCTGTTGGACCGTACCACTTTGTGTGTATAGATTTCAAGCTTGAATTCCAACCCATGCCTTTCACTATGAAGAATCCCCAGCACAGAGAAAGCTAGTATATCAGGAAGAAAGTTTGGCCAGACCTGGACCTCCCTGACCTGCCTCCTCACCTTGCATGCATAGAACATGCTTCTTATGCATGTATTTAAGCTAAATTCGCTCTCAACCACTTTGTTGCTGAAGCAACAGTGGCAAGCACCAGCCTTCCTGACCTGGGGAAATGAGCAGCATCCAGGCAGATGGAAGGAGAGAGGGAAACAGAAGCAGGGGAAACAGAAAGGGAGAATCAGCCTCTGTCTCCAAAATATTACTTTGTCCTTTGGCGGGCTTACTCTCCCCCATCCCAGATACACATGCCTGTTTTCTGCCCCTCCTGTAAATAAGGTTTTGCCCCCACCCCGTCCCCACCAGTTTAGTCTTTAGTCTTTGCAGTTTGCTCTCTGCTGTTTTCATCATTCTGATGGGTGCACGGAAGACTGCGTTTGGGTTTCTCGGGGGCGGCTGCGTGTGCTTTTGGCTGGTTGATTTTTCTTTTTCAAAATAATAAAAAATAAAAAATGCGAAGCAAAGCAAACTGTTTCATTTTTTAGTAGACACGGCAGTTTGGATGCCACCCTTCTAGCAAGCGTTGCATTTTTAATTATGAACTTCACCCCTCCCCTCCTTCCCAAATGTCAAGCAGCTCCCCAGGCAGAAGGGAAATGAGTAAGGAGGAAGATTCATTTGTGGGGAGGGAATCTCCCCTGGAGAACTCCCTCTTCTTTTTTAAAAGGATGATTTGGCAGGGTGGGATAAAGAGGGAGAGAGAAAAATTATCTTCTTTGCACTTCAGTCGGCGGGGAAGTTTTTCAAAGGAGCGTTTAATGCTCTAAATTGGAACCCATTTGGGAATGGTTGTGCATGTTCAAAACAGAGCAATGGTAAAGTTGATGAAGCCCTGCCCTCTTATAAAGCCACACCCACACGAGGCTCTGCTGCTCTTTGGATCCTCCCCTCTGCAACAGCGACCATGTGGTAACCAGTTCCTCCCCAGCCTTCTTGCACCTTAGAGTCTGCAAAGTATAAGTAACGTGGGAAGGAAATGCTATTGAGTAATCGAGGGTAAGAAATGTTAGAACAGGGGAAGGTGGCTTGTCCAAGGAAGACATCAATTCAACATTTCTTCTCTCTCTTTCTTTTACCAGAAACCATACTTAAAGTCACCTGACCCTCACAAGCTAAGTGAGGGAAACGTCCTTCGACTACCCCACCAGGAAGGGACGGAAGGATTTCTCAATCTCAGTTTTTAGCCTAGAAAGGCACCTAGTCATCAGGGTCCCACTGAACAAGCCAGCACACGTCTTTGGGTATGCAAGCGTTCAAGAAGGCATGTTGTGCAAGGACAATTCTTGCAACTTTTCATTTTGTTCCATCTCAACTCTTCCATGCTAAATCGGAGGAGCCTGTCAAATCAGGCCAATGGCCCATCTAATCCAGCATCCCCAGATGCCTATGGAAGCCCTCAAGCAGTGCCCCATCACAAGAGCACCGTCCCTTCCTGTGGTTTCCAGTAACTGGTATTCAGAGGCATTGCTGCCTCCAGCCATGGAGGGAGAGAACAGTCATTGTAACTAACGGCCATTGCTAGTCTTATCCCCACTCCCCCAATTTGTCCAGTCATCTTTTAAAGCCACCCAAGTTGGTGGCCATCACTTCCTCCTGTGGGAGAGAGTTCCATAGTTTAACTATGTGATGTGTGAAGAAGTCTTTCCTTTTCTCCGTCCTGAATCTTCCAACATTCAGCTTCATTGGATGCCCATGACTTAGAGCATTATGAGAAATGGAGAAAAGTATCCCCTTTCTCCATGCCATGCATAATTTTATAAACTTCTATGAGGATCCCTCTTACTCCCCTTTTCTTTAAACCAGTAGGTCCCAAATGCTGCAACTTTTACTCATAGGAGGGTCACTCCACCCCCTTGATCATTTTGGTCAAACCTTCCCCAACTCTGCAATTTTCTTTTTGCGGTGAGGTACCACCATATGCTTCCCCCCTCTCAATTACCGTATTTTTCGCTCTATAACACGCACCGGCCATAACACGCACGTAGTTTTTAGAGGAGGAAAACAAGAAAAAAAATATTCTAAACGAAATAGTGGATATATGATTTTTGTGGTTCATGCTGTGGCCACAGACATGTGATCTGACAGTGAGTTTGGAGTAGCCCAATGCAAAAATCCTGAGGATCCATGTGGATCCATGCTTTGTAACCACGGAGGAGGGAAGGAAGGGGAACCATGGATCCTCTGCTCATGACTGCAGCAGACCCCCCCCCCGCCACCCACAGGCATTCGCTCCATAACACGCACAGACATTTCCCCTTACTTTCTAGGAGGAAAAAAGTGAGTGTTATGGTGCAAAAAATACGGTATTCCTTCCCAGGACGCTTCCCCAACTGTAACCTGCCCCATCGGCAAATGAACGAAAGCGGTTACTCCCCAAAGAGCTCTTCTGGCCAGCCGGACGCAAAGTAGTGAGCCCATCCATCACCTGTCATCTGTTTATGCAGAGTTCTGCCTAATTAGAACGAAAGCATTTTATCAGAGAGAAAATGTTTTCCAAAAAATATTTACAGGCATTGATTTTGGCAGCTGAGCTAATTGGTCCTGAGAGAGATTCTCTGCCAGTATTACTTCCACTGTTTGGGATTCGGAAAAGCACCTGGCAAGGTCCCGAACAGGTGTTTCCAAACTACTCCGAGTAAACCTGCTTACCATTTGTGGTTTGTTTGAAGGAAGCCAGCCACACGCCTAGTTTTGAATGATGCAGCAAACCAGAGTCTGGCTTGTTTCATCCAAAGCACCCCAGAAACTTTATAGAGCAGCATTCACAGCGAACTATAGTTGGTTTTAAACTATGGTCTGAAGTGAAGTGCGAACCAGGCGACTGAATACCAGTTGCTGGGGAACATAAGGCGAGTTCTGCTAGATGAGGTCAAAGGCTCTTCTCAAAGAGGCCAACCAGATGCTGTCTGAAATCGCAGCAGTTGAGAAATATTGAATTCCATGTTGGAGATTGTTAAGGAGATAGAGCAACTAACTCCTCTATGAGGAAATGTTACAACATTTGAGGCTTTTTAGTTTAGAGGGAAAGTGAGTTTATCATATTAGGAATGATTTGGAGAAAGTGGACAGAGAAATATTTCCTTCCCCCTGTCATAATACTAGAATTCGGGGACATCCAAAGAAGCTGAATGTTGGAAGATTCAGAATGCTGAACTAGATGGGCCACTGGCAAGATGCAGCAGAACTCTTATGTCCTCCTTCACCTGCACAGGTAAGCTGGGAAGGCCTTTTGGGAAGGGAGATGTAGCTGAAACTCAAGGGCCCGCAAATGTCTTGTGCACACACAAAACACCCATCCTCTGTGCACACTCACTTGCAGCACATGCAAAAGACTGAGTCCTTTCCTCAGTACCCAACAGAGGAGCTTGTGCTACCTAGGCTATTTCTTAATGCAAAACTATGCCATTATTTAGGGATGTGGGTGACGCTGTGGGTTAAACCACAGAGCCTAGGACTCGCCGATCAGAAGGTCGGCGGTTCGAATTCCCGCGACGGGGTGAGCTCCCGTTGCTCGGTCCCTGCTCCTGCCAATCAAGCAGTTTGAAAGCACGTCAAAGTACAAGTAGATAAATAGGTACCGCTCCGGCGGGAAGGTAAATGGTGTTTCCGTGTGCTGCTCTGGCTTGCCAGAAGCGGCTTAGTCATGCTGGCCACATGACCCAGAAGCTGTACGCCAGCTCCTTCGGCCAATAAAGCGAGGTGAGCGCTGCAACCCCAGAGTTGTCCATGACTGGACCTAACGGTCAGGGGTCCCTTTACCTTTACCTATGCTATTATTTAATAAAATTCCCATTATCCCTTGGGGGGTCTAGAGGACTTAAAGGTTCCTTAAAGGTTCTTCTGGGCATGGTGGACCGGAAGGTGCCAAAGAAGGATAGAACCTTGTTTATGTATGCAACCACAGCAGCAAGGATCCTTATTGCAAAGTTCTGGAAGACACCAGATTTACCCACACTGGAGGACTGGCAGACGCAGCTGATGGACTACATGGAGTTGGCAGAAATGACTGGCAGAATCCGAGATCTGAGCGAAGAAACAATGGAGGAAGACTGGAAAAAATTTAAGGACTATTTGCAAAAATATTATAAGTTGTTTGAATGTTAAGATTGTGCACGATTAAGAAACGTCACGCTTCTGCAATTTATCTAAGTAAATGATAAAGTAAGTAATGATGAAAAAAACGAGATAAATTAGAAACAAAATATTATGTTTATTAAAAGTCTTGAAAACTAATTACAAACTTTCGAAATTGGTAACATAATAAACTCAAAGGTACAATAAGATGTGAAACAAGATAACAAATTGCTGAACTGGTTAGAATAATGAAAGCAATGTTGAGAGGATGTGAGGAGGTCTAAAAGAAAGTGAATTTGATGATATTTAACTTTTGTCTTCTTTTTTCTATTTTTCTTCATATATATATAAAAAAAATGTTTCTTGCATGTTGCTATGTAAATTAATCTGTTAACCTATGGAAAGAAACGCAATAAAAAATTTTATAAAAAAAAAAAAAAATAGAGGACTTAAAGGTTCCTGAGAACACCGTGAGTTTCCGTGTGTTTGGACATTCAGACTTGCCGCAGGAAGAGAAGAGAATCTAAGGAGGGGAACTTTGGGAGGAGCTAGTCAGTGCTGCAAAACATCACAGGCATCTCTGACATGTTGTCCCGCAATATTTTTGCGTAGAAATTGGACTCTTGTTAATACCGCAGAGAACTGAAATTGGACTCTGCTCCTTGCAGACCGCCAAATGCCCCAGTCCCAAAATGTGCAGGTTTTCTGCTGTCAATTTCTCAGCCTCTCAAATGCTGGGAAAGGCACACCCACCCACTGGAAAAGTTTGTTCCTCTGCATTCACCACCAAACTCTCACTCTCTCTCTCTCCCATGGAAACAGCCTCTTGGCGAGGAACAACACCCATCCAGGGAAAGTGTGCACTACCCCTGCAAACCCCCATTCAGACAAAGCCAACCCCGACGGCAGGGGATTGTCTCCCCAAACCAGTTTGCAGCCTTCCAGCCATGATGCGATCAAGCTGGGCTTGGCTCCGCTGCTTTCCAAAAAAGTCGAAGGAAGTGGATCGAGGGAATCAATAGCAAGTACCAACACCAGCGCTTCCATTTGCCACTGGCATGGCAAATCCTTTGCCTCGTCAGGCCCTTTGATGAGCAGTGCCAGCCAGGCTGCATGCTCAGGATAAAACTGATGCAATTTTATAACCTCCATCATTTTTCTGATGAAAATAGGGGTGCCCTGTTCAACAACAACAACAGCAGCAGCAACAACTTTATTATTTATACCCCACCCATCTGACTGGGTTGCCACAGCCACTCTGGGCGGCTTCCAACATACAGTATTTTTTGCTCTATAAGACTCACTTTTTCCCTCCTAAAAAGTAAGGGGAAATGTGTGTGCTAATGGGGGATTTCTGTCCTGGAGCTAATGGAGGCTGCATAGCTATCCCAGAAGCCAGAATAGCAAGAGGGATCGCTGCTTTCGCTGCACAGCGATCCCTCTTGTTGTTCTGGCTTCTGAGATTCAGAATGGTTTTTTTCTTGTTTTCCTCCTTCAAAAACTTATGGTCTGGTGCGTCTTATGGTCTGGTGCGTCTTACGGAGCGAAAAATCTTTAAACATTTTTTTAAAAGAACTTCTCTATAAAGGGCTGAGATGTCTTCTAAATGTTGTGTAGTTACTGATCTCATTGGCTCAAGGGTCGCATAACTCCATACCATCTGACATTTCTCTGATGAAAATAGGGACGTCCTAAGGAATCTGGGATCCAACCAGAAACCGGGATGGCTTCTGCTAATCCAGGACTGTTCCTGGAAAATAGGGACACTTGGAGGGTCTGCCATTGTACAAATGCAGGTTTTCAGGGTGGAATGGAGGGACATGAGAACCAAGTGCGGGACAACTGATCACAGGACCACTGTTACTACTACAAATAATAATCCCAAATTGTTCCACTCTTCACTTCCTGGTGTTTTAATCATCTTACATCAGCTGTTGCCATTATAAGTCTTGCTGCAGTTTATCGGTTTTGATGTGTTACACATTGCCCTGGAACCGACAGGAAAAGGGCACTACAGCAAATTTTAAAATAAATAAAGGAACAGATGTGTGCACAGCATATTTTGCATTTTTCGTGCCCATAAGGAGTTCCAATAACCGTTGCGTGCCCATTCCCATCATTGGCTGGATTATCTAGTCAACAGACTTTACCCTTTTCCTGGAATCCAGCTTTCCCCCTTCTTTCCTTATCTACACCCCCCTCCATTTTCCACCCATTCCCCTTTGAAATTGAGGCATTTTAATCTCCCCTCCTCCACCTCCTGCCCCCAAATTCCTCTCCATTTAAGGCAAATGGCTGCTTTGCCCCCGCCAGTACCCTCAGATCTCTCGAATTATGAGGTCTTTCTCTCTCTCTTTCCCTCTCTTTGGTTCTTTTTCATGAACCGAAGGTCTCCTGCGTAGCAGGGCGATTCATCGAGAGGCAGCTGTTTGGTTTATAGGGCTGTTAAGCCATTTTAATTACCTAGGATCAGTGGAAAAACAGGCAGTGGATGAGGCAAGCCCAGTGCCCCCAAAGGGGCCGGGATATCTCACTAAGAGCTGCTTGTTGATGTTCTGTTTGATTAAATTCTGACATGAGAGTGAGGGAGGCTCCAGCTTAAGGCAGGGAGAACTAATCTAACAAAACCTTTGAGAGGCAAACAGGGGGAGAGGGAGGGAGGCCCCTTCGCCCAGCCAAGGGCAAGCAAAAACCTGTTTGGGGGATTGCTGGGGGGAAAGAAGCCTTCACTTTCAGGCCAGGACAGAAATCCCCCATTTACAAAACTCCAAATTGCCGTTTGGGCATTGGAATGGAAGGGATTTGGCGAGGTCAGCTAGACCTTCAGCCACGACGGATACAACTCTGTGCATGGGAAATATTTTAGCGCACATACATAGTCACACATATAAGAATGCTTTTTTTTTCTTGCAAAATCTAAGCCTTATGCCACACACAAAGGCTAAATTCTCCGATGTGTTAGAAATTTTTGCAAGCGTTTAGCAGATTTGCATATATTTCTCTGGCATAATTCACCCAGCTAATCAGGGGCAAAGAGAGCTCTGGAGAGGGGGATGGGAAGAGGGGCTCTGAGCTCCAAGGGGAAGGAAATTATTCCCTCACCGGTTCAGACCTCAGTGTCTCCAGTTGAAGGAACTCTGGGGGCAAGCGATGGAGAAGACCCTTCTCTGCCAGAGGCCGTGGAGAAACACTGCCAGACAGAACGGACAGAATCCGGGGACTGGCTCAGTAGAAGAAGAGCTTATTATGTCCCCATCATGCAATTCCAGCTCTCCGCACTTAAAAGGAACAGTCCCAACTCTCTCTGACGACTTTCCCTGAGAAAACGTAGCTTATCCTCATTTTGCCCTTTGGGGAAGATTCCTGAGAAACTGCATCCTGGCTCTCATGCCCATGCGTGTCGGTGCAGGTTCTTGGGCACAAAACATCAGCCCACAACTCCTTGTCCATTTACCACCTTAAGCAGTGAGACAGAATTGCAGCTGAAGGAGCCAGAGCAGGGGAGAATCTTGGCAGCAGGTGAGAAAAGGCTGTTCTAGTGCTGCAATGCATATCTGTGCCCATGTGTGTAAAATCTCAGGTCGTGGTCCTGTGTCTCAAAAGCGAGAATATCCAGCACACAAAAAACTGCCCTTGTTTGCCTCTCTGAAATGCTGCAGGGCATTAGCAGTTCTTACAACAGCCTTGCAAGGTGGGCCAGTCGTATCATCTACATTTTACAGACTGGGGCAGAGAGCTCACAGGTCCCCCCCCCCCCCAGACCACTGCTGATGTGATATTTGGATCTCTTGGTTCATAGCACACACTCTTAACTGCAAGCGTTTAGCAACTCTCATGTCCTGAACAATTGTCCCCTAACTGTTCCCCTCCCACCTTTTCTTTCTGGACACTGTAAATTGCTGTTTTGCTGCACAGACAATGCCTTTCCAGAAGGGTCATCTTACCAAATTAATACGGATGGAGGAAAATCGCTGTGAAGCAACATTTCCACAGCACCAGCAGTTGAGTAAATCAGATTTCAACGCTGCCTGAAGAGACGCGTGGAGATTTACAGCAGCACAGTGCAGAAGAAAACTCTTTGGCGGGCGCCAACTATAATTAAAACCTAATTTTTAAAAACCAAAAATTTCAACCAGCAATCGAATGAATTAAGGAGCTGCATCAATCCAATCAATTAAGGCTTTTGGTGCTAACGCAGACCCATTATCTGGGACTTGGTTGCAAGCCATGAGCCAACACATCACAATGGAAATCTCACTCAGGATCAGCCAAACTCCCGATTGCCCCGGCGTTCCCAGAGGCCATTCAGATAAATGAAGTTGTAAAGCCATGTAGGAACAGCTGTCATGCTAAGGAACACGTGACGATCCCAGGGACCGACCGCCAGTACCCCACAGGCTCTTTCCTCTCGAGGTGTTCCAAAGGCGCTAACTCATAATTCATCGTCAAAACAATATACACAGCCTTCAATTAAATCTTTCCAAACAAACGTCTCAGGGCATCAAAGGGACCCTATGCTGCCACCTTCTTTCCCAAAGTTCAAAATCCCTGTCTAGTGCCAAGAAGTAAGCCCAAGGATCCAACCAAGTACTTGCCTTGGCATGCAACTCCACACATAAAGGCCACATGCACTCACTTGCGCAGCTACCCCCAAAACCCAAACGCTTCTAGTCCACACGGTTTCCCACTCTGTTCAGATTCAGATCGGAATTCTTTCGACCCACCAGGACCAATGTGCATGGCCACGCTCAATCATTTTGCATGTGCACAAAACCAATCCAAGCTACCTCCGCCACACTGTCAGAACTGGTTCTGCGAGCGCCATTTTGCACGGCTTTCCACTGTAAACCACCACATTGGCAAGCAACTTCTCTAATGCATTTCAAGCACTTTGTGCACATGTGAGTTCAGCACTTTTTTTTTTTAATCACATCCCTGCAAAGTAAGCCAGAGGCTGAGCAGGACCGGATTGGCTCGTGAGATAAATCTCATGCTATCCTTGGGAATGTGATCTGCCTTTGCCCCAAACAAATGATGGGTAAGGGGAGGAAGTTAACATGGAGTTAGCAATCAAAAATTTGATCACACTTCTACATGAAGGCCCATCTTCATGTCTCAATGAGAGCCAGTGTCATAGACAGCTTTCACTACAGTGGTACCTCGAGTTAAGAACTTAATTTGTTCTGGAGGTCCGTTCTTAACCTGAAACTGTTCTTAACCTGAAGCACCACTTTAGCTAATGGGGCCTCCCGCTGCTGCCATGCCGCCGGAGCACGATTTCTGTTCTCATCCTGAAGCAAAGTTCTTAACCCGAGGTACTATTTCTTTGTTAGCAGAGTCTGTAACCTGAAGCTTCTGTAACCTGAAGTGTATGTAACCCGAGGTACCACTGTATGAGCCAGGGTCCACGTGATTAATATCTCAGCTTGTTTGACACAGACTCAGTGGCACTATTAGTCAAGTCACAGCCTCAAAGCTCTTTTTCCTCTCCTTCTGTAAAATGGGAATAATATTGGCCTACCATACAGGGTTGCTGTGATTCCTGAGTCAGTGAAGTATTGTGAGCACTTTGGAGGGGGTGTGTTGTGGTGTAAGGAAGTGTAGGTGCTCGTATTCAGGCCATCATTAGGGAAAGGGCTATAGCTCAGTGATACAACACACATTTTAAATGCCAAAAGTCCCACATCCAACCCCTGACATTTAGTGGAAGATAAGATAACCGATGTTTGCAATGGCTATGTTAAGGTTTCCATATTTCACAGATCAAGATGCATGCTGTTGATGTTGATGCAGATCATGATGTTGAGCTTTTGAGGGCCAAGGTTGTTGAGCTTAAATCTTTTTTTAAAAAATGATTTTTTCAAGTAGGGAGAGAATAGGGTGTTTGGTTGCCCACTCTGAAAACAGGATACTGGACTAGAGAGGGCCTTTGGGGCCTTTGGCTCTTCCGTTCTTGCCTCTAGGCAGAGCTGGAAAAGACCTGTGCCTGGTACAGTGGTACCTCGAGCTACATACGCTTCAGGTTACATACGCTTCAGGTTACAGTCTCCGCTAACCCAGAAATAGTACCTCGGGTTAAGAACTTTGCATCAGGACAAGAACAGAAATCATGCTCCAGCAGCGCGGCAGCAGCTGGAGGCCCCATTAGCTAAAGTGGTGCTTCAGGTTAAGAACAGTTTCAGGTTAAGAACGGACCTCCGGAACGAATTAAGTAACTTAAGCCGAGGTACCACTGTACAGTGGCCTGTTCTGAAATGAGGCAACCCCTATAAAAAGACAAGGGGCCCCCTCCTGCTTGCCCCGAAACGCTCCCTTGCCACCCCCTCCTCCTTGCCTACGTGATCCCATCTTCCCCTTGCTCTGCCTCCCCTCCAGGCATTAGGAGAGGTGCAGTTTCGATCTCACAGGGTCTCTTGCTGTACCTCCTTGCCACCCCCCTCCCCCCAAATTGAGGTGCTCCTGTGGGAAGCCGCGCCCTGCCCAGTTCCAGCTGCAACTTGCAACCTTTCAAGCACTTTGCTGCACATGCTGGGACCTGCTGCAGCCTCCACCTCCTCTTCCCTTTGAACAGGAGCATAAACTGGCGAGGCACATCGAAAGCAGCAGCAGCAACAACTCCCCCCCCCTCCAAGTAAAACACACCCACCTACCTGCCACTGTGGCATCCCACCAGGAGCCTGGGGTGGGTGGGGGGAAGCATTTCCTCTCCCAGGACACGTACGTCAAATCACTCAAATCACGGCAGGCAGAAAATCCTTGGGTATTATTCCCCATTGCTCGTCTCCTACTCGGAGGAGACCCACTGAAGCTAATGGGTATGACTCACTTAAGTTCATTCATTTCAATGAGTCTACTTGGAGTAGGACTTAGCTGGAGACAACCCAGCTAAACACTGGGGTGGGCAGTGTTTTGGTGGTACATCTCTGTGTGGTGTGCAATAGATGGTCAAGGTTTCTGACTTCCAAACAACAACATTATTTTTATTAGGCTCTAGAAAGAAAACTTTGGTGTGAAAGGACTGTGAACTCAGAACAGTTCTGGGACCGAAAACTGATTTCTAAGCTCAGAAGCAGCCTATGCTTCAATTTTAACAATGAGTCTTAAGGTCAAACATGGTGTTCTAGTTCAATCCAAAGTAGAGTCAGCAAGCCTGTGGTTTGCACATCCCTGCCTTAATGCACTTCTGTGAACTTTTATTTGTAATTGGAGTGGTGAAGGAACGCAGGAGGGCAGCCAGTTGAATCCACAGCATCTCCACTTTTAATAAATGGAGGATCTGGAAGGAGCAGGTGATAGGAGCCACAGCCAGGCAGAGTGGCCAGTCTTGGATCAGATGCACCAATTCCAGCTTCCCCTTTCTTTGGAAAACGGTGCCATCACATTTTTTTAAAATTTATGAATCAATTTAAAATAATTGAAGTTCACAGAAATCCTACAAAACATCTATTAAAAGAAGAAAACCTGGATAGATTTGATAAGATTGCACCCAGTAAACAAACATGTGAAAACAAGCGGCCATTTTTCCAAGATGGCGACCAAACTGATAAGAAGAAGGAAAAGGTAGTTTGAAATTTGAACTGAGCACACTCTTTTCCAATTCAGAAACACCCAGTTGCATCCAAGTCCCCATTTGAGGAGGGCAGTGCCAGTGAAGGGTGTGGCCTAGGGAAATGGGTGTGGCCTAAGAGTAGGGGGCATGGCCTGGGAAAGCCCCAGTGGTTGGCTAGAAAGACACTTGGCCCTGAAGCTCCCCATCGCTGACACAGAATAAAACCCCTGCTGGCATTCAACTGGGCTTACTTCCAAGTCTGTTTAAGACAGCGCTGCAGTCTTAAGAGGATTTCCAGAAAATTCTCCTGTATATCAGAAGTCCTCTAGGTACCTATCTGAAAACAGTGACAACCTCAGTTCCAGGCTGAAGCATATTCTCTTCCTGCCACCAGCTAGTTTTGGACCTGCTTTTGGGTAAGATGTACATACCCAGGTCCTCAACTCAAGGCAGAAATAAGCCGGTGCCTCCTCCCTTGCACGATAGGTCACTCTACCTGCCAGACAGGTAAGGTTATTTGTAACTCTGCACCTGTCTGGGTTTTCAAGAGGCCGTAGAAACATTGTGTGCAACTAGGTCAGTAAGCTAAGCCTGGATTCTGATTGGGTTTCCCCAGATTTACATCAAAAGCCATTTAAAGATGTCCACGGATGTACCTTTCTCCTTCGTTAGCTACACCTGGCTGGTTGCTGCTGGTCCAAACTGCAATTCCAAATGCATCCACTTTGTGGTTGTTTGGGGAAACCATGCTGAAACTCCTATTAATACTAGACCACAACTGATGTGGGCAGAAATTTGCTGGTGTGGATGGGAATCAAATGCATATGCACGTACATATTCCAGAAAATGCCTCTGTTTGAGTCAAACCACTGGGTCAAAAACAAAACAAACAAGCAAAACCACCGGAGATGCCTTCAAAGGTATGTCAATTGGGATGCATCTAAAGGAAAATCTACACTACAAACTTAAATCACTTCCCAACTAGTTTAAATGCCAAGGGCCTCAACTAAACAAATGAGGGATTGTCGTTTTCCCACAGATGTCTGACTGGCCTCTGTGAGAACAGGATGATGGACTAGATGGGCCACTGTCCTGATGCAGCAAGACCATCGTATGGTCTTACAGTCAACGAAGGGGCCAAAGTTCTTGGAGGTTGCTTTGAAGCACATTCAAACCACAGGCACTGTTTAGCCAGGAGGCCCATAAAAACAATAGGACTGCCCTGCTGGATCAGAGGAAAGCAACCACCTAGACCAGCCTGCTGCATCTTGTGGCCACATCCGCACCCTACATTTCAAGCACTTGGCTCCCCCCAAAGAATTCTGGGGAGTGTAGTTTACCCCTCACAGAGCTACAGTCCCCAGCATTCTTAGCAAACTGCAGTGCCCACGATGCTTTGGAGAGGGGTGTGCTTTTCGTGCATTTTAAAGGGACAGCATCTACACAGCCTATTCCAAGAACTTGCCTTCCTGCGAAGCCACAACAGTCAGAATTACTGGAGAGAACCACAGCCATCGAGCCAGTTTCCAAGAGGGTTGAAATAAGCAGCCTATATGTGCCATAGCGTATCAACCTTTTCTGCATTGCAGTCATAGCTGTCAACTTACAGATTTGAAAATAAGGGATCAGCAGCCAAAATAAGGGATCAACAATTGCTTTGATAAAATGCATATTTTGTTCCGTGCAAATGGCTTTAGATACCCATTAGGTCCACAAATTACCATATATATTCAACACAAAAAACAGCAACAATTTGTTGTTGACAAAGGACAGCTGGACATAGAAAGGGCCCCATTACCTTCAGTAGCTTATTTAAGGGACATCATCAATAAGGGACAACAGCGGGACATGGCACTGGGATAAGGGACTGTCCCGCCAAATAAGGGATGCTTGACAGCTATGATTGCAGTTTACACCTCCCTAAACCGTGCCAGGTCAGAACCCTCCAGGAGCAGAAAATGTTTGGGGTATCATTTCGAGAACTGCATGGAATTGCCAAAAGGGGATTGAGGAAAGCGGGGTGGGGTGGAGAAGGACCCGGCAGATGTGACCATTTTTTGTGTCCCCCTCCCCCCTTCTCCTGCAACTAAAGTAATTGCATTCTGTGGGAGGATGGAGCGGAAATTGATGAGACAGGACAAGAAAAGGAGAAAGGAGAGTAGCTGTAATGGAAACGGCAGCATACTTCCCTGTGTTTGCCCGATAAAAATAGGCCCACTTGCTTTCCATTAAGCAGAGGAGCTGCTCCTTGCGGGCACCAAGTGAGGGACAAGCAAACTGCTTCGCAGGATCTTGAGGTCAGCAAACAAGTCTGTTAGAAACCTTAAATATATTCTGGGGAATCAATACTCTTCCCTATAACCCACAAAACACATCATTTCACTTGTGTACATCCAGTGCCAGCAATTACTCCTGCTAATAGTGAACGCAGGTGGGGAGTGCCAATGGAACAGGCCACTAAGAAACAGGAGAGACGTCAGCAGGTTAGGAGAACAGCAAAGAGACCAAAATCCGCCTTCCACAAAAGCCGGAAAAGGTAAAATGCCATTCAGTGAGGACTGCACATGCTCAGTAGCCACAGAACTGTAAGTGGTAGTTTGAGAAGGAAAATGGCGGAGGGGAATTGGACTAACCTGGAGGAAAAGATGGATGGATGGTTAGCTGGCTGGATCCCTAAACTAGAACCCTCCTGTTAAAAGGTATGATGCACTGCAACACTTTGTTGTAGCTTCCACTGGTTATCCTTTAGATGCAGTCCCATACCCACCAACAGAAAGTACACCCCATTGAACTCAACAGGACTTAATTCTGAGCAGGCATGTACAGGACTGTATGTTAATTTTCAGTATTTCTCAACTCTATGGACCAGCCCTCCAGAGGTGGTTAGAGCCCCAGCTCCCACCAGCCTCAGCCTGAGTGGCCAATGGTTAGGGATGGTGGCAACTGGGAGCCCAGCTAATTGGCCCTCAGGCTGCACACAGCTGTCCTTGCTAAATGGCTGGACTCCGAAAGAAAGGGAGACGGAAGCAGGTATTCAGGCAGCCAAAGAGGATCATTTGCTTTCTTCCCCCTGCATGTCTCTTTTCAGCAGAAAAGCGATTCATACAGCTCATGAATACAATTTCGAAGGTTGCATTCCCAATATTAAAAAAGGCAGGATCCTCCAGTAATTGGAACACACGCAGCGAGGAAGCGGGCGCTGTATTTATTTCAGGGGTGCAGCAGGAAGTTAAAGTTGTTAAGTTTACAGTTTTTGCTTTTGAATGGTGTGTGTGTGTGTGTGTGTGTGTGTGTGTGTGTGTGTGTGTGAAAGAAAGGAAGATAGGGTGGGGGAAGGAAGACATTCAGGAAAGCAGAATAAGAACTGTAGGGATGGGGGGGGGGGCCGAACGTGGGGAGTGTGGGAGAAAGAGAATGGGATCTTGAAGCATAAAAGAGATGTTCCGAGAACAGGAATTGTTCCTTCGCCTGACCGCTTTTCTGTCCCTGCTCTCTGCCTGCGAAAGGGAACAAAGGGGTGGTGTTGACCTCCGCGATACCTACAAGACGGGAGCCTGGCGCAACTTCTCAGAAAAGTGAAGGTGCCTTTTGAGAAAGAGGCAGCAGGATAAAAAGTCAGAGGGAGGGAGAGAAAGAGAGAGGAGAAAAAGAAGGGCCCCGATGCCTAAACTCAGCCTACAAGACTCCCTGCAGCCACCTAGCCTATGCGAGGATGCTCTGGGCAGGGGGTCCAAGTGCATGAGAACCTGGCTGGTAACCTAGCAACCTAAGGAGGCCCATGATTGGGCAAGAGTCTTCCTCTCTCACCCTTCCACCCACCTCCTTCAAAAAAATATAAAATTCTTCAGCAGACAGGCTGGGATTTCCTATTGACTATCCTTTGCCTCCTGGGGATGCTGTCCAAAGGAAGAGGGGAGGATGGGGGGAGGGGGAGAAGGTGCAGGACCTCAGTTCTCCCCCTCTATGCATATTGTCTGTGGGTGGCCTTGCCAAAGCGGCTTAGCTTGCCACTGAAGAAAGAGCACAGAGGAGTGAGCTGAGCCGTCACCTGATAAGGCCGCAAGGACAAAGCTGCCTGGGTGGGGAAGGCGGAGGGAGAAGAGGCCTGAAGTCCTTCTCTACCCCAAGCACCTCCATCTTTGAGCAGAGGAAGGCAAAGGGCAGGTCCTGCCCAGAGATCATATACCGTATTTTTTGCACCATAACACTCACTTTTTTCCTCCTAGAAAGTAAGGGGAAATGTCTGTGCGTGTTATGGAGCAAATGCCTGTGGTGGGGATCTGCTGCAGTCGTGAGCAGAGGATCCATGGTTCCCCTTCCTTCCCTCCTCCGTGGTTAAAAAACATGGATCCACATGAATCCTCAGGATTTTTGCATTGGGCTACTCCAAACTCACTGTCAGATCACATGTCTGTGGCCACAGCATGAACCACAAAAATCATATATCCACTATTTCGTTTAGAATATTTTTTTTCTTGTTTTCCTCCTCTAAAAATTATGTGCGTGTTATGGTCTGGTGCGTGTTATAGAGCGAAAAATACGGTAATTGCTTGGAGATCCTAAGTCAGGGATAGCCAATGTGGACTCCAATTCCCATCAGCCCCCAGCCAGTGCGGCCAATGGCTAAGGACAGGGTGGATTTGATTTAAATCAAATAGTAATCACGATTTAAATCTCTAGTCAGTAAGATTTGATTTAAATCACTAGTCAATAAGACTTGATTTAAATCGTTGTTGTTTTTTTACAGAAAGACTCATTCTTGCTGGTATAATCTTAATATTTACAATCAGATGAAGGTTTCATTTTTGGAGTAATAAATTTTCAGGGTAGTTTTTACAGTTATATAAAAAAACTACTGATTTGGTTATACTATTAGAAATGCATTGAAATTATTGTGGCTTAATCAGTTCACTGTTTATATTTGGACAACTTTTCTGCTGTACTTTATTGGAAGGAGAAAAATAATCATTTCCTTAATAACAATTTATACAATTTATTTAACTAAAACAATAACATTATATCCATGTTCTGTTTCCATGTTCCACACTGTATCCATGTTTGTTAACTGATGTGGTTAAACGATTTGTTTTTAAAAATCAAAACCTTAGACTAAGTTTTAGCACACAAGAATAACTTAAAACAAATCCTTATTTCCTGATGAATAAACTTTGGACTATAATGGAGCTTACTGTAAACAGAAAACTATCTTTAGAAAGATTTCCCCCCCAAAAGCATTTTATTTTAAAAACTCATTTAAATTTTAAAAAAATCTGATTTAAATTTTAAAAATCTGATTATTATTTTTTTAAAAAGCATTGATTTTTATCCACTCTGGCTAAGGATGATGGGAGTTATGGTCCAACGCCACCTATAGGGCTGCCTCTTCTCCAAAGCTGTCATATGCACTGATGCTCCCTTTGTGCCAATAGCCACTCCAACCCTACCAGTGTGGTGTAGTGGTTAGAGTGTCGGATGAGGACCTAGGAGACTGGGGTTCAAATCTCCACTCTGCCATGAAGCTCACTGAGTGAACTTGGGCCAGTCAACTGAGTCTTTCCACCTAACATGCCTCACAAGGTTGTTGTGAGGACTGAATGAGGAGGGAGAGTACCATGTACAGCACCTTGAGCTCCTTGGGAGAAAAAGGTGTGCTATAAATGCAATAGACAAATAAAACGCTCTATGGAGTCACAAGAATTCAACTGAAAGCCTGGTTTTGGAAGAGTTTTGCAGCCAAAGAGATGAGATGAGGGCAGCAGAAAGCTTTGATACCATGAAAGGACACCGCCACTTCAACAAGTGAGTCCAACATCAGCCCAAGAATTTGGTGTAAAATGGACACAAGGACTTTTTGACCTAGAATTGATCCCAGACTCCCAGAGAACAGCTGTGTTGTCTTAGTGGCAAGGGAGGGGGCGAACTTCACTCTGCACATGCTCAAAGTGCCCTTCTTTATTTATATTTCAACACTAATGTGGTGATTCCTTGGCTTTTTGTATAGATTCTGGAGCCAAGCCCCGGCTTAAAATTAAGCCCTCGTCTTTTCCCTTTCCATTTTCAAACCAAGGAGGTTTCAAAAAGTTCAAGGCTCTGGGGCGGTTTCTGCAGGTTTCAACGCATCCCTCCGTTCCCAGGCCAGGAGACTCACCTCTCTTCGCCTCCCTCCCCCACCAAGACCTGCACAGCGAAAAAAAGGAAAGAGAAAACACCCTCTCCCTCTCTCTCTTTCCCCAGATCAGGAACAAAGGTTGCCCAACCTGAAAATGAGGCCTCTTGCTCCAACTTGCCCAGCCGAAAAGGGAGCTTTAATCAAAAGTGTCAGTGCGGGGGAAAAGAGGGAGAGGAATGCAAACCCTTCTCTTGTAGCAGAGGATCAGGGCCTGTCCTGGGTAAACAAGGAAGGGGTTGGGTACAAAAGCAAGGAGGGTCTGTCTTGGCTTGCAAAGGAATGTGCCCATTACCCTCTGCCTTGAAAAATAAGATGGAATTCAGCGATTGCTGCTTGGCTGGAAGACACGGCACCCTCTGCCCGTACTCACAATGGTATCAAGCTTGGATTTGATGTCCCACTTTATCACTACCCTAAGGAGTCTCAAAGCGGCTAACATTCTCCTTTCCCTTCCTCCCCCACTACAAACACTCTGTGAGGTGAGTGAGGCTAAGAGACTTCAGAGGAGTGTGACTAGCCCAAGGTCACCCAGCAGCTGCATGTGGAGGAGCGGGGAAGCGAACCCGATTCACCAGATTACGAGTCCACCACTCTTAACCACTACACCACACTGGCTCAAAGATCTAGTGTAGCAGAGATTGAAACTGGCATAAGAGAAACATGTGGGTCATAGGGAATAAGGTGATCTCTCAGGTATCTTCAGCCCTGAGTTCCACAACAGAAGAGCAGTGGGACAGGAAACGAACCAGGGGTTCCCAAATTGTGGGCCGTGAACCGGTAGCAGTTCATGAGCTTCATTCAGGTGGCCTGTGATGTGTCTGTAAAAATGCAATTATAAATATAGCATCTAGCATGGTACATTACAAATGCTACAACAGGCAGGAGAACCATTAAGTGGTCTGCTGAAGCCCTAAACAATTTTCAAGAGGTCGGGTGGGGGGCAAAGTCTGCACACACAACAAAGGCGTTGCATTTCCCTTGGAAAGCTTCCTTTTCCTCCCGAGCCATAAAAGATTATCCCACCTCTCTGGTGGACACATAGGACGTGGGTGGCACTGTGGGTTAAACCACAGAGCCTAGGACTTGCCAATCAGAAGGTCGGCGGTTCGAATCCCCACGACGGGTTGAGTTCCCATTGCTCGGTCTCTGCTCCTGCCAACCTAGCAGTTCGAAAGCACCTCAAAGTGCAAGTAGATAAATAGGTACCGCTCAGGCAGGAAGGTAAACGGTGTTTCTGTGCACTGCTCTGGTTCGTCATGCTGGCCACATGACCCAGAAGCTGTACACCGGCTCCCTTGGCCAGTAAAGCGAGATGAGCGCCGCAACCCCAGAGTCGGCCACGACTGGACTTAATGGTCAGGGGTCCCTTTACCTTTACCTGGTGGACACACATTCATGGTCTGAGGCAGTGATGCTTCTGAATACCAGTTGCTGGAGGCCACAGGAAGGGATAGAGGGCTGTTGCACTCAGCTCCTGCCTGCGGGTTCCCCAAAAGAGATTGCCAGAGACCTTTCTATGTTCTTAACTGGAGATTTTTAGCTCCAGGATCTATCACGGAGCTAACACAAGAAACAAAAAAGGAGAATATTTTCCATTTTCCTCCTTTCTGGGACCTATCATGAACGACAAGACAATGTGTGATGTGACATCACCTCACCATGCATTTTCCCCCTGCCCCATCTCACATCATCAGCTGTTGGCAGAAGAGAAAATGCCCAGGCTGATGGCATCGCATCACACGCCATGTGTTATAATAGACACCGGCATTGGGAGAAAAAGAAAGAGATTCAGAATGACAGCCGTTCTACGTGTTGTGTAACATCTAGACCAGCCTTCCTCGAGTTCTGGATGTTGTGGGCTACAACTCTCATCAGCCCCAGCCAGTGTGGCCGCTAGCTCCCAGATTTAAGAAAGGCCCAAGACAACTGCTTTATCTACAAGGGAGCCATAAGATGAGCTACGCAGAGCTGTGGGAAAGTTTGGCCTCAAAGGTTTTCTGTGGTTCAGGCAAGGCCGTAATGACGAACTCGAGACTCAAGACTGATCTCACCCGAGACTTCTCTGAGGTTTGCAAGCAGAGCCCTGAGGCATCCCTAGGCCCACTTTCAAAGAAAATCGAGAATGATTGATGGTGCCCACATCACATCAGGTGATGCATTATTCCAGCGGCATGGTGAAGCGTTGCTGGGGCAGTGGAGGGCAGGGGCACATGCTGAGGGTGGCATGTGGGGCTGGGAGAATCACTCCAAAGCTTGGAAGGCATTCAAACCTACATTTGTACCTTTCTGCTAAAGAGTCAGGCCTCTAATCTGCCTCCTCCTCCTCCTTTTCCTGCCCAAACTCATATGCCAACCAGTCGTATGCCAACCAAATCTTATGAGATGACCACACTCTACCCTAAGAGTCTTACTACAGTGGTGCATCGCAAGACGAAATTAATCCGTTCTGCGAGTCTCTTCGTCTTGCGGTTTTTTCGTCTTGCTAAGCACGGCTATTAGCGGCTTAGCGGCTATTAACGGCTTAGCGGCTATTAACGGCTTAGCGGCTTTAAGAAAAAGGAAACAAACTCACAAGAACTCGCAAGACGTTTCGTCTTGCGAAGCAAGCCCATAGGGAAATTCGTCTTGCGGAACGACTCAAAAAATGGAAAACTCTTTCGTCTTGCGCGTTTTTCGTCTTGCGAGGCATTCGTCTTGCGAGGTACCACTGTAATGGCTTTGCTCACAACCTGAATGACCCAACTTTAGGAGGATGCTGCTCTGGTCTCTTTCTCTCTTTTACACTTACGTAAAATATAACATTTATATAAAATCCTTGTTTGTGTACTGCTGTTTGATATTTGAGACTTCTATGCTTTGCTGTGAATACCTTCAGTGACCCTTAATAAAGAATGCTAAGAACCATACTTTAAAAATAAAAGTTATATTTTCTTTTGTTTCTTAAACTTGCACGTTAAAAGCAAAGGAACCTCTAATGTCACTGGACCTAATTCTCTGCGTGTCTGTCTTTCTGTCTCCACTCCCTGCCCCTAAAACAAGCTTATAGTCCCTCAGATCTCCTGGAGACTCTCTAAAGAAACCAGACCTGAAAGATAAGGGAGGAAGGGCAAAGCTCCAAAGAGGAAGACAAGGCTTCAGAGATCTGTGCAGTTCCCTACAAATGTAATGCACTGCACCAAGTTAGCAAACCTGTGCACATTATTTAACTTGCAGGATGCGTGCGGATGCATTTGGCTGTTCTTGGCCCAGGATTTGGATGTTTCAAAGAACTGATTAATAATTTTAAGAGCAGAGCAGTAGATCGAATTGCTTCCAATACCTGGGAGCTCAGGACATGTCTCCCTTCCTCAAGAGTGCTGTGCAAAAGCCAAAGAAAGATCCCACCTTGCTTCCTCTGTAGGAATAGCAGCTTTAATTGTTGAGTTTTTCATCCCCATTATTTCCCCCCTGCACTCTCTCTCTCTCTCTCTCTCTCTCTCTCTCTCTCTCTCTGGCTGGCCCAAGGCTACATCTCTCTCTGACTGCACAAGCAAATATTTGCCCTCTTTTCTTCCTGGGAGGATGCAAGCTTCACTCTCTACAGCCTCTCTCTCTCTCTCTCTCTCTCTCTCTCTCTCTCTCTCTCTGAGCAGGCGCTCTCCCAATTTCAGCTCATTTGCAGGGCGATAAGTGGGGAATTAAATCATGGCTCTAGCCTGGGGAGAAAGGAATTAAGAGCCCTGAGACACAGGCAGGGAGCAAGAGGGGTTTGAAAGAAGGATGAGGGAAGGGGTTGGAAAGGCTCTCAGCTGGAACAGAAGTGGGCAAGAGAGCTCTCGAGGCAAGCTCTCCACGATGGCCAACTATCGCCCAGTCTCAAATCTTCCATTCCTGGGCAAGGTGATTGAGCGAGCGGTTGCCGAACAACTCCAGGCACGCCTGGAAGAAGCGGACCATTTGGATCCCTTCCAGTCGGGATTCAGGCCTCATCATGGGACTGAAACTGCCTTGGTCGCACTGGTCGATGATCTCCGGCGGGCTAGGGACAAAGGTGAGAGCTGTTTCCTAGTTCTGCTGGATCTCTCAGCGGCGTTCGATACCATCGACCATAGCATCCTTCTGGACCGTCTTGAGGGGCTGGGAGCTGGGGGCACTGTCATACAGTGGTTCCGCTCCTTCCTCCTGGGCCGTGTTCAGAAAGTGGTGGTGGGGGATGAGTGTTCAGACCCCTGGGCTCTCACTTGTGGGGTACCTCAGGGTTCTGTCCTCTCCCCCATGCTTTTTAACATCTACATGCGGCCGCTGGGAGAGATCATCAGGAGGTTTGGGCTGGGTGTTCATCAGTATGCGGATGATACCCAGCTCTACCTCTCTTTTAAATCAGAACCAGTGAAGGCGGTGAAGGTCCTGTGTGAGTGTCTGGAGGCGGTTGGAGGATGGATGGCGGCTAACAGATTGAGGTTGAATCCTGACAAGACAGAAGTACTGTTTTTGGGGGACAGGAGGCGGGCAGGTGTGGAGGATTCCCTGGTCCTGAATGGGGTAACTGTGCCCCTGAAGGACCAGGTGCGCAGCCTGGGAGTCATTTTGGACTCACAGCTGTCCATGGAGGCGCAGGTCAAATCTGTGTCCAGGGCAGCTGTTTACCAGCTCCATCTGGTACGTAGGCTGAGACCCTATCTGCCTGCGGACTGTCTCGCCAGAGTGGTGCATGCTCTGGTTATCTCCCGCTTGGACTACTGCAATGCACTCTACGTGGGGCTACCTTTGAAGGTGACTCGGAAACTACAACTAATCCAGAATGCGGCAGCTAGACTGGTGACTGGGAGCGGCCGCCGAGACCATATAACACCGGTCTTGAAAGACCTGCATTGGCTCCCAGTACGTTTCCGAGCACAATTCAAAGTGTTGGTGCTGACCTTTAAAGCCCTAAACGGCCTCGGTCCAGTATACCTGAAGGAGCGTCTCCACCCCCATCATTCTGCCCGGACGCTGAGGTCCAGCGCCGAGGGCCTTCTGGCGGTTCCCTCATTGCGAGAAGCAAAGCTACAGGGAACCAGGCAGAGGGCCTTCTCGGTAGTGGCGCCCGCCCTGTGGAACGCCCTTCCAGCAGATGTCAAAGTGATAAACAACTATCTGACATTCAGGAGACATCTTAAGGCAGCCCTGTTCAGGGAAGTTTTTAACGTGTGATATTTTATTGTATTTTTGGTTTTTATGGAAGCCGCCCAGAGTGGCTGGGGAGGCCCAGCCAGATGGGCGGGGTATAAATAATAAATTATTATTATTATTATTATAAGGGGTGGGTGGGATTAGGAGGGTGAAGAGGAAAGGAAGAAGAAATACATCTCCATGGAACAGAGGGGCAGCCAGGCCCCAACCGCAGCTAGCGCAAGAGGATCTGGAGTAAATAGGGATGGCCACGATCATATGCTCACTTTCTGGGGAACGTGGCT
This sequence comes from Podarcis bocagei, assembly GCF_964188305.1. Classification (NCBI taxonomy): domain Eukaryota; kingdom Metazoa; phylum Chordata; class Lepidosauria; order Squamata; family Lacertidae; genus Podarcis; species Podarcis bocagei. The sequence goes on from NC_138141.1 coordinate 22,401,304, forward strand.
CTCTGAACCCATTGGAAAGTAGTGTGGAAGGTCAAGAACATGGGTAGGCAAACTAAGGCCCGCGGGCTGGATCCAGCCCAATCGCCTTCTAAATCCGGCCCACGGACGGTCCTGGAATCAGCATGTTTTTATATGAGTAGAATGTGTGCTTTTATTTAAAATGCATCTCTGGGTCATTTGTGGGGCATAGGAATTTGTTCATTATTATTTTTTCAAAATACAGTCTGCCCCCCCCCCCACAAGGTCTGAGGGACAGTGGACCGGCCCCCTGCTGAAAAAGGTTGCTGACCCCTGGTCAAGAAGTAATGCTGTGTTTCATGCTGGTTTCGGTTGGGTAGAGGGCATTGGCTGGGCTTTTTGTTTCATGATTTAGTCTATCCTTGTCCTACATGCTACAAGCATGCATTTTACTGTTTATGTGAACAGATCTGAGAGCTTGACTGGGTGGATGTGCATGCAAACACGAGATATGGTTGTATCTAATCTGTAGCTGGGGAAGGGGGGCAAATTCCCTGTGCATGTGGGATAATGGGTAAGAGCATTGGTGTTGGACCAGTGAAATCTGGGTCCATATCCCTCCTGCTAGGGCTAAGAATCCACTGGTTGACTTTGGCAAGTTGAGGTTTCTTTCCAGCCTACCTAACAGAGTTGTGTGGGTAACAGGGAAAAGGCCCATTTGTATGCGCCACCCTGATCTTCCTTGAAAGCAGGAGAATACAAATGTGAGGAATAATGATTAGTATCATACTTTCATCAACATCCTACTTTCCCCCCATGAAACTCAAAGGCATTGTAAAAGTGGCTCTCATACAGGCACTGGCCAAATGCAGGAATCCTTAGCTTCAGCAAAGTGGTCTACAAAATTCCTATTCCACACAAGTGTTAAGAAGTTTTATACAATTCCCCTGATAGGGCTCTGAACACTTGCCTGCAGCAGGGTTTCTCCTGCAAGAGAAAGACTGTACCAGATTTAGGGGAACGGTGCACAGCAGCAATGTGGTCTTTCTGAAAAAGATTGAATTGGAAAATTTTCTGGGAGGGAAATCTGGGGGGGGGGGGGATCTGAAGGCAGCCCTGTATGGATAAGTTTTTTTAAAAAATGTTTCATGTTTTATTATGTTTTTATCTATGTTGGAATCCACAAAAAGTGGTTGTGGCAACCCAGTCAGATGGGCGGGGTATAAATAAAAATATTATTATTATTATTATTATTATTATTATTATTATTATTATTATTATTATTATTATTATTATTATGGAACAGGACGTCCCTATTTTCATTGGAGATATGTCGAAGGATATGTGCTATACCAAAAAATGACATTTTATCCTTGTAGGAACCTCTTTCAGCCCAAGAGGAAAACCCTCAATGGGTTGGGGAAAGCAAAAGGGGGAAAAAAGGGATTACCATGAAAATTCAGAAACAGCCCTTCTTCCACACATTCTCATTATGCAGCGAGTGAAACCTTCCTGCCATTTCAAATGCAATCAAAACCAGGAAGCCCTCCGGCCCTGCCCCGTTCATTGCAAACACTTGCCACGCTCCCAAAGGACACAACAACCCTCTCGGGTCTAATCCTGCAACTGACCAAGCTGATCTCAGGCAGAGGGGAGGCAGAATCCAGCAGAGCACAACAGGGCCGGACTCTCCTTTCCATGCACTCATTTGGGTTTCTGCCGCTCCTGACAGAAGAAACATCCCTAAAATGCGTACTGTGGTGCTTTGGGTTAAAGAGACCCACACCTGGAACATGTCTCACTGCTGCATACGCAGCAATTAAGTGGCAAGCACAGAGGTTGTGTTGAGGGATGGGGTAAGCCGGGCTCATTATCGCAATTATGGCTGGAGCTACTTATCCCTCCGTGGAAGTTGGCATGAGATGCTCCGCAGGTGAAGATGGTGAGTCGTCCCATAAATGACAGCACCAGAGGCGAAGCAGGTGCTGGGAGACCGAGACAAACGCCCACCCTGGCTCAGGCCCCGACGTGCCCCTCCATAATAATGCCAATTTGTACTTATCGCGGCTCGATGTGGGGGATCCGAAACACCCTGGTGCACCGCAGGGATGACTGAGAGTACCTGGCTGCCAGGTCCAGATGGGGAGACTGATTGCTGCAACTTTTTCGAGGGTTGTGCAGGTGGGTTGAGGGGTGGGGAAGCTACCGGGTGAACTGCTTTGATACGAAAAGCTGCAGTAGGCAAAATTCTCCCTTCTGAGCAAATCTGCAAGGCAGGGGATGGCAAACAGCGAGGCAATTCCTGGAGTTATATTTGTGCACAAGGTTGCAGGGGGAGGTAGACTACCCAGGCAGCCAAAAAAATTGCAAAGGCCTAGCGAAGAATTGGAAGAAACAAGATTTACCAATTAATGAGTGTTAAAATGTTGTGGTTATAGAAAGTAAGGGATTACAGCTGTAAAAGATTAAGTAAAAGAAAAGGAAAGGAAAAATTAGATAAAATTAAGGGGGAGGATTTGCTGAAATAAATTTGGGAATTGGAATGCAGAAAGGGGAGGTATGGGGAAGTCGGTGAAGTAAGTTTTAAGAAAAAAAGGATTCGAAATTATACGTGCTTGTTTGTTTTTGTGTGTGTATGTTTGTATTGTGTATTGTGTGTGTTTTTATAATTTGTGAAAATCCAATAAATATTTTAAATTTAAAAAAAAGAAACAAGATTTACCAACTATCGAAGAATGGCAGATGAAGATGATGGACTATATGGAACTCCGAGACCAGAGAGAAGAGACGGTGGAAGAAGACTGGAAGAAGTTTAAAGCATATTTGAAAAAAAATATTTTAATATTTAAATCTTAGAATAGCTTTGGAAGTGGATATAGGCTGTAGGGTTACAAGTAGAAGATAGTGTATTTTAAAATAGTATTATTTGTAAGGGATAAATTGTGAAGATTTTTATGGCAAAAGTAAGTGAAAATGGTTAAAAATTATGATATATGTAAACTGCTAAAGATGAGGTAAAATGAAAATCAGATAGGGGGGACTTGGGGAAGCTCACCTAACCATGTTTAGAAGAAATAAGGATAAGACAAGAATTTGTTTGCATTGTTTGTCTTTCTGTTTATGTTGTTTATTTGTGTTATAAAATGAATAAAAAAATTTGGGGGAAATGCACAGGCAGTTTCAGCTCACAACAACCCTGTAGGGTAGTCAAAATAAAACAATTCCTTCCAGTAGCACCTTAAAGACCAACTAAGTTAGTTCTTGGTATGAGCTTTCGTGTGCCTGCACACTTCTTCAGATACACTGAAACAGAAGTTGCCAGATCCTTCTATATAGTGAGAAGGTGGGGAGGGGTATTACTCAGAAGGGTGGTGGGAATGGGAGATTGGCAGATAGCTGAGATGGGCCTGTTGACGACTCTTAACGACTGTAATAGGTCTTACAGGAAAAGGCAAGGGGTGAGAAGGTGAGAAATGGCTTAGTCATGTATAATGAGATAAGAAGCTAATGTCTCTGTTCAGACCAGGTCTCTCCATGGTTTTAAGTTTGGTAAGACCTATTACAGTTGTTAAGAGTCGTCAACAGGCTCATCTCAGCTATCTGCCAATCTCCCATTCCCACCACCCTTCTGAGTAATACCCCTCCCCACCTTCTCACTATATAGAAGGATCTGGCAACTTCTGTTTCAGTGTATCTGAAGAAGTGTGCATGCACACGAAAGCTCATACCAAGAACTAACTTAGTTGGTCTTTAAGGTGCTACTGGAAGGAATTTTTTTATTTTGACTATGGCAGACCAACACGGCTACCTATCTGTACCTGTAGGGTAGGTTATTGATGCTCCATGATGCCTTCTGAATACCAGTTGCTGGAAACTGCAGGAGGGGAGAATGCTCTTGCCTTCCAGTCCAAAAATGGGCATCATCTGGTTAGCCCCTGGGAGAACAGAATGCTGGACCAGAGGGGCCAAAAGCCTGACCCAGCAGACTTTTTAATATATTCTTATGTTAGGTACTGTTGGGCTCCAACTCCCAGCAGCCAGGATGGTCAATGCTAGGGACGATGGGAGTTGTAGTCCAACAACATACAGTGGGCCACAGATTCCTCACCCCTGGTTTAAGTGGAGAGACACTGACTGGCTCAAGGCTACCCGACATGCTGCAAGGCTGAGTGGGGATTTGAACCCAGGTCTGCGCAGTGCTAGTCCAACGCTCTCACCACTATGGCACCCAAGCTCTCAGCAGTGTCACAGGTAGGAGGAGGCGCTACAGCAAGTGAATTCTATTTGGTGGCCAAGGGAGTGGTGTGTCCAAGCGCCTGCGCTGTCAGCTCTCCAGGAGGAGGTCCCAGCAAACGTGCAGAATTTAATTCAAGCCGAACTCAATGCTGCAGGATGGAAGTGGCGTGCCTCTAAGCATGTCCAGGGAATTTGCCCCCCCTTCCCCAGCTAGAGATTAGATACAACCATATCGGGTATTAAAGGAAAGGATTTATGAAGCGGTGCAGGCTGGTGTTTCTGTAGCCCCCTCCGTTACTATTTTTGAAAAGCAAGGCCGGATTAAAGAGGACAGTGCCTCTGAGCACACACAGATTTCCACAGCATGGATTGTTTATTACTTTATTAACCACACTCGGTCTTTGTGGCCCTAGGAGAAAGCCACCAGCAGCTCAAACTGCTTTCCAGCGCACACTTACATGGGAGTAAGCACCACTGAATGCAGTAGGACTTACACCGGAGCAAGCATGCAAAAGGTTGCACTATAAGGCTTATTTTCAAGCGAAAGCCATGATCCCATCCCACACATCAAAGGCGTCTTGAATAGAGTTCTTTGAGCACCTTGGCATTCTCGTTGCCTGCAATTCTTTCGGGACGGGTGAGATAACCATCTACATGCGTATAAAAGTTGAGGCGATAGATGACATTGCCCTATTAAAGATTGGTATTAATCCCGGTGGGATCATTGGCTGGCGCAAAATCCCACGGCTAGAAGTTCCGCAGGTCGGTCACATGTTACGCCAGAGGAGCTAGTTCTTTCTGCTATTCTGGGTCTCCCATTCCTTGTTAAAACCTTTTCAAGTACCAACAGGTTGATGTGGCAACATGACCCTGAGCGGTGAAGAGGTAACACAAGGAAGCAGGGAGGGATGCTAAGTTTTCCCCCAAACAAACAAGCAAACAAATATGTTTTCCGTCAGAGGTTTTCCCATGCAGACAACAACATCTCGGCCCAGAGTTGCCATTTAAGAAGAAACAGAGGCCCAGTCTAGACGTGTAGGAAGGAGGTGGTGGTGGTAGAGTCCTGAAAAAGTAGGAAAGACTATACCACCTCAGGGTGCAGATGGGAAGTAGCATGTAAAAAGCAAAAAGCCCTACCAGTAAAAAATAAATCAGAGCTAATCCTTGAGCCCCAATGCACAGGGAATGGCAAGGGAAGGCAAGGAGACTCCTAGAAGTGTGCGGTAAGATTGACCGAGACCAGAGAATTTGTTCTTTTTCTTTTTTAGAATTGCCACGTTATAAACCTGAACCCATTTCTGAGCAGGAAAGTCATCACACGTCTGCTGAGGCAGAACTAGCATCTTGCAGAGCACGGTGCAACGGTGGGTCGTATCTGGTTGCATCGTTTCAATTATTAAATATGGGCGCTGAGGTCAGATTGAGAAGGCAAGATGTTTTTGCTCACCCTCAGCTGCTGAACAGCTCTTATCTGCAGGTAAGCTCTGGGCCGGGTGAGCAATCCCAGAAGCTCAGGGTTCACAAAGTAACCCAGCTCCTCAGCAAGGGATTTCAGTGGGATTTGCACACCCACAAATGGATGCATGATTTGGAACCTCGCACTGCATTTTTACTCAAAACTGTGTTCAGCAAGGCTTACTCCTTAGGATATTTCGTTGACTTAGGTTTGCAGCCTAAAGCTACAACTCTATATCCACTTACCTGGGAATTAGCCCCATTGAACACGATAGGACTTACTTGTGAGCAAAAAGTGCGCAAGGGAGCATGCTGTGACTAATTTTATTTTCAGTTCCCTAAAAGAGTCATTATTGCATAGTTCTCAGCTATGCAGAACTTTTTTGTGTTTCCCTCCACCCACCTCTCACTAATAAAAAAGGTATATTAATTTTATGGTTGATTTTAAACGATTGATCCTGCCTTTGTTTTCAGGGATCTCCTCTTTTAGATTCTGAGCTCTTAACTGAAAGCAAGGGGCGGGGTAACCTCAGGCTTGAGGGGCTTATGTGGCCCTCCAGACCTTTCCAAGCAGTCCTCAAAACTATCTTCAGGCCACACCCCTTCTCCTTAGGCCACACCCCCTCACTGGTCTGGCTTTGTAACTCAAGTGCTTGTGCTTGGCTGGAATGTGTCCTTGAACTCTGGTAATGATTCTTGTTTGCCTGGATGGAGAATAAAGAGGAGTGTGTGTGTTTAGAAGCAAGCCTACTGTACAAAGTAAAATATTACAGTTGTTGTGCTTCTGCTACTGGCCCCACTTGGTTACTCTGACCAAAGGGAAGGGAAGCCAGAAGGAAATGAGGCCCTCCAGGTAAAAAAAAAAAAGTAAATAAAAATAACACTCCCCCACCTCTGGGCTAAAGAATGATTGCATACACAACAAGAGAAGAGTGATAAAAATGCAGTAATATCCAGATTTCTTCCAGATCACATGGAACATCGTCAAGAGTTTTTAAATGTTCCGGCTCTGAACTCACTGCCACTCTGCTGAAGGTCACACCCTGCATCTGCTAGTGCTCAGCGTAACAAAGAAAGAAAAAGCTCCAAGCAAGCCCTGTCCATCTCCCACCTCTGCTGCATCACGGAGCAATGGGAGCCGTTCTCTATTTGATTCTCATAGATTGCATTGATTCATGGGGGACCTGGCAAAGAGATGAATGTCCAGAAGATGGCAATTAGTTCTGACACATTAATAATAATGATTAAACGTGCCTTCATTTATTCACTGTATCTAATTCCCACTCCTTGTGGCAGGAGAGAGAGGAGGGTTGGCTCACTCCGTGTGCAACATGGTGTCAGAAGAGAACCAGCTCTCGGGTGGGTCGAGATACACTGCATTGTCTTCTCCACTCAGGTCCCCTGGGGCATTTCCCAAAAGCAAATGATAGTGTGAAGAGGATGCCCACACCTGATGACAGAACCAGGGACAAAAAGCCAATATAGGCAATTTGGTCTCGTCCAGGATGTTGTGGGACTACAAGTCCCATCATCGCTGCCCATTGTCCATGTTGGCTGGAGCTGCAGTCCACCTGGAAGGCACAATGTTGGCTACCTCTTGGTTTACTTAGTCCAGCCATTTTGCTTTGAGGGAGCTGAGGATCAGGGTACAAGGAGACGCCTGGGTTGGACCAGAACACCTAGACACCTCTGGGAAGCTAACAAGAACAATAGTGTTATGTTCTGTCAGTGATTGGGGCAGAGAGCCCCTAATGCTGGAGGCATTATCCAGTCATCATGACTAAAAGCCCTATTCAAAGTCATTGCAGCAACATAGTAATCTTCGCAAGAACTTTGCAAAATAGGTCAGTATCATTATCCCCACGTTGCAAATGGGAAAGCCGACAGCTAGAGAACATGAGTGGTCTCCTTCCCACCACCTCCTTAAGCCTTCCTAGTAAAAGCTAAACTAGAAGTCCCGAGTTTCCCTGTGACTTTCCATAGGGAAAGAGTAAACAGGATGCAGACCTCAGGAGAGGCATGTTAACCCTTACTCCTGCGCCATTTTCCTGCTTCAAGCCAACCGACCGAAGCAGTTTGCATTTATGGTAGCCTGTGCTATATTTTTACCCTGCTTTTCTACCAAGGAGCTCAGAGCAACTTACACAGTACCCCCCTCCTACTCATTTAATCTGCATGACAAACCTGCAAGCATAGCTGTCAACTTTTCCCTTTTCTTGCAAGGAATCCTATTTGGAATAAGGGAATTTCCATTAAAAAATGGGAAACGTTGACAGCTATGCCTGCAAGGCTGGTTAGGCTGAAAGCCAGCGACCAACTCGAGGCAACACATCAGGTGGAGTTTCTTGGCTAAGCATGGGTTTGAACCCAGGATGACCTAGTGCTGGGTCTTCATGCTCCAGCCACTCTGCTATGCTGCCTTGTTTCTATTCACAGCTCTGTCTCATAGCCGCTGCTGGTTGGGATCTTGGAGGCTCCCTCTCTCCCTATCCAGAGTCAGTTGTGCTGTGCAGATTTCAGGGTCTGTAGTCTGCCTTTCCTTTCCATTCTTTCCTTCTTTGTGCTGACCCACCCTGTGAGGTTAAGAAGCCTGCCCCTCACCCCAGTATAAGGCCTCATCCCTCTCCACAAAAAGGATTTAGACAGTCTCAGCCCTTTCATCATCTGGACTCCAGTAATGCAAAGCAAATTGTCCTGCACCTCCCCGCCCCTCTTTCCCCATCTCCAGCTGTATTTATATGTGGGAAAGGATTAGGGATGGTCTGAAGCCCAACTGGAGACTCCAAAAATGCTGTGGTTGGTTGCTGGGTTGGCAGAGAGGCTGAGGAGCAACACCCCTCCAGGGAAATACCCTAGACTTAAGGAGAGTAATTGTGTTGTTGTCGGCAAGGGGGTGGAAGCCTTGTCATTTGGATCCTGCAGTCCTCCCTAGATTTGCTGTGGGGATTAAGGGGAGGGGGGCGGTGAGCTGGGGAATTTAGAGGAGGGGGCCAGGAAGGGTCCAGAAGCTAGCCACAGGGGATAAGAAGACAAGAGGGAGATTTGCTGTGGATTTCTAAACGCGCTCAGCCTTGTGTAGCTGGCTGTCTGCAAGCGATTGATTGATAGTCGGATTACATTTATATCTCACCTTTCCCCCAGGAGCTCAAGGGTGACTGGCTCAAGGTCACCCAGTGAACTTCATGAGATTTGAATCCAGATCTTTCGCCTTTTAGCACCTTAACCACTGTGCCACCAGCTCTCCCGAGGGGTGCATACGGGGTGGGGGAAAATGTGGCCTCGTTCTTCATTGATCCAGCAAAGTCTCTCTGAACAAACAAGGGGTGTCAAAGAACAAAGCCAGACCCTTCGTCCCACCCACCCCCATCCCTGTCACTGGTTGTGTCATTGGTGCAGGTGGCCTCTGCTAATGCTTCCTTGCCCCAGCTGGCTGGCCATCAGGAGGATAAAAGGATTCTGTCTCCCCTGGCCTGCCCATCTCTCTCCAAAGTCCAGCCCATCACTCAAAGAAGCAGAGTCTATCCTAAGCCTTAGGAGGGAAGATGGATGGCCTCAGAGATTGTGTCCCTGGGAGCCTCTCGCAGCCCAGGCACTGGAATTGTCAAGCACACAAAAGAAAGGGGGTGCAGGAAAGGATCAACACACACACACAGCAAGCGAGTGAGATGGATTTCAAAAGATTATGGGTGATTTCTATTGGTGGAGCTGCCAGGGGACAGAGGTCCAGGGTCCATGTTCTGCAGAAAGAGAAGGAAGTACCCAAAATGTAACAGGGAGAGGCTGGCTTGGCCACATTTTGAAGAGAGCAACATGAAAGCATTGCCATCTCAAGTGGGCTGAGGTTATGTCCAGAGTCTACGCCAGGCACCAGAGAAGGAAAGAGTTCTCTTTTCCTTCCTTTACTCCCATCGCCACCAGAGCAGTAAGAAAGATAAGTTGGTGAGAGGAGGGAAGGACTTGGAAATGGATAGAGAGGGCACAGATTGAATCCTTGTTCAGATTGTTCAGAACTTTGGGGTCTCTAGTATCCACCTCAGATCTGATTCAGTCCCCAAGCCGGAAAGCACAACATTCAACAACATGGCTACTACAAAGCAGTGATTCATGCAGAGAAGCAACAGGCATCCTCCTTTGGGTGGGTGTGACTCTGCTGTACTTCTGGGTGCCTTGGGATTGACTGAATGTTCCCACAAGACGTAATGTAACATTATCCATCCCTGGCAGAGTCTGACTGCAAGGAGGCAAGGCCAGACCAATGAAGCAATGGGGACATAGCAGGCAACCTCCTGTTGATGGTTGTTCTGAGCTCAGAGGAGTCTTTATTCTGCTAACTTATTTCTCACAGCAGACTATGTTTCCCCCCCACAGAAGTGTAGTGTGCCTGGGCACACAGCTGGGAAATTATTTCTGTGGCCCTTATGTAGCTTTTCCCATGCCAGCTAGACAAAACCTCTCTTCAAAGGTGGTGTAAGCCACGGCAGAAGTCAAGGGAAAAGCCATTTTTTTATTGTTGCCAAATGATGATACCCACATTTGCTCATGGGAATGATTATTAATCGGCTTGCCTTTTCTTTTCTCTCTCTTTGTAACAGAAATATGTGATTCTTTGGAGAGACAGGGAAAGAGAGAGCAGGAGAACGGAACAGCTGTCGAGATTTGGAAACAGCATAATAAAGTTTGATCGTAATATTTTGCAATGCTAATTCCTTAATGTTGTGTTTTGCAATATCGTCAGGCATCTGAGAACAAAGGCTCTTTTGCTGGAGATACTTGGGAGAAGGAGGACACCAAGGTCAGTCTTTGCACAGCATCCCTGAAGGCTCTGCAAAGTATTTTTTAATCACCCTCCAGTCTTGCTTCCCATCTTTAGCATACTGAATTGGTTTGTACTACGTATAGCAAGCCAGACTAAGATCAGGGAGAGCTAGGTTCGAATCCTGACTTAGCTCTCTGGTTGACCCTCAATTGTTATCTCTCAGTCAAAACGATCTTGCAAGTTTATTGTGTGTGTGCTGAGAATCGGGGTAGTTCTCATTCTGTCATGGGAGCAGTCTAGATTTGCATTTTCGAACACTTAAAGCTATGTGAATCCTTTTATAAAAGAAGCCACTCTAAAGCATGCATACCCTGTTAGCAAGCAAGGAAAAGCTCCTAGAGGGAAGGTTTTGACACTGAGCAGATTAGATAGGGGGGGGAACAGGAGTGAAATCAGACACAAACATGGGAGCCTCCGCCTCCATCATTCTCTGAGGGTCCCCAAAATTCCCATTATCTGTTCTGTGCAACACTCATTAAAACATCAGCACACCTCTTTCCCACAGAGCTGCAGTTGCTCTGGTGGAATGTTTTGCAAGGCAGGTGCTATACTCAACTCAGAAGCTGGCCAAGATTTTGAACTTCCTTTCTCCAGCTGGGATTGTGGTACCTGGTGACCCCCCATCCTCAAAAATCCAGGAACACCAGGGTGCCTGACACTTGGAGCTTTCATGATGGTTTAGCAAACCACGGCAGAACAAAATAATTTTATTTATTATGTTTGTTAATTGCTTTTGTCACATTCAGCAGTTACTCAGTAACAGAGGCCTCCACCCCACCTATGTTGATTATATTAATGTATTAAATAAGGACCTGTTCCTAGAAGAGAATGGATATGTTTCAAGCAAACCTCATCTCTCATCTCTGAAGTACTGGAGAGTGCGCATTGGTTGGTTGTGGGGACCAAGTGGTGGCGAAGGGCCATCTCTCAGTGGTGAGGGCATGTGCTTTGAATGCAGAAGGTCCCAGGCTCAATACCCAGCAACTTCAGTTAGAAGGATCCCTGGCAGCAGAGGGCAGGAAAGACCTTCTGCCTGAAACAATGGAGAGGAATCTGAAAGACGAAACTATACTGGACCAGGTGGGCAAAGAGTCTCTGCTGGTTTAAGGCAGCATCTGATGTTCTGCCCATCCTAGCACCCTTCATCCTTGAGTCCCAGAGAGCCAGTGTGATGTAGTGGTTAAGAGCGATAGACTCGTAATCTGGGGAACCAGGTTTGCGTCTCCGCTCCTCCACATGCAGCTGCTGGGTGACCTTGGGCCAGTCACACTTCTCTGAAGTCTCTCAGCCCCACTCACCTCACAGAGTGTTTGTTGTGGGGGAGGAAGGGAAAGGAGATTGTTAGCCACTTTGAGACTCCCTAGGGTAGTGATAAAGCGGGGTATCAAATCCAAACAACAACTCTTCTTCTTCTTCTTCTTCTTCTTCTTCTTCTTCTTCTTCTTCTTCTTCTTCTTCTTCCTCCTCCTCCTCCTCCTCCTCCTCCCCCTCCTCCTCCCCCTCCCCAGATGTTGCTGGACTAAAACATTCTCTAGCCAACTTAGCTGATTATGAGAGGTGATGAGAGTTGTTGCTCTGGAAATCCAAGGATGAAGGAAGTCGATAGTGAAATCATGACTACTGACTGATAGGGCTTCCACAAGTCTTCATGCAGAGAGGGGTTTTTCTTAGCCCTGACATCTCACTCCCATCAACTGCTGGGGATTGAAGCTGAGACCTTCTGCTGGCTCCATCATAGACCTCTGTCCATTTGCTTCTCCTCCGTAGCTGTTTCATCATTAACACAGGACCCGTAAACTTTATCGGCGTCCAGATGGAAATGGAGGCAGGAGACAAATGCCAACAGTTACAGATGGGACTCAAATGTTTCCAGCTCTGACCATGACCGAGGGAAGCCTGAGCAGTGCCCAAAATGATGTGCGTGGGCAGCAGCATGCCAGAGTCATCTAAGAGCAAACAGGGACATTGCTCCTCCGGGGAATGGGACTGGGGAAGCGGAACAGAAGCAGAGCACTCTGTGGAATAACAACCTAGAGATCTGCCTGGGTTGCAGTATTGCTTAATGGGTATTATTGGGGGGGGGCAGCAGTTTTCCTATTGCTGTTATTGCTGTCCTAATGTTTTGGGTTTTAAAAAAATCAACTGCTTTTAAACTTGTGTATTTTTAAATTCAGGGTTTTTGTTTTTAAAATTAAAGAACATAATATGTGCCTGGGAAGGGATGAGCTGGGGTGACTCCAATCACAGTGGTTCTGGGCAAAGGGGGGTATGGGGTGGGGCAGGTTGAGTAAGGGGCACATGACACAGGTAGTTAGTGACTGTGCTGTGTCCCAGCCCCTCCTTCAGCCTGGGAAATTGTGCTTGTCCCATCAGCCAGCCCTCAGGTCTGTGACTGCTGTTGCTGAAGGCCAGGTCAGCTTTGAATAATACCTTCCTCACCCATGATCTGATCATGGATGAGATGGCCAATCTGGTCTGTATCACTGACACCTGGATGGGTGAGCAAAGTGTGATTGGTCTCACCCAGCTGTGCCCACCTGGGTACTCAGTGCAGCATCAGGGCAGACTTGAGGATCAAGGAGGGGGAGCTGCTGTGGTCAACCTCTGGAACGTCCAAATGGCTGGAGCCACTGACATGAATGCCCTCTCCCACTTGGGTCCCTGGTATACTCCAGAGCTTAGGGTGAGGAAACAAGCTCAAACATAAGTGGAGGAAAACCCTGGTCAAATGCAATCAAGCACTGGTGAGAACTCATCACTGAGCCTACCTAGTGGTGGTGAAGGCAGGCAGCAAAGAAGGCAAACTTTTTGCATCCTTGTTGTGCCATCCGGCAGAGCTTTTCTGGTAGTGTGGGGCCTCTTACAGTCTGGCCCAAAGGAGGAGGTAGAGCCAAGAGTAGCTCGCTGTGAGTTGTTTGAACAGAATTTCGAGGATAAAATCACTTGCCTCCACCAGGATCTTGGCTCCAAATGAATCTCAGCAAATGAATCTCAAAGGGTGTTCAGAGCACTGTCTAGTCCTGTTGTGATGGATGAGTTTTAGTTAGTAAGGATTAAGGATGTGGACAAGCTGCTTGGACTGGTCAGGGCCACCACTTGTGCTCTGGACCCTTAGCCCTCTTGGCTGATAAAAACTAGTAGGGAGGAAACAGCTGGCTGGGCCAGGGGTAGAGCCTCCTTTCGAGAGAGGGTGGTCCCTGCCTGATTGAAAGAGTCAGTGATAAAACCACTCAAGAAACCCTCCCTAGATTCAGGAAATTTAAGTAATTACCAGCCAAGGTTCTTGAGTTTGGTGGATGCAGGCAATATTCAGGGGCTCTTAGAGGAAACTGGTTTCCTGGATGATAGTAGTTGTAGTCCAGCAACACTTGGAGGGTCAAAGGTGCCCCGCACTTGCATTACTGTAGGGGTCGGTCACACACACTCAGCCTAGCCTACCTTTCAGGGTTGTTGTGAAGATAAAACTAGGAGGGCTGTGAATGCAAGTTGCTGGGAAACATAGGTGACCAGGGTGTTTACACCAACGTCCAGCTTGCAGGTTGGACGGCCACTGTGAGAACAAGATGCTGGACTGGATGGTCCTTGTGGGAAGAGCAGAGCAGAAGGTAGTGAAATAGGTATTTCATTAATAGTGTTTTAAAATCATTGACATCAATTCTGAAGTCAACGTTACTGTTTTGCAGCAACGACTATCCAATTTAGTGTTGCTGCCATCTCACCTGTCGATGCTCATTTTCAGCATTCTCACAATGCTAATGCTTTAAAACTAATTGGCTCTTATCTGACCAGTGAAACAGACAACCTGAAGTCTCTCCTCCAGCTAACCCAATTTTGCTTAATAGACGGCACAATAGGACGAAAAGCGGAATAAGCCGCATCAGCCCAGCGTGGTACAGGATGGTACAGTATGGTGATTAGGCTTTCCGAAACGGGCGCTGGGGCCCAATTAAAAACAGCTAGTAGCACACACCAAAAAAACCCCACCAGTCCCCACTCCCAACCCCACTGAATTTGCTCTGGATGGAGCCGAGGATTTAACTGAAGGCAATCTCAAAGGATAAGAAAACCCAGTCCTGTCTTTAACAGAGGAAAATGAAGAAGTGGATAGGGAGGGGAGGGGAGATTCAACCACCCGGCCGAGCCAGTTTCAGGAACCTTATGAAATATTTACAGCTTAGCAGAGACCAGATGAAAACGCCAATCGCTTCTCATTGATTCAAGCTCGGCTCACAGTGACCCCTCTCACTTAACAACCTTGGTACCTGCGTGTCTCCACAAGAGCAGTCTGGGCTCAAAAGCAGGCAAAGGGTTAATCAGATATGTATTCTCTCTCCTCCCTCCCCCCAAACTGCCTACCTCCCCACACTTTGCGTGACCAGAAAAGTGGGGAAATGACACCACGCCGTTGGAATAAATGATGCAAAGAGAGAACATCTGCCTGAACCAGCTTTACTTTGACTTATTCTATTCTGGTTGTAAAACTGGAGTAGGTAAGCTCTCACGCTCTCTGGATTTGCACACACAGGCGCATGTGTGTTTTCCATCATAGCAGAGGAAGGATGGACAGAGAGGCATTGATCCAGGTCCCTTGCAGCGCTGTAGAGGCCACAGGGATGGCGCTCTTGAGTTCCTGCCTACCATCCTCTGCTTTACTGGTGCCATCCCCCATGTGGCATCTTCCGTTGCCTGGCCTGGCCCAGCTTCCAAAACAAGACAGAACATGCGGTCCAAAACAGGTGGGTGTACAGCAGAGGTAAATTGAAAGGTGTGTGTGCAAAGGTCCTTTCCATGAACATTTTTGGCCATGGCCAAAAGCAGCATCGTTGTATGGGACAAAGAAGAACAAAAGTCTTAATTCCTGCATTGCAGGGGGTTGGATTAGAAAACCTTTGCAATTCTATGATTCTAAGTCTGTTCAGATTGAGGGCAAAAACTGGTTTGGGGTCCATATCATTATATTGGTTTCATAATTTTTGCCTTGGCAGTATATTGCGAATCATGATGCGTGTGTGTGTGTGTGTGTGTGTTATGCAAAAATCACAATCCAGGAAAAACCATGAAGCCACCCAATGCCTCTATATAGCTACATCCTTATTCCAGACACTATGATATATCTGTATATCACGATGATTAGCTGGTGATATATCACAATGTTGAAAACCAGATATCGCCCAACTGTAGTGTGGATGCACCAGGACTGAGGCAGCTCACTGTGGCTGGTTCCGGGACACTATTTGCCCTGGGTGCAAAGTGTCACAACATCCTTCCTGGCTTGATGTTTCCACTGCAATTCCGCCTAAACATTAGGAAGAACTTTCTGACAGCAAGAGCTGATCAGCAGTGCAACAGACAGAAGGTACTGGACTCTGCTTCACTGGAGGTTTTTAAGGAGAGGTTAGATGCCCATCTGCCATGGATGCTTTAGTCGAGATTCCTGCCTTGCAGGGGCATTGGACTAGGTGACTCTTGGAGTCCCTTCCAACTCCACAATTCGATGATTCTATTATTCTAAGCCACACCCACAGCTTCTCCTTGCATCTTTCAATGCACCAGACAAAGAGACAAAACCTGATTCTTCATGGCCTTGGTTCTAATTATTATCGGTAGGAATGGGGTTGGGGCAGGGGGAGGGAGAAAGGGAGAAGGCAGCTGTTTCTCCATCCAGGCTCCGAGCCAATGCCCAGCCCTCCCCACCTGAATTTTGAACACAGATGGGCAAGTTTCCTGCCGCACGGAGATCAAATAACTCATCACTCAAAGGAAAGATATTATCCTCTATTACTATTCAATACAGACTCCAAACAAGCGCTCAGCTTCTCAGATTAAAAGCCAATTAACGAACTTTGCTTTTCAAGGGGATAAGGAGCCCAAGTCCCCCTTCTTCTGCTGCTGCTGTTGCTTTTTTGCTGTTGTTTCAGCCACGGAGGGAATTGGCTCATTTAAGTGCCTATTGACGAGCTACTTAAAAATAAAAATCAATTCCATTATTAAAAATAATAATAACAACAATCAAGAAGCCTTGCATTTTAAGGCCTCCTGTTTGCTTTGCTCACAAAGACCAGGAGTGGGTAAAAGCAGAAGTTATTGTGCATTCGCAGTTACATATTGAACCAGCTTTGTGAAGGACACTCTGGTTTACTTTATCATTTTCACTCAACAAGGAGAAAACACACAGTAGCAGGTGAAAAACTCTGGCGCACTGCTGGATTAAGTCCAGTCGAGACACTTTTTTGGGGTCTTCTTGATTGATTATATTTATACCCCAGCTTTTCTTCAAGGAGAAACATGGTTCTCCCCTTCTTCCTTTAATTATCACAACAACCCTGGTGAGTTAGGTCAGACTTACCCAAGGTCACCCAGTGAGCTTCATTTCTGAGTGGGATTTGCACCCTGGTCTCCCAGGTCTTAGTCCAATTCTCTAACCACTATACCACACTGACTCTCTCTCTCTCTTCTTGCATTATCGGAAGCAGCCTGACTCCAAGTCAAATCGTTGGATGGTCTAGCCCAGGTGTGAGGAAGCTTCAACCCTCCAGATGTTGCTGAACCACAGCTCCCATCAGCCCCAGCAAGCATGGCCAATGGCAAGGGATGATGGGAGTTGCAGTTCAGCAACTAGTGGAGCTAGATTGCAGTGGATAGGAAAGTGCTGCTCTGAGGACCATGCAAGGGCAGGAAGCCATGATCCAATGCTAACCTGGCCTGGCTGCTCCAGGACCTTCAGTTCTGCCTGGCAGGCTGGGGAAAGCTGCATTACATCATCTGCATAGAGGAGGAGGAGGAGGAGGAGGAGGAGTGGCGGCCACTCCTCCACTGTGTGAAGGACCAGGCTAACCTATGAACTACGGGAGAGACTCAGTGCGAAATCAGGGAATTGTAAAGGAACCAGCCTGTGGTCCTTCTGGTCTAACCTGTCTTTGCAAGGAAGGCTCCATCCGTCCATCCTAGACAAGTTAGGCAAGTGCAGGGTACAGTACGAGGGAAAGTGTGTTGCGCAACTGCACCCACAGCGCCAAGCACTCCGTGTGACTCAAGCGAGCGAGTCAAGTCACACCCTAAGGGGTGAAGCATCACAACAGGATAAAAGATTTCAAGGTCAGCAAAGACAAGAGGCTTATAAAATGATGCAAAGTGGATAGGAAGAGAGGGACAATGGCTCCCTGAGCTGGGTGCTGTCAAGCACTGACTAGCAGCAGCTGTTTGGGTTTTCTGGCAAGGGGGAACACCCAATCCTACCTGTAGATGTGGTGGGTTGAACTCCAGGGCTGAACTGATCAGCAGTCACCGCACCTATCCCCAGCTTCCCCTCATACCTATCTGCATGCCTAGCAACCAACAAGCCTCACACGAGGGACAAAAAGCATGCTTAACTAGCCTGGAAGCAAAGTGGCATAAATAAACACAGGGCTGCAACTAGCTGCCTTTGAAGATTCCCATCACCTGGCAGGCATTTTGCTAGTAGTAAAGAACTGTATTCCAGCTTTCATGGTAAAAGGTAACAAGGCTTCTGGTCCTCATGGTTGAAGAGGAAGGCCAGGAGGTTATTCCGGTAGCAGCAACGGAGAATTGCAATCTGCTGAACTGGACCAGAGAGGAAGACCACATGGTATCTTTAATTGAGTCAATTTCTTACGGTGATGGAGTCTACAAGCTCCTGAGTTGAGCAGAGCTCATCGGCTAGATGAGAAAGCAGCTAATTCTCATCTGTGTAGCAGGCGAGGTAAGTGATCGATGCAAATCTGGAGCTGCCACTGGAGATTGCTCTGCTTTGCTTATTTTCATTTTCACCTTCTCCGGAGCTTGCATAAATCCACCACATCTAAGCCTAGAAGGCTCTAGGCAAACATACATTTTCTTTTGTTCCTCTCGCTGGGTTGTTTTCCCCAACAACATTTCACTAAGGGGAGGGAGGGGAAAATCTTTCCTCCCCCCACCGCTTCCCTGTTTTGCTGGTCTCTTCTCTGGCAGACTTCGTGACAAGCTCCTTTTGAAGAGAAACTAAATTTGCAGCCTAATCTGGCCTGACAAATGACTCTTTCAATGAAAACAAACAGAGGAGCGAGAATAACAAAACTGGACGAATTCTGATTTGGAACATACAGCAAGGGAATGGCTCCACGTCTTAATACGGAACGATTTAATGGACTTCCAGCACGGCAGAGCACTGGAGCACATTGGTGGTGGTAAGTGGCGTAAATTGTAGGCCTGTTCTGGTATTTAGGGGTGCCTAGCACAAAGCAGCTTGGGTGATCCCGTCTTAAACAAGACATGATGAAGGGTGCAAGCTCAACCTCATCTCAGGTGCTCCACGCAAGCGGCAGTGCTGTGCAGTCCAGGGACCTTTTGATAGTTTGCCAGGTCCATCTGTCATGAAGGCAATTAAAAGGGACAACTAGACTTTAGACACAATTCCAAGTATCTAAAGAGCTGTTCTACAGGTGCTGGAGCAGATTTGTTTCTCGTTGCAGCCTTCCCAAGGTGGTGCCCTCCAGATATGACTGGACTACAGTTCCCATTAGCCTTAGCTAGCATAGCCAAAGGTCAGGGTTGATGGGAGCTGGAGTCCAGTGAAGGCTGCTCCAAAGAGCAGGACTTGAACTCTTAGCTTTAAATTAAAAGTGGGAGATTCTGAGTCAATGTTAGGAAGGAATTCCTAAGGATAAAAGCTGCTTATAGCAGTAGCAGGTGTGGGTCTCTTCCTTGAGATGTTAAAGCAGAGTTTGATGGCCACTACAGAAGTGGTTTTCATGCATCAGCATTGGGGTTGGACTGGATGACCTCTGGGTGAAAAAAACCCTAAACAGGGGCAAGGATTTATGAGGTGGCAGGGGGAAAGGGTCTGTCCCTGGAAAACACAGGGCACTGGAGCACCTATCCTGCAGGAGATTCACCCAGTCCAACCCCCACCAAAGAGGGTGTTATTTACATATGCCTCACTCAAAAGATTCACGACTGAACTTACAAACTGTCTCTACTGGGAGGAAAAGGAACTTGATTTTCACCAGACACCAAAAGACATGAAAGCTTGCCCTGCGACGTTTGATCTGCAAAGATCAAACTTGCAGTACTAAAGTACACATTCAAAAAGATGGATGATGTGCGAGAAGTGAAGGAAAGCAAAGTGACAACCGAAAGTCCAGGTGTGCACACCGAGAGCAAAACCCTGCAGTTCCAGCAGAAACCCACGTCTTTACCCCCCCCCACACACAATCTGGTTTGCAAAATGAAAACCGAAAAAAGAAGAAGAAGCAATCTTTGGGGGTTTAATTGTGGGCCCAGCCACAACTAAACTGGCCCAGGTGCACTCTAGGACTGTGAGGTCATAGAATCTTATTTCCTGAAGCAAACGCTGAGGACAGGGATGCAGAACTCGTGGTCCTCCAGGTGTGGATGCACTACAATTCCCATCATCCCTGACTATGCTGGCCAGAACTGACTGAGAGTTGTGAGTCCATAATCCTCTGGGAGGCCAAATGTTTGCAACCCACTAGCCAAAAGAGCAGAGTTAAAACCAAGGCTAGAAGGCATTTCCAGGGGTGTGTGAAATGGCTCTTCCAGAATATCACTGCCATCCTGCCACCCTGCCCTGGGTAGGGCAGTTTAAACAACTGCCACACAGGCTGAAATTTAAGATAAATGAAGCTCTCCCTAGTGCAGAGATGAAGCAGTGGAGGAAAAGAAAGCTTCCACCTGTTTAATATCCTTCTGTTGCACACAGCACCCTGCCAGGGAACAAAAGACAAAATCCTTATCCTAGGTTACCCGCATTCTAGAACGGGGAAACATACGCTGCTGAATTGGTTTAATCAACAGCTGTC
The DNA here is from genome assembly GCF_964188305.1 of Podarcis bocagei. NCBI lineage: Eukaryota > Metazoa > Chordata > Lepidosauria > Squamata > Lacertidae > Podarcis > Podarcis bocagei. The sequence continues at coordinate 22,421,587 of NC_138141.1, forward strand.
TGCGATGATAGTTAAATGGAACTGCCAAGTTCAGGGGGAGTGTACCTTGGTTTGCCAGGTAATTACTAGGGCTAAATAAGAAAGAAAGGCCATTCATAATTTTGTGAGAATCCAGAAGTGTCCAATGGGGGTGGGGGTGGTACTCAATTGACCCACGTTTGATCCAGCAAGGGAGCTACTATCCAGCTTCGATCCAACAAGTGCAACCTTTCCCAACTTGGTGCCCTTCAGAGGTTTCTGAGGGCAACTCCTATCAGCCCCACAGTCATCAAGGGTACCATTGCATTAGGGAGAAACAGTGTGGTGTAATGGTTAGAGTGTTGGACTAGGTCCTGGGAGACGAGGGTTTGAATCCCCACTCAGCCACTAAGCTTACTGGGTGCCTTGGGGCCAGTCACCATCTCTTAGCTTAACCTGGGCTAAGTTGTTGTGAGGATGAAATGGGGAAGAGAACCACGGAGACCACCTTGAGCTGTTTGGAAGATAAAGGTGGCATATCGATGCAATAAATAAATAAAAATACAGTAAATACATCCACATGCAAAAAGCCTCACTCAGAACTGTGGGTGAATGCGATGCAAATGTATAACATGATTAGACTACAATCCTATCCACTGATACCTGCCCCATGTGTGTGTTGTGGTCAATTTACTAACAGAAAGCAGGCGGTTTCGGGGTAAATCAATACAGCAAACAGCCTTTAGCAATGTATATTGAGCAGGAGGAGGTGGGAGCAAAGGCACCAATCTCTGGAGTAAGACAGCTCCTATGCATGTTTTCTCAGAAGTCTCACCGGACAGCAGCAGCCTCCCTATCTAAGTGTGCATAAGGTAGAAGCCTTGGTGGAAGAATCAGGCCTGCTTGTCATGCACACTGGAGTGCTTCTGTTTTCCTCTGTGAAGCTTTGAAGGCTACAGATGAGCATTTGCCTCTTTCCCCATAAATGGCTTTATCTCAGCTTGGCGTTGTAAAACAATAAGCTGTTTCCTAGTCTTCCAAGGCTGCTGCAGGAAGCATGTGAAACAAGCCAGTCAAAAAGCAGAGGCGGGGAGAAGCTCGCAAGCTCCAAGGGGCACAGTCCCGGCTTCCTGCTTTTGGGACAGCTCACCACAAAGCCAGCACACATAGTGGCTGGAAGGCCAAGCTATAGTGGAGAAGTTGCGGGTGCGAATCTCGCCTCTGCCATGAACTCAGTGGCCGGCCTCGAGCAAGCTGCTCCCCGCTCTCAGGCTCAACTTGCCTGTCTGCATTATGGAGCTAATAAGACTGACCTACTTTGCAGCGTTGCTGCAAGGATGACAAGATAATGGGCACAAAATGCTTTCAACGCTCTAAAGACAGACAGAAAAGACAAGTATGGTCCCACTTCTTGTTGCTACTGCTATTCTTAATTATTAGCACGTCGCCCTAAGGTCCCAGGGTGGGTTATAACATTGAAACTTAAAGTAAAATAAATGGCACTACCTACCACCCTCCCGATGTTTGGGACTCTTTGTTTGAGAGTGGTGAGTGCAAGACTAGGACTTGGGGGACCAGGGTTCAAATCCCCACTCAGCCATGGAGCTGACTGGGTGTGGCCTTGGGCCAGTGGCTGCCTCTCAGCCTAGCCTACCTCACAGGATTGTTGTGGGGGTTAAATGAGGATGGGGAGGAAAAAGTGGGATATAAATGCAATAGACAATTAAAATTAAAATAAGCTCGAATCACCTTTGACCACTGGTCATGATGGCTGGGGCTGATAGCAGAAGCCTTGTCGCAAACCATTGTTCCGTGCACAGAGAACCTGTATGATGTGGTGGCTAACATGCTGGTCTAGAACCAGGGAGAGCCGAGTTCAAATCACTGCTCAGATACACAAAAGGATCTGGTGGAATGCTCTGTCACAAGAGACTAGGGCCCTGCGGGACTTGACATCTTTCTGCAGGGCCTGCAAGACAGAGCTGTTCCACCAGGCCTTTGGCCAAGGCACAGTCTGACCCCCTCCTTTGGTAATCCTCATAGAACTCTAGCCTAATGGTTGCCATTAATTTGATTTTGAATTGATTTTAGAATGCTGTGTTACTTTTGTTGTTGTTAGCAGCTCTGAGCCCGGCTTCGGCTTCTGATGCGGGGCTATAAATAAAATGTTTATTATTATTATTATTATTATTATTATTATTATTATTATTATTATTATTATTAACAACGTATTTCACACTGCCATCTATAGAATGCCCACACCACCTATGCGAGCACACAAATACACACATACACACAACCATCAAATCCAGAGTCTAAAACGACCTAACTAAAGTGCGCCCTTGCTTGATGCGGTTACATTGGGGTGTGGTGGAGTTAGGGTGGAGGGAGAGTTCAACTCCCCCTTTCTGAAGGATGCAAAGCACCCAGCGCTAGCTAAAAAAGGCAGCCCAGGGTGTGCACTACTTGGTCTTTCCACCCTACACAAAGCCCAGGGCTAACATCCTCCACGCCTCCTTCCCTCTCATCTCCCAGGGCTGAACAATGCCCCACAATTGGTGCATCTGCAGGGAAACAGACGCCTATCACTCCAGCAGCTTCTTGGGAAGAGACATGGGGGAGGGGGGATACACGTAAGATAAAAACCAGGTCACCAATCTCCAGTTAGATTAGCTGATCGCTCTGTCCACTCTGTGTGCTAGAGCTAGAGTGTCATGCTAGCATCACAAAGGAAAATTCTCTCCCTGCAAAATCCCAAGAGTGCTGCCAGGGAGACACATGTTGGTCCAGTGTTAATGATGCTGCCCCACTCAGGACATACCCTCCAACATTTCTCCGATGAAAATAGAGACGTCCCATTTCATAATGATAATTTTATTATTTATACCCCACACATCTTACTGGATTGCCTCAGCCGCTCTGGGCAGCTTCCAGCATATATAAAAACATAATAAAACATTAAAAAGGGTTTCCCGATACAGAATTGCTTTCAGAAGGCTCGGGGATCAGATAACTCCGTACCCTCCAACATTTCTCCAGTGAAAATAGGGACATTCTAAGGAAAAGCGGGACATTCCAGGGTCAAATCAGAAACCAGGATGGCTTTTCTAAATCAGGGATGTCCCTAGAAACTAGGGACACCGGGGGGTGGGTCTGTCAGGATAGTGTTGCTTTTTTTTGGGGGGGGGGGGGTTTGAAGGATCTCCAGTGTGCTGCTCCCTTAACATGGAAGAGGTTGTGTGCTTTTGTGAGATGTCTTTTCTGACACACAGCAGAGGGCTAAACAACAAAACCATAAAGTTTAGTTCCTGTGGCCTTCAATTCTTCATCATGCAAATATCAACGAATAAGTATTTCAACGACGGTCTCTTTTCACAGCAGATAGGAACCCCCCAAAGCAAGCAGTTCTGCAACAGCTGCGCAGCAGATGCACCAGAACATCTTATCAAGCTGCATAGATAATGCCAGGGTCACTTATTTTTCCAATTATTTCTGGCTGTCACTAACAAGAGAACTCTGAATCTTTGGCTTACACTTGTAGATAAGCTCATCCAGAGTTCTGGTAGAATTTGACATGACAGTTTTTTCTGTGCATGTGTGTTAAGAGTCGCCATATTCTGAACAGCAAAAACCCAGACCCCTACCACATCTCCATGGGTTGCTCCCTCCTTGCGGCTGACCCCTTCCTCGCCAACTGCTCGCCCCCTCCTCTCTTCCCCTCTCTTACCTTTGCTGTCTTCGGTCTCCTGCTCAGGAGAAGATGACCAGCCCTAAGAACCCCCCACCATTCCTGGCGACTGTGGACAGCCATGTGAAGCCCGCTGGCCACTGGCTCTTGTGGTTCCCCACACTGACCATCCTTAAGAACACAGTGGCTAACCAGAGACCCTTTAGAGATGGTGCAGGATTCCAATTCCCATCAGCCCCAGCTGGCTTGGCCAATGCTCAGATGTGATGGGACTTGTCACCTTGTCAACAAAGGTCTGTATAGTAAAAGCTATGGTTTTCCCAGTAGTGATGTATGGAAGTGAGAGCTGGACCATAAAGAAGGCTCACCAGCAAAGAATTGATGCTTTTGAATTATGGTGCTGGAGGAGACTCTTGAGAGTCCCATGGACTGCAAGAAGATCAAACCTATCCATTCTTACGGAAATCAGTCCTGAGTGCACACTGGAAGGACAGATCGTGAAGCTGAGGCTCCAATACTTTGGCCACCTCATGAGAAGAGAAGACTCCCTGGAAGAGACCCTGATGTTGGGAAAGATGGAGGGCACAAGGAGAAGAGGATGACAGAGGACGAGATGGTTGGATAGTGTTTTCGAAGCTACCAGCATGAGTCTGACCAATCTGCGGGAGGCAGTGGAAGACAGGAGTGCCTGGCGTGCTCTGGTCCATGGGGTCACGAAGAGTCGGACATGACTAAATGACTAAACAACAACAACATCCAGAAGGCGACAGCAGCATATGAAGCTAGCTAATACTGACCCACGCCACTGGCTCACCTGACTCAGTACAGTGGTGCCTCGCAAGACGAAATTAATCCGTTCTGCGAGTCTCTTCGTCTAGCGGTTTTTTCGTCTTGTGAAGCAACCCTATTAGCGGATTAGCGGATTAGCGCTATTAGCGGTTTAGCGACTATTAAAGGCTTAGCGGCTATTAAAGGCTTAGCGGATTAGCGGCTAAAAGGCTATTAGCGGCTTAGCGGCTTAGAAAAAGGGGGGAGCGGGGGGAAATCGGAACACTCGCAAGACGTTTTCGTCTTGCAAAGCAAGCCCATAGGGAAAATCGTCTTGCGAAGCAGCTCAAAAACGGAAAACCCTTTCGTCTAGCGGGTTTTCCATCTTGCGAGGCATTCGTCTTACGGGGCACCACTGTATTATTTGCTCTGACTGGCTGGGCCTCTCCAGGCTTTCAAAGCAGACGCCCTGCCAATGACCTACAGTCTAGGGCTGGGTGTTCAAGTCCATATCGGTTTCATAATTTTTGACCCGGCAACATATCGTGAATCATGATGTGTGTGTGTGTGTGCTATGCAAAAAAAAAAAAAAAGCAATGTGGGAAAACGCATGAAGGCAGCCAAAACCTCTCCATAGCTCCATCCTTATTTCATTGTGACATTTCAGTATATCACGAGGTTTAGCTGTTGATATATGACGAAGCTGAAAATCAGATATCGCCCAGCCCTACTGTTCGCCTTTGCGTAGTTCCACCCTTATTTCAGACATCATGCTTTATTGGTATATTACGATATTTACCTGGTGATATATCATCATGTTGAAAACCAGATTATTACCCAGTCCTACTAGGGTCCTTCCCATGCTCACCATCCCTGTTGCAGTGAAAGAACTATGAAACTCTCTCCCACAGGAGGCAGAGATTCGGACACCAACTTGGATGGCTTTAAAAGAGGATTCACGGAGGATGTGGCTATCAGTGGGTCCTGAATACCAGTAGCTGGTAGATGCAGGAGGGGAGGCAGCTCTTCTGCTTGGGGGTCCTGCTTGCAGGTTTCCCACAAGCATCTGGTTGGCCTCTATGAAAAAAGGACGCTGGAATAGGTGGGCCATTGGCTGGATCCAGGAGAGCTCTTCCAATGTTCTCAGGAGCTGTAGCACAAGACACCCCCCACAATCTGTACAACCTTAGCAATTCTTGGCCGGCGCCTGCCTCCTTCCTTGGCCTCCGTTCTGCTTTTGATGGATTGTGCTCCTACTAACCATGCCAGCCCCTCCTCTCCGTTTGTCTTTCCGAGGAGGAAGAAGCAGCCATCCTACATACCCCCTGCCTGCGTTTCAGGCTACCAAGGTCAGCTGGCTCCTACGGGGCTCTTATCGAGAGCGGAGCATGCAGAGGTGGGAGGCACACACACAGATGGCCCTGGAGAGAGCTAATGGAAGCGGGCAACCTTGCCAACTCTAGCCAAGGATCAATCCATCATGGCCCAGCGTCCGCCCCCCGCCGCCGTCTCCCTGACCCACTGATAAGACGGATCCTCCTCTGCCCTTTTCCCTCCACCTCTGCCCTGAGCTGTTGCTGAAAGATCCAGCTGCCTCGCTCACAGCTCCCCATGAGACACTCTGATCAGGAGAAGCAGTGAACCCAAGCTGCAGGAGCTAATAGGTTTAGCCTCCACGCCATCTCAATGATCAGAAAGCAAGAAAGCAAGAGGAACAGCCATAAAAACTGGCTTGTTTCCCCACCCAAATGTTGGTGTTTCTTCTGCCCTTGGATAAAGCAGTATTCCCTACCTACCTTCTACCCCAAATCCCTGCTCAACCATTAAATAAATAGTAATCAATATCAGTTTTCCTACAGAGCACATTGCAGACAGAATCTACTGCAGGGAACCTCAGGTTTGTTAGGGGTGGATGTGGCCCTCCATGGCTTTCTATCTGGCACTTGGAGCCTTTCCAACACATCTTGCCTTGCTTTTCAGCTCTAGTGTTTTTGCTTGGCTGGAATTTGTCCACAAGGGGCATCTAGCCTAACCCACCCTGCAATGCAGGAATCTTTTACCCAACGTGGGGTACAAACCCACAAGCATGAGTTTAAAAGTCTCATGTTCTACCGACTGAGCTATCACAGAGGCATGGAATAATTATGTTCCTGAGATATTCTGACAGTGAATTGTGTACACATCCCTGCCCTTACAACCACCCTGCTGTGCCAAATCAGCAATAACCCCATGTTATAGGTGCAGGACACTGCAAAGTTGTGATGCAGCCAACATGGTTTCACAGGTGAGTAGAGAGTGGAACGCAGACCTGCCAGGACCAGATCTAAAACAAATGTGCCCCGTGATCAGTTCAAGCACTTGTTGTGTTAAGGAGCTGGAAACAAAAGTGTGTGTGGGGGAGACGGAGGGGTAGGGCTCTGCCCCAAGGAATATACAAATAAAACAGGAAAGAAGTACAAAGAAGGGGAAGGGAAGTAGCTCAGTGTCAGAGCACCTATTCCATATGTAGAAGGTCTTGGGGGTTCAATGCCTGGCATTTCCACGTATAGCTAGGAGAGACTCCTGTCCCCAATCCTAGAGAGCTTCTGCCAGTCAGGGAAGACAATATGGAGCTGGATGGACCAAGGGTCTTACTCAGTATAAGACAGCTTTCCTAAGTTCAAAGTAGTCAGGGAAGGAATTTTTCAATTGTTTTAGGAGCGGGGCAAGGATACTAGGCCAGCCATAACAGGCAATGTTTAGGTCAGCAAGTAATCCAGTGGGGAAGGGCTGTAGTTCAAGTGGTAGAGCCCATACTGTGCATGCAAAAGGTTCCATGCTCAATCCCTGGTGTCTCTAGATAGGGCTTGCAAAGTCTCCTGCCTGAATCTCTGGAGAGCCAACAGCAGATAATGTCAACAATGGTCTGATCTGATAAAAGGCAGGTTCGTATGTAATGCAATGGAGCTCATAAAAACCTAAGAGACAATGAACTGTGATGGATAGCGTGCTGGATTTAGACCGGCGGGAGGCCTGAATTCAAATCCTTGCACAAATGATGCTCACTGGGAGTCCTTCTCTCTCTCTCTCTCTCTCTCTCTCTCTCTCTCTCTCTCTCCCTCCCTCCCTCCCTCCCTCCCTCCCTCCTTCCCTGTAAACTCTTATATCATAGAAGTGTTGAGAGGATAAACTGGGGAAAGCCTGTTGCATTGCTCTGATCTCCCAGGAAGGAGTGTGGCATTTAGCAACAGCCAAGTGAATATGGAACTTTATACAGAGAGGTAGGAAAACCTGTGGTCCTCCAGAACCCCAGGGACTCCAACTCCCATCATCCCTCCTCAATGGGGCATTGATGATGGGAGTTGTACACTAATCCAGCAAAGCCTCAAAGCTACAGATTCCCTCCCCTCCCTGCTATAAAACACAATGTTCTGTCCAGGACTTATAGACTTTGACCTAATCACAGGCCTGCCTTTGATAGTATTCAAGCCCAGCACTGTTATCATTCACTTCAGGGTATAAAACAAGCCCTCTATGTACACAGCTGCGTACTGTCGGCGCCCCAGGGGCCTGAGAGCCTCGTGCAGGAGGCTCTCCCCATATAAAGTGGGATCGATTGACCTGTCAGGCTGCAGCCGCACAGCCTCCACTAATTGGAATCGCAAGAGGCATGCTGTGGTGCCTCTGAAGTGGCATCAACACAGAAAATCTCAGCCGATGTCTCCTTGCTCTGGAGAGCAAGAGGACACCGGTACACAGAGAGCAGGGGTTCTAGAAGTCAGCAGAGTTCTCAAAACGGGAGGCAGGCCCAAGGAACTTTGTTCCAGCTTGAGAGCCACATTCCCTACAGGACCACCTTCCAGAAGTCACTTCCTGCCAGCAGAGCCAGAAGCACAAGTGACCCAGGCAACGAAAGCAAGCTTCTTGCTTTGTAAAAATGCATGCCACTTTCTACACATTCCTCCATCCAGACAAACAAACAGCATTGTCAGAGGTCAGGGATGCTGCCCAAGCAAACCAACCATTTTCACAAGATCCAGAGTTGCAGAATATATATACCGTATTTTTCGTTCTATAAGACGCACTTTTCCCCTCCTAAAAAATAAGGGGAAATGCGTGCACGTCTTATGGAGCGAATGCAGGCGGGAGGCTCTGCTCAGCGCTGCCTTTAAAGAGCCCCATGGAGCGTGTGTGTGGCTCTTGGGGGCTTTTCCTGAGGAGGGAGAAGGGCTGCGCAGAGATCCCTCTTGCTGTCCTCCTCGGGGCAGGGGGAGCCTTCATCCTGCTACCTGGGAGAGGCTTCGCACGGCTATCTCAGAAGCCAGATCCCTCTTGCTGTTCTGGCTTCTGGGATTCAGAATTTTTTCTTCTTGTTGTTTTCCTCCTCCAAAAACTAGGTGCGTCTTATGGTCTGGTGTGTCTTGTAGAGCGAAAAATGTGGTACTCTTAAGTTCAGGTTTGAGTACGCCTTGAGGAGCATTACAACATCCAACCGCACCAATCCACACACCCCTGGGCAGCATTTATCCATCCATCCCTATAGATGGCACACCCAGTCTTAGGCAGCCCAATACAGTGGAGCAGGGATGTGGTTCACAGGCTCCAATACCCCATCGGCTCACATGGTCAATGGTTGGGGTGATGGGACATGCAATCCAGTGACACTGGATCCAGTGATACTGGGTTCTCCAACACTGCATTAGAGTTAGGGGCAAATGTCTGGCCCCTAGGATTCTTCCCAGGCCAAACAGCCTCCGCAGCCACACACCCTTTTCTCAGGCTACTTCCCTCACTGACCTTGCATCACATTCCCCTCCAGTGTTTTGGCTTGCCTGGAATGTGTCCTTGAACACTGATAATGTCTGTCATGTTCCTGCTGGGGAAGGAGGCTGAGGGGCGTCCAGAAACAAGCCTAGTGTACTGAGATAATGTTGATGTCTGTGGCTCCTCCTACTTTTCCCTCTAGCCCCGCCCTCCCCTGCCATGCAGTTTGCAACCTTCAAACTGATAAAGGTCCCCCACCCCTGTATTAGAGGAAATAAGCAATGAGTATTGGCCAATCTTGATTCAAGGAGCTGCCAAGAGCCTAAATCTCTGTCCTGCTCACCACAGCAGCTGCTTGCGTTTATTTGCATGATTCATGATGAGCAAGAGATGTCAAGGCTTGCCTGTGATTTGTTGGTCATGGTCAACCAGAGGCAGGAAGAGCTGGGCTGAGTAACTGAGCAGGGCAACAGAGAAGCATCCTAGGGCCACTTGCATCCCTGGAGACTACATATATATTATACCTTTAATGAATCAGAATGCCTAGAATGAGATGCTGCTTTTAATTATTAGTAGACCCCTGCAAATAAAAAGGAATTAATTTTTGAGATGTGCCAGGCTGGCTATGGGGAGAAGAAGGTTCATTTTCCACATCACTTGAAAGCAGCAATTATAAATCTCTCTGAAAGATGCATCTCCCCAGGCTAGCAACATTTTCCAAACTGCAGGAAAGTAGGCTGAATGGCAGAGAGGGCGACCATAACCCCCCCTTTTTGTATTTATACTGCAGGCTCAATTTTTTATTTAAAACACAAATAAAACCTGCCCCCTGCTGTGTTTAACATCAGAGAAGAAAAGAAACAGAAGAACAGGAAGAACCTTGTGGGTCATGCATCCCAGTTTCACAGAACAGCAGGAACTGGAGATCCCTTGGGTAGCATGGGAAGATACAAGCTTCCCATGGCTCCCTTCCTAGAGCAGGTTTTGACTGTACCTGTTGGGATGGACCAGGACTACAGCTCAATGGAAGAACACACACAGAACATCTCAGATTCGGTCTTTGCCATTGCCAGTTTAATACGGGATGGAAAAAAACTTCTATCTGAGTCTCCCAAAGCAGTGTTTCCCAACCTTGAGTCCCCAGAAGTTATTGAGTTATTGGGACTACAATTCCATCATCCTCATCAAGGATGCTGGGAGACAAGCTTGAAAAGGCTGCTTCAGAGAGACCTCCTGTCAATCAGGAGACATGTATTGGGCTAGATCAGTGGAGTGCTCTCTGGATGTTGACTCCCAACTCTCATCAGCCCACGGCCAGACAATGGTCAAGGATGATGTGCTTCCAAGAACATCTTGAGGGCATCATGTTGACTACCTCTGAGCTAAAGGGACAAATATTCCAACTTGGTGTAAGACATCTTCCTATATTGAGATACTGTATACAGTGGTACCTCGGGTTAAGAAATTAATTCGTTCTGGAGGTCTGTTCTTCACCTGAAACTATTCTTAACTTGAGGTACCACTTTAGCTAACACAATTTCTGTTCTCATCCTGAAGCAAAGTTCTTAACCCGAGGTACTATTTCTGGGTTAGCGGAGTATGTAACCTGAAGCGTCTGTAACCCGAGGTACCACTGTACTAAAAGGTAAAGTCTGCCACAGGTCACAAAACAGGTGACCAAGTTGGTTCACCAGAACGAAAAAGCCTGGATTCAGTAAAATACGGACATAAGAAGAAACTGCTGGACCAGGCCAATGGTCCATCTGTTCCAGCATCCTGTTTTCATAGTGGTCAACCTAATGCTTGTGGGAAACCTGCAAGCAGGACCTGAGCAAAAGAACCCTCTCCCCTCCTGCGGTTTCAAGCAACTGGTTATCCTCCATGAATCTGTTTAATCCTCTTTTAAAGCCATCCAAGTTGGTGCCTACTGTGGGAGGGAGTTCCATAGCTGAACTATGAGCTGTGTGCAAAAATCCTTCCTTTCATCTGCCCTGAATCTTCCAACGTTCAGTTTTGTTAGATGTCCATGAAAGAAACAACACGTCCCCCTGCCCACGTTCTCCATGCTGTGAATAATTTTATAAACTTCTATCACGTTATCTCTTACTCGTTTTTTCTCTCAGCTAAAAAAGTCTGAGATAACAGTGCAGCTGGGCTCAGTCGAAGGCTAAACAAAGCCAAATGGAAGGTTTCCAGTTGCTTATAGCTCTTCCTTTTGAGGAGAAGCTCTGAGCAGCTTAGAAGCTGGCATCCTGTGCTTGGATAGCTCAGTTGGAGGCATCATGGTGCTGATAATGCCAAGGTTGAAGGTTCGATCCCTGTATGGGACAGATGCATATTCCTGTGTTGCAGGGGGGTGGACTAGACTGTGATTCTATGATATCTAATATCCTGCTTTGCAAGCTCTGCTTAGTCCCACAATTATTTACTGAACCCACCACCTCTGGTGTTGATATGATATAAGGGGGAGCTGCCTGTGTTTTCTGCCCCCAAAGCTTATGCTCTGGGACCTGAAAACAGCTATTTTCACACTGCGTCTCGGTTTGCCCACTCTCAAGTATCTCCCCCCCCCCAACAATTTCAGCCACAGGAAAATTTTGGGTACACTCTCCTGTGACTTGAGAGGCCCCTTGTGTGTGAAACAAATCTGCACTCTGGAAGAAGCTTGCAAATGAGCCACGGAATTAGCTAACGTGGGAACGTTGTAAATTCTGGATGTTGTAACACTGTAAATTCATGACTGTGCAAATTCGCCGCAACCTCGCCGTCAGAGCTGCTATGATTCCCTCCTTCCCATAATTAAGTAACGATTGCACCAGGCATATAATGTATAGGTTACCAGGCACTGGGATAATCAATTCCACGATGTGTGCAGCACCAGATTAACAGGCAGGGAATTCTAAGGGGTGGATTGAGCAACAAGTCTGAAATCAGTCCAGGTTTAACAGACTTCTCTACAACTGAATCAAACTGTGTTGGTTAAAGGAAATGCAAAACACAGAAAATACATCTATATTGGGTACAGAATTCAGCAAGCTGAGAATCTCTGCTTCGAATTTTAAAAAAAGGAAGTTTGTAAATTCTTAAGTTTTGCTTTGCAGATTGGAGAAGACTCATCAGCCCTCCTATAATCTTCTGTTTGGGAGAACCAAAGACAGAAAAAACCCCTTGTTGATACAGGAGGTTGTGTTTCAGTGTTGTGGGCTCTTGAGGGTGTGTGATCAACTGCAAAGTGTGCAGTTAAAATAAACTTTAGTTTAAAAAATCACTCTAAGATAAGATTTGAACTGACGGCCTGCAACCTGACAGTTGGCCTCCCTCTGTCTTCTGAGGTTTCACAAGGCATTTGCCCAGACATTTTCAAGCCAATCTTCCCTCATAACCTTAAGGACTAGAAAGTTGGCAGTGGTGTGCTGCTGTTCTTTTTTCCTTTAGGAAAACAAAAGACACATTTTAGGATGTTAGGATGATGAAATCTGTGCCTAGCAGAAATTTATCTGCTTGGCAGAGGAGTGACAAACATGCGAAGACTGTCTTTTTAGGAAAAATAACCCCCAACATTTCTAGGCAGCATATTTCATTAGTGGGCTTGAATGTGGACGTTTCCCTATCCTCAGCCAGCCTTCCTGTCATTTAAGACCACATTTTCCCTGTGCTATTCCACAATGGATGCAGCCACTGGTCATCTTCCTTCTTCCCTATCCGTTTTTTAAATATATGGATGCTTACTGTGAGACAATGAAGCATTGGGGTTAGGAGAGCAAGAAGCAAGCTGGGAAAGTCCCTAATTTCACCCTAAATATGACCTCACACAACATCCCCACCCCTCCTTTGGTAAAATGAAGATAATCCCATAGGACTACCTCACAGGGTTACTTTGAGGATTGCTCAGAAAACGCAGATGAAGCAATCTGAACATTCAAGAAATGTGTCAAATAAATAGCAAGATTCTTAGCCTGAACCTCTCCAAAGTATTAATGTGAACCAATATTACATTTTTGTCATTCCATTTACATCTTGCTTTTCTTTCAAGGACCTACATGTTTCTCTCCTGCTCCACTTTTGCATTATTATTATTATTAATATTATTTGAAACAACAAGCCTGCGAGGTAGGTTAGGCAAAGAGAATGTGATGAGCCCAAGGTCACTCAATGAGCTTTTGGTTTGAACCCTGGTTTCCTAGGTTCTTGTCAGAAACTGGAACGACTGTACTACACTGGCCCTATAAATGACAGCTACAAACCTAGTTGAAAACATAAGATCTACCAATGAAGCTCCATTTCAAATTCAGTCTCCTGGGCACAGTTCTCTACCAAAAAAAGAAGAAGGGCCTTTTCACTGGCTGCCCTGGAACTTTGGAACTCTATGTTGCAAGTTGTCCATTTGGCTCCCCTCCCTTGTCAATTCTAGGAGGGCACTAGAAGACTTAGAAGACTCTAAGCACTCTTAACAAACTACAGTTCCCAGCATTCTTGGGGGTAAGCCGTGGCTGTTCTAAGTGGTATCATAGCGGTTTAAATGTATGATGCGATTGTAGCCTTGGTCTCACACTTGAGAGTGACAGGGCGCTGGAAGCATGCCACCGGATCTCAAGAACTGGCTTCTGCAGAGATACGGACTAAAGTTCCCTCTCAGCCCTCGATTCGTGCCATTCACGTCTCCCTCCATCCAGCACCTCCACCGTGCAAGGCATAAAAAATGATGGACTCCCAGCATCCCTGGGAGACTTTGGCTCTCAAGCAACACAAACAGCGACCCAAATGCCAGGAAAATCAATCCCTCAAGATCCCTCTGTGCTGCGATCATCCCCTCTGGAAGGAGACCAAGATAAAGCCTGCCCTGTGACTCAGATCGTCATCTTTGGAGCTGAACTGAAGCCACACGGTCTTGCCAGCCGCAGATGCACAGCTAGCGGGCAACAATAGCTTTGTCGTGGTGTTCCGAAGCTCCTCTCTCTCACTTCCCACTTCTCCAGCCTGGGCTCCGTTAGCAGGGTACTAGCCCATGCCGCACGTGCCGTGGAGCCGGCGCTGTGCCCTCGTCCGCAGTCCTGTCACATCCCCGCCTGAAGCTTGATGGGCCGCACCTGGCATGGCAGAGGAAGGCGACGTACAGATGTCCCAAAAATGACCGCATTTGCAGCTTCAGCTATAAATAACACCCAGCAGGACAGCTGTGCGTCCAGCACATACCGAACGAGACACAGCCGGCTTTGAGAGGGCAAAGCCAACATCTGTGCGATGCAATGAAGACTGAAGCCACCAGAGGGGGGAAATAAAAAAGAGGCAGGAAAGAGATGGGTTGTTGTTGTTTTTTAGAGAGAAGCAAAGCTCCAGCCACAAGAAAAGAGAGAGATTAGGAAGCCTGAGGCCTGTGGACTCAGAAACAAGCACAGCGAGAAGTGGCACAACCGCACCGGCATGAAAACACGTCAGAGTTCCCAGAATGCATCTGGCCCCACGCTAACTCCAGAAGCTAGCTGTAGGTGACTGGCAAGTTTTCATCTAGCGCCACGGCAGAGGTTTATGGAGGAATTAGCAAGGATTTGATCCCCCTCCCCCTCAATCATATTTCTTCGTGGAAGCCTTAGAAATAGCCACACCCAAAATCAAGGTTGGCTCAAAACATTTTGCTGCCTGAGGCAAATGAAAGGATGGTAGTTCCCCTCCATCTACACCAAAGCTGACTGGACTGACAGCTGAATTTATTGCAACACTGGTGAGAGGGCACTGGCCTCTTCTGCATCTGAAGGCAGCAGGCTAGCTGAAGGGAGCAGAGGTCAAGAGGGATACACAGCTGTGTCTCACTGCCGCCCCTCAGGACCTGCTGCCTGACTCTGCCTAATGTTAGGGCCAGCCCTGCCTGAGATGCAACATCAACAGAAGAAAAAAAAAAACCCCAAGGGTTAACCCTATATACGAATAGCAGTCAGGGTCCATCACTTGGCCTGTATTGGTCAGAGGACACTGAGCCCAGACAAACCTCACACCTGTCAGAATGAGAGTTCTACAGGGAAAGGGCTGTACCTTATTGGTGGAGTATATGCAGAAGGCCCCGGGGCAATCACCAGCCTCTGGGGGAAAGGCCCTTGCCACTCTGCCTGTAAACTTGGGGTTCAGAAGCAGGATTTAAAAAAGGAGATGGGCCTACGGAGGCCACAACTGGAGAGCCAATCAAAACCTGTCCATCCCCACATCTGGTGATGTCATATGCATTAAAGCCTTGAGTGGGGAAGGGAAGCTATTTGTGACTGTAACTTTCCTCCAGCCCCTCAATTTCACACCCAAACAGACTTCCTATTGTATTCAGAGACACTTGCTGGCTGTTTCGGAGGAGTGGTGCTTGGGGACATCTACCAGCTGGGGAATCCGGGGTTTGCCTTTCAAACGCTTGACATCCTACCACAAGACAACCTGCTGGCATCAGAAGCTACAGAAGAGAAAGCGACAGGAGACACCTGAGCTGTCAGATCCTGCAGAAAGTATAGAAGCACCGCTTCACACAATACATGAAGCCGTGAGGCCGGCGGGAGGGTCTCAAATGGGGACTCCCAGCTTACGAGGCCCAATGCCTTACTTCCTACACTGGTGTGCCATTTCCTCTGCAAAACCCAGCAGACCAGAGTTCTTCCACCTTGGGTCCCAAAATATCACAACTCCTACTATCCCTGACCATTGGCTGAGCTGGCTGAAGCAGATGGGAGTCCAACAACATCTTGGGAGGCAAAGTTGAAGAACTCGGCAGCAGACTGGGTTGTTTGCTTCGAGGGCACCACCAAGGCTGCAGGACCAGCCCTCTAGAGAACCTGGTCAGCTGGCCACCCCCTGTCCCCAGCCAGCTAGGCCCTATAAACCCCCAGCCTCAGCCCTTCCTCCTCAGACTGTGTCGTTTGTCTCATGTGTGAAGGCTCAGCCAAAGCTTGTGTTTCCTTGGACCCTCTCTGGTTCTGAATATCTGTCTGCCCTTGGTCTCCCTGATACTCCACTGTAGCTTCTCCTGCATTTGATCTCACCTATTCCGGACCAATGTAGTGTTGTGGCTGGCTCAACTGGAATGACAACCAGCCCAGCCCAGTTCCACAAACTGGCTGCCTATTGGCCTATCCCTTGTCAATGCTGATGCACGACATGAATAATTGCTCTGGATTTGTCGTCACCAGTCCTGTATTGCGATTGATGTGTATGTTGTAATCACCCATATTTTCTCCAGCTCCTTCCTCTCCTATTTACAGTTCTGCTTTTAACACTTGGGGGGGGGGGGATGTAACGTATGATGAGTGAATCTGTCAGTTTCCATTTCTCTCGGTTCCTTGGTTTTCTAAAGTTTCGCTTCCCCCTTCTTGACCTCTGTTTGCCAACTTTGCAAAAGCCTGTATGGAAAATCCTAATTGTGGGTGCATTTTGCATATGATGTGCATTTTGGCAAACATGTTTCTCCAGTGTAATGCATTTCTGCCATGATTTTCACTAACTGTGGGCACACTTCCCCTTCATATAAAAACTTCATTACTACTACTACTACTAGAGAACTGCATCACAAGATTCATAGAAGGGCGAATCTTGAAGGGCAGCTGCATTTGGGTTGGCATGTTGGTTTGAAAAAATGCTAATTAGGGAGCTTTGCATGAAAACGTGATCCAAACTAATCCTGCACACCTCCCACATCTATACTATGAGGAGACACTTCACCAACTGGACATACACTGAATTCTACCTAAAGAATCGAACAGAGGCGCTTGGCCCCATTCCCACAAAATGCAAATCCCATGGCAAAGCTGCTGCCTGGGTGGCACCACAACTGCAAGAGATTCCCGAGCTCGGCAAATTTCAGATGCCGTTGAGTAAGTGAGCTGTTTTCCCCTCCTCTATTATTTAATTAGAAAGTAGCACGTCTCTTGCTGCGTTTCCTCCATTCCCCTCTGCTCTAATGGATCTTGTTTTGCCTCGTGCAGAATGGCAAACAGATGTAAGAGTATACACACACGCAGACACACACACATGCACGCACACACACACAGCCCCATAAACAAACATTGCTAAGGGAGGGGGCTGCAAGCCATAACACCAGGTGCTAAGCACCTGCAGAACAGGAAACAGGATCCGCTGGATTCGAGTGGAGGGGCTGTAAACCTGCAAACGCATCCCATCTGCTGATGCACATCCCAAGCAAAAAATAAGCCCTGCGAATGTGCAACTGCACCGAAGCACATTCATTCCTCATTCCCCCCCTTTTTCTGTCTCTCCTCTTCGGCTTCTTCCCACGCTTGAAATTGAGATTGCAAAGTCCTAGGGGCAGGGTGCTGTCTTTTTGTGCTCTGTAAAATGAGACTCACACCAATGGTGCAGTATAAAACAAAGAAAGTAATGAGTTATTACTACTACTACTAATAATAATATCATAATTATTATTATTATTAACCCACCCTTTACCCTAAAGTCCCAGAGAAGGTTACAATAATTTAAAATAGGGTTTAGAACAGTTCAAAAACTTTCAATTAAGATTGCTGCTAGGAGACCCCTGTTCCCATGACAGAGCCACAACTCCTAGAAAGGTTTAATAATCTATCCCTCTTCCCAGGGAACTCTGGGAATTGTATCTGTAGGAGGGGAACAGGCATCCCCTAACAATGCTCAGCATCTGTAACAAACCACAGTTCCCAGGATTCTTTGGGGTAAGCCATGACTGTTTACCGTGGCACCATGCTGCTTGAAATATACAGCGAAGAGGGGGCTTTTCTCTGCCCCACCCCTTCATCTTGGGCCTAACCCACCCACGGGGGCGCACCCATGCAGGCCAGAATATCTTGATGACACAGCACTGTTGTGCCGAACCTCTTTTCGCCTGGGGCTACAGCTGTTTCACTGAAGCGCAGCCAATGTCTGTTCCCTCCTGGCCTCCTCTGCAACCTCTCCCTGCTTATCTCCTCTCGCTATCTAGGTTTGTATGCCGCACCCCATGGGGCACTATCTGGCTTATTACACAGCCCCTGTTTCCCTGCAAGAGAGCGGGAAAGCAGCAGACAGAAGGAGGCGAGGTGCCACTGGCTAGATCAGGCCTGGGAAAGCAGGTCACTCGGGAGCTAGATCTTCCGGTTCCTCCTCTGACTCAGCTGGGGTGCAAGACGATGCCCGCGGGAGCCTTCAGTGCTGATTAATGGCAGTGCCAAAATAAAATAATAACCATGTAGCAAGCTCCTGGGTGAGGAAGGCAGAATGAAGCCTGGGACACAGCTTCCAGACTTCGCCAAGGTCACTGGCGGTCCTGAGCCAAGGAACAACGTTCCAAGGAAGGCGGCTTCTTCATGCCCACTAAAAAAACCCTTTCCCCCATATCTCCTATCCATGCTCCAAGCACCAACCAAGCCTTGTCTCCTTGCACATGGGATCTCAGACGAAGAAAAGCAAAAATGCAATGGGGTGGTGCATGTTTCCAATGAGATTTGGTGGGTTTCGCTCAGGATCTGACAGATGCAGCTGGGTCAAATTCTGCTTCTCCCTCTCTCTCCCCATATGGCAAAGTACCAAACCAGGCTTTGGCACAGTGTCTAGGCTTAGCAGAGAGCGGAGGCCAACCCTGGCTCTCCAATGGGAATACCTTTATGATGCACAAGTTTCCAAATGCTTGCTGGGTTCATTCATACACTCCTTGTTTAGGCAAACGCTTAAAAATGTTGCCCTCTTTTGAAAATGAATGATTCAATGCTTGTCCGGTTCTCAGGTTCATTTCACCATCAGCCAGAGCAGACAACCAACTATAGAAGATGAGGCAAGACCATATTGGTTTGTTCTGGTTCCAACCAGTACTTGCTCCCCTTCAAGTCTAGACATTTGCCTCCGGCTGCAGCAGGGCTGGTGGGTTCTAGCAAATCCCACGAGAAGCAAAACACACACATGTTCAATGATATCCCATAAACAATGGCATCTAGTTGTATTTTTGGAGTGTGCAAGGGGGAAAAACACAGTTGTCATATCAACAGAGTTTTTTCTATATTTAAGATAGTCTTTCTACATCTACTGATCTACCAAAGGAGTCCTGCACTCCAAAGGAGTCTGCTGTAGATCTCTAGCTCACTGCAGGGGAATCTGGGGAATTGTTCAATGGGTCTACAATCTACCCCAGTCTAAGTTAGTAGCTGCCACCATAAGAACTTAAGATGAGCTCTGCTGGATCAGACCAATGGCCCATCTAGTCCAGCATTCTGTTCTCACAGTGGCCAACCCGGTACCACAATGAGAAGCCCACAAGCAGGATACGAGTGAAGCAGCGTCACTCTCTGCCTCTGATAATTGAGGCAACAGGAAGCCCTGATGAGGAGTAGCCAAGGATAGCCTTTATGCTCCATGGATCCCCTTTTAAACTGGTCTACACTTGACCTCACCCTATTTAAACCAAGAGCAAAACCTACGCGTTGTTCTACATCTGCACTGATAATGGTGAAAAAGCTGTATTTTGGACAGATAGGTCCCTATTACTGATCTTTACATAGGCAAACCTCTGGCAAACTTCCAAAGAACCTCAAGGCTCAGCAGAATACAGTTTGAAATCCATTGGCCAACTTGGAGATTGACCAACTGAGCAGATAACTCTTGACAATGAACACGCAAAAACACATGAAAGCATTTTATGTGCAGCCAGGACATTGGCCCGTCCAACTCAGCATGGGCTGCCCCAACCTTCCTCAACCTGCTGTTTGTCAAATGTTGTTGGACTCAAGGATGATGACGTTGTAGTCCAATAACATCTAGGGGGCAACAGGTTGGGAAAGGCTGGCCTACTCTGATGGACAGGTTCTTAGGGTTTCAGCAGCCAACAAACTTCCCAGATCTGTTACCTAAGAACAGGCATCCCCAAACTCGGCCCTCCAGCTGTTTGGGGACTACAACTCCCATCATCCCTAGCTAACAGGACCAGTGGTCAGGGATGATGGGAATTGTAGTCCCAAAACAGCTGGAGGGCTGAGTTTGGGGATGCCTGCCTAAGAACATAGGAAGCTACTTTATACTACACTCAGAGCACTGAATTCATCTCGCTCCACATGGGTGGCAATGACTTGTGGCAATTCTCTGGGGCTTCTGGTGCAGGGGTCTCCCCTAGTCTTACCAGGAGATGCCCGTGATTGAATCTGGGACTTTCTGGATGCAACACAGAAGCTCTATCGCTGAGCTGCAGCCCTTCTGGCAAAGACACAAATTGAACCAGAGAATTTATATGTGCAAATCCCAGGGATACCTAGTTTGGGCTGGCTGGAGGCAACCTTCTGTTGGCTCCTTTTGCCATCCCTTCCCACTCTCACCATGCATCAGCTTTTGCCAATTCCATCCCTCAACCCAAATCCTAGTCATCCTCCAAAATCGTCCTCCCAACCCTCTTCCCTAGACTGTAACAACCCCCACCAATTACACATACTGCATTGGTAGCTCATCATCCCTTGCTGGCCTGGCCTGGGCTTGCTGCTATTTGTCCCACCTCCCTTCACCTCCGCCCTGGCCATCTTGCTTAACCATTAAGTCCTCAGGGCAGGACTAACATCATGTCTGCATCATACTTAGAGAACCTCATGAAATTCAAATGGAGCGCAGGAGATCATTACCTTTGGGCTTTGCCCAGAGGCTCCAGCTCCTGCAAACATGCTGACACAAGACGATTGATGGGGACAGACTATCACCAGCACCTAACACTGCTTCTCAAAAGCTTGCCCTGGCTGCCATTATACTATCAGGCTGGGTTCAAGGTTCTTCTATTAATTTAAAAAGGTAAAGGACCCCAACAGTTAAGTCCAGTTGCGAACGACTCTGGGGTCGCAGTGCTCATCTCGCTCTATAGGCCGAGGGAGCCGGCGTTTGTCCGCAGACAGCTTCCGGGTCACGTGACCAGCATGACTAAGCCACTTCTGGTGAAACCAGAGCAGTACACAGAAACGCCGTTTACCTTCCCGCTGGAGTGGTACCTATTTATCTACTTGCACTTTGGCATGCTTTCAAACTGCTAGGTTGGCAAGAGCTGGGACCGAGCAACGGGAGCTCACCCCGTCGAAGAGATTCGAACCACCGACCTTCTAATCAGCAAGCCCTAGGCTCAGTGGTTTAGACCACAGCGCCACCCGCATCCCTGATTCTATTAATTTACACGGCCCTTAGTAACCATTCCAGATCTCTTACATCCCCATTGAATCACGGAGGCCTTTGGGGGAGTCACTGTATGTGGTCCCCCATTGCTCAGATGCATGGCTCCTAACCAGTGTTAGAAACTCAAGATATATAAGCTAGGCTCCTTAAATTAAGGCTGCAGTCACCAAAACGGAATGCCTAGTTGCCATTTGGAGGCAAAACAGCTCTAAAGCCTTATGTTTCAAATGATGGACTGACTGTGATTGATTATCAGTTAAACATCTGGCTAGTTCAGATGACAACCTTGAGCTGGGTTAAGAACTTTGAGTACTTAAAGAAAAAAAGTTACTTTATCCATGGACAGTCCACATATATATTGGCCTTTTTTTCTTAATGGTGAGTGGTCCTGCTCAGGCTGCACAGAAAAAGCAATTTGGTTCCAGAAATTCCTTCTGACTGTGCAGATAAGTTATAACTGATAGAATTCTACATTAGTGTGTGAAACAGTGTGCTTTAGTGGCACTTGGGACACGGTGGCACTGTGGGTTAAACCACAGAGCCTAGGACTTGCTGATCAGAAGGTCGGTGGTTCGATTCCCCGTGACGGGGTGAGCTCCCGTTGCTCAGTCCCTGCTCCTGCCAACCTAGCAGTTCGAAAGCACGTCAAAGTGCAAATAGATAAATAGGTACCGCTTTGGCGGGAAGGTAAACGGCGTTTCTGTGTGCTGCTCTGGTTCACCAGAAGTGGCTTAGTCATGCTGGCCACATGACCCGGAAGCTGTACGCCGGCTCCCTCGGTCAATAAAGTGAGATGAGCGCCGCAACCCCAGAGTCGGCCACGACTGGACCTCATGTCAGGGGTCCCTTTACCTTTACCTAGTGTGTGAAATCAGTCCAGGTCCAAGGATCCCCAGATGGTGGAGATGTCAGGTACCATCTTGGCACCCAGACATCTTCACTTGGTCTCAAAGCGGTCGAAAGGCTGGTGCAAAATGCACCTGGCCCCTGGCTAATTTCAAACACTGCTATGTTCCAGCAGCATGGTGGGCTCAGTTCTCAGGAACGATTGAGGTCAGATGGGCCCTGTCCCTGTTAAACTTCCAGTGCTTACTGAATAATTTGTTTAAGAATAACCTGTTGGATCAGGCCAATTGCTCATCTAGTCCAGCTGTGTTCTCACGGTGGCCACCCAGACGTCTGTGGGAATCCCTCAAGCAGCACCTTCCTCCAACAGGCTTTTAAAATGTCACCTCCTCTGTCAACATCCAGACTGTAAACTCGTTGGGGCAGGGACCTGCCTTCTGCTTATGCCACGCTGTAAAAGCCACAGCACCGGGATGACATAAATAACCATCATCTTCCAACTGAGCTCAGTGCTGAAAGTTCCCAGTGACTCCCTGACAGGAACACACCCCACCGCTGTCACTGACAAGGCCTGGTGTTATTTTGACCTCTGCATATTAATCATGGATTAACATGAGGTGGGGATCAGCCCTCAAACCTGTTTTACTTTCCTCAGCACTGCCCTGGTACATGGGAAGTAATGATAATAATACAGGATGGACCCTGAGCATGTGCAAAGTGCCTTTCCGCATACCAATCAGTAAGCAAAGCTGGTTCTTTTGCTGAAAATTAAGGGCACTTGCTTCCAGGCAGGGCTGCGGTCCAGCATCTCTCTGAATTAACTGCTGATGATAATCACTTATGGTTTGTTCAGGAACTTGAAAGAGTGTGTTTATTTAGTGTTGGAGCCCAGCGTTTTCCCAAGGCTCCAAGGAGGTGACAATTTCCCTTGTGCTGCTTATAACAACTGCAGCAACAGCAAACAACTGCCACCTTTCCTTTCAAGGCCCTCAAAATGATAGCCAGGGAAACTGGGGTGAAGAATTCCACTCTCCCCTGTAAGATTGCAAGTTCTTGTAGGATCTGAGCTCTGAAGCTCCAAGGGTTAAGGCTAACTGTTTTGCTGGGTCAGTCAGACCCACTGGACCCCCAACCCTGCACACACAATGCAGAGACAGTCTGTTTCCCTTACTCAGCACATCTCATGCCCAGGCCTCACCACAAGCCTCTACTTGTGTTGTGTAAACCCAACTTCAAAGGAGGGAGGAGGGGAGAGAGGAAATAAATGCAGCTGTCAATTGAGTCTTACAGTCCAGGGGAGATCCTAGCTAGAAGGTCCTTTTGGCTCAAAGAGAAACACCTAAGCAGGAACTCCAATCCCATCTTTTTAAAAATATATGGAATCTGGTTTTTGCTTCTGTTCTGCCATTTTACTGCTGTTGATGATGAAGTTTTCTGCTGCGCATGATACTGGCTTTTTTTAATCTCGGCAAACACAGGGACTTTTTTGGTTTTTGCAGGCTTGTTCCTAAATTCCTAGTGCATCACCTATACCAGGATATTCACTGATGATATTATTATATTGTATGGTTTTCACAGAGTGGCCCAAAGCAACTTCCATTAAAACCAATTGTAATGTGGGGTGGAGAGGTGCAGACACGCAGCAGAAAGTAGCAGTGTAAGTCACTTGGAGATCTTTTAGGTAACAAGCGACTGGAAAGTTTAATTAATTGCAAGAACTTTGCTGTGATTTCTGCATTGCAGGGGGTTGCAGTGATGAACCTTTGGGTCCCCCCCCCAGCCTTGCAAGTCTATGAGTCTATGAACAGTCCACTGTCTCTCAAGACAGACGGAGCAGTCATCTTCAAAACCATCACACATTCTTAGACTGACTGTTGGTCTGCTCCGAGTGCCATGAACAGTGCTTTCCCCCATTGTACCCATTTCCCTGACAGGCAAGTAACAAAATTGTTCATCTTTTTTAAAAGCTTCTTTTTAAGAGCATCGCACCCAGCAGCCCTGAGTGGTTTGTCATCTTGCACCCCCACCCCACTCCCGGATGTTTCAGAGTATTAAATAGTCAGACCTGCGTCTCGAGTCATCCAAACGTGCCACAGCCTGCTATAAACTCTGCAAGGGAAGGGAAAGTACGCAGGTTGCATCATAGATTGCAGAAGGCAGATCCGCAATGGGTACTTGAGCCGACCATACTAAAGGCACATTTACGGAACAGGATACAGTACTGCTTTTTTTTTTCTTACGGGGATCTTCCATCACTTTTATGGCATATATATATAGATCCCCTTTATTAGCACAAGAGAAAAAAGCAAATATTGTAATAAGGAGCGGCAGGCAAAACCGAGAAGTAGTGAGAGTAATATATCTATATCCCCATATTGAAGGGATGCATATGAACAAGAGACTGCGGAGAAAACACTTAAAGACAGCCTGATGATTCCATTGCAGCCCGTCTGGTAAGAGAAGGCAGATTCACTCTGTCCAGGGCATCAGGCCAGGAAATAAGGGGGGAGGGGAGCAAGGTGAATTAAAAGAGTGTGCTTTTGACCTGGGAGAGAGCAGAAAATAATAATCATGCACTCTTAAATCTCTTCTCGCTTTCCCCCCACTCCGTAATGTGCAAGATTTCCACACCACAAGTTTCATCACATTCATATAAGCAACACCTCCTCGTTACTGTTAACTGCTGGACACCCCAGCTGCAGGAAGTTTCCAAAGCAAAGGTCTCTTTCTCCTGAGCTGCTAGCACTGGCTTTTCTTGAAATGCAAGTGGGGTTCCTCCCACCGCACCCCAGAATCAAGGAAGGGAGCTAATAGATGAGCCTGCTATATCATAACCAGGAAATGCCATAGAAATATATCATTCTGCTCCTGAGACCAGATGTGGTCTTAACTGCCCTTGTGAGCTAAACTGCCACAGACATCAGCATCTACGGTGCTCTGAGACACATGCCAGAATAAATGAATGCTCAAAGTGGCACAATGTGGACTAGCATGATGCTGCAGCACAGCCACATGAGGCCTTTGGAGTAAACATTCTGCCCTCATCCACAACTGAAACAAAAGCCTAAGGAAGTGGGGTTTATTTTACTATCAGAATACAAACTACACCTTTCTAACACATAGGTATAAACAATTGCTCACCTAAGTAACTACACTTGCTCACAGTCACTCTCTGTTATCTTCGCTTCTCCCCACTTCTTTCTCCCCCACCCCCGCCTATCAACATTTAGACTGTAGGCTCCTTGGGGCAAGGACTTTTCCCTCATATAAAACTTACAGCACCATGTATGTGGATGGTGTTGTCCAAATGCAAAAAAAGAAAGAAAGAAAGAAGAAGAAGCAGGAGATTTGGGTGCTGGGAAGAGAATTTAAGAGTGACATCCATGACTAAATATGGGATAGATGCATTGTAATACTTTGCTCCCATCAAACTCTCGGAATGCATATCTGCAAGCAGAAACCCCTTCACTTCAAGATTCTGCAAATAACTGTGTGAAAACCCCTGAGAACTTTATTCAAATTTGACATATGCAGTTCGAATTCCAAGTGGCATTCTGGTCCCAGATATCCCATTCAGCTACTGCATTGATAAACCCATGCGTGTGTGTTTGAGTAGGCAGATTTCAGTCAATTTCTTGAGCCTAGGAAGCAACAGTTAAAAGCTTTTGGAACACAAACATCACACACTCCCCACACCACACCCCCGCTCTTAAACACACAATATTCCCAGAAAGCATGCTTGCATAATATTGATTCTTTTTCCTTGGCAAGGAAGTTTGGGGGGGGGGGGGAGAGACAGAGAAAGAGAGAGGGAGAGAGATTTCAAAACCGTGGGTGCATGTGTTAAGTATTTTATTGAGCTACCAAGACATAAAGATATATATATATTTGGAAAGTAAGAGCCCACTCAGATTACTTCATGGATTTGATTCCATTCACTGAAGTTTACAGAAGAAATTTTCTGAAGTTTTGGGGAGCATGAAGTTAGAGCCCCCCCCCAACGCAAATTCTGACAACACCAGTGTCTCACCTGCTGGCCACCAGTCCTGAGGTTCAGAATACTTTTTTAAAAAAGAAACCCTACCTAAATCATCCACCTGTCTCTGGAAAACTAACATCCACTTTAGAAGTCCATGACATTCCCAGCCCCCCTCTCCTCAGATTTTAAACTTATGATCCGAATCCTCTTCTCCCGCCACAACTCTGAAACCAGCTTTCAGAGCAGCCTCTCTTTCAATGCAAGGAACACTAGGGACTAGCAGCTTAAAATCCTCTATGGAAGGAGTTCCAAGGGAAAGACTCCCTTTCCATCAGCTCGTTCCTGGGGATTGCCTCCTATGAGATACTGTTAGGCCACCCTGCTGGCCCTAGGTGAGAAAGGATGGGGTCACTACCAACTGCTGTGTGCTTTGAAGACTCTGGATCCCACTTCCTCCCCTCCCCTTAGCTTCCCCCCATCCTCAGGCCTCAGTTCAGCCTGCCCCCTGCTGTACCAGCAGCAGCAACACTGCTACAGAGAGCCAAGCCAATAGACCTCTTTGCCAACTGCCACTCCGGCGGGCACCAAAAACACAGCAGTGAACATGGACTCGGAACAGGCTCCCACCACAGCTTTCCTCCAGTGACCCAGCTGCTTGCAGAAGGAAAACCCCTCTGGGTTCTCCAGCCCCTTGCAAACTGTGGGCACTCACTTCCCTGCACATTTCTGGAACTGAACACTCAGTGGTAGCAGCAGCAGCTGTATCCTCCCAGAGCATCATTCCCCTTTTATTGCCCGCTGCAGTGCTCCCTCTCCAAAAGGCAACCCCTCCCACTGCAGCACACACACACACACACACACAGCTCCTTCCTACCCCTGCAAGACAAGCTGGGCAGGTCAGACTTGGGGGCAGTGATACACAAACTTGCACATCTTCCTTGCAGGGCGGCCAGTTGCCTCCACAGCCCAAAGAGATAAACCTCCCAGCAAGACCTCCCCCAAAAACCACACTTGGATTTCCTCCTGGAAGACGGTTTTCCATTAAGGGCGCTGACACACAATCGGCTTGGACTTCCCGTTTTTTCTCCAAGCCTCTGTCTCCAGCTTCCCCAGGAATCATCCTGCACAGCCACCTTGCGTCTTCTCAGGATATGTGTGTCCCCCCTCAATCCACAACTGGATTAACCCACTGCGTGCAAAGCAAACAAAAGCACAAAGAGGAGGGGTTTTTTCTCTTTTCAGTTGAGGAAGAGTGGGCAAGCTGGGTCAGCTACCCAGCTGGGTGCAGGAAATTAAAAAGAAAAAAAGACGAGATCGTACCAAGAGACAGCACCTTCCCTTTTTCTGCTTCCTACCAAGAGTCAGGCATAAAGGAGAGAGTTGCAGGAAAAGGGTGTATATTAGGGCATCTGTACCCTGCTGGCTGGGCATCTATCAGAACCAAGACGTATTCTGTCAAGGGTGGGCGATGGAAGAAGCGCGGCGTTCTCTACCTGACGCTTTGGACCCGGAGGAGAACACACCTAGGGCGTTGGAGGGCACAATGCTGGAGCAAGCTAGCCTTCCCAACTGCTGCGCTCTGGCAAAACCAGGGTAGCACTCGTGCCCTGTAAACCCAGCAGGTGAAGGGAGCTGGTAGTACCTCAGGTGGCCAAGACTGGGTTTTTATTTAAAAAATAAACAGGCACTGGCTGGCAGGAGCCAGCCTGGCACCCGCTGGCATCCAATGCCCAGAGTCTTTAATACCCCTTTCTTTCCCCATGCCACTAGGACAGCTGCCCACCCTCTCGCCATACTCGTGCCACCACCATCACCTGCTCCAGACCGAGGCAAACCTTTCCTCCAGTTGCCCAGCTCAACTTTCTCGGTCTCCTATACAGAGATCCCGAGACACACAGAGACCCAAACGCTCCAAGGTAGCTCCACCGGAGAACCATCGTTCTTATGAGAGGCACGAAAAAGAAGAGAGCGTCTTGTTCAGACGATCGCTCACCTGGGACGTAGGAAAGCGCCGTTAAGCAAACTCCGGTAGTCCACCAGCCCCCAAACCAGCCCTTCTGCAGTTTCCCGGCCATCGGGGAGAGAGTTCCTTAGGTTGCCTGGTTGGCGATTCAAACAAAGACGAAGCGACGCCGAAGGTGCGGATCGATAAGCGAAGAACCCCCCACGCTAGTAGCATCAATCGGATCCGCTGCCAAAAAAGGGCGGCCCTTTAAAAAATAAAATTACGGGTCCCGGAAAGGGCTAAAGGGGGAGTACAATATCCACCAGAGGAAATCAAGCCACACACGCCCCCCAAGTTGCTTGCCGAGATGGCGCCCTCAAAGCTCTCCTTTCCTGGGGCGGTCCTTGGCGACCCAGCCGCTTGCCAATCGCCCCCTGCGCTCTCCAAGGCCAGCCCAGTCCGGTCGTCTCCTCTGGGATCGGGGGCCAAAGCTGGCACAGAAACGAGGAGGCAAGCACGGAGGGCGAGAAAGGAGAAGACCGCCTCCTCCTGGGCTGCTTAGACCGGATCCTGGCGACAAGTCATCTCCCGATGCTCCGGACACCCCTCGTGCGGCGAGGCGG
Source organism: Podarcis bocagei (assembly GCF_964188305.1). NCBI lineage: Eukaryota > Metazoa > Chordata > Lepidosauria > Squamata > Lacertidae > Podarcis > Podarcis bocagei. The sequence goes on from NC_138141.1 coordinate 22,450,263, forward strand.
CACAGCCTCCGACCAGGGATCGGCTTTGCCCCGCTTTCTCTCCCTCCTTTCTCTCGCTTCCTTCCTTCCCTCCCCCCTCCTCTCTCGCCAGCCACCGAGCCGGATCCCCCGTGGCTTTGGGGCTTTTCTGGGACTGAAAAAGAGAGCGAGCGCGGTCGGATCCCGCGAGCACGTTGCTGTTGCTCCTGCTGCTGTTGCCGCCGCCCGGCGATCAGAGGGCCCCGGCGCGGAACAAAGTGCTCCAAACAAGCTCCATGTCTCGCAGATCCCAGCTTTCGGCGAACCCCACGGCAGGCGGGAAGGAGGAGGAGAGGCGGCGGCAGCAACGGCGTCGTCGGATCCCCGCGATTGGGACTGGCGAGAGCACTCCGAGGAGGCTGGAGCGGCGAAGAGGGCGGAGAAGGACGACGACGACGAGGAGGAGGAGAGCAGCGGCTCCTCGCTGCAACATCAGCACCGGCGAGAGGCGCCTCCCTTTCTCTGGGCAGCCTCGGCTTGCTCTGAGCTGGAGCAGGGTGGCCAGCCGGAGAGCCGCGGCGGGGGCGCGCCTGCGCGTGCACCCTCGCCCGCAAGCGCGCGCGAGAGAGAGAGAGAGAGCGGGGAGAAAGGGGGAGAGGAACGGAGCGCGCGCTCTCTCTCACACACAACTCCCACCCGAGCCCCGCCGCTGGATCCCCGGGCCCGCCCCCCGCGGCTGTGATGTCACAGCATGCAAAACAGCAGGCGGGGCGCCGGAGTTAATTCTCCGCGAAAGGGGCGCGTGCGCAGTGCCGCGCGTTCCTCCAGCGTCCGTCTGGTGCGGTCGGAGAGGCTCGGCGGGGCAGCTGCACGCTTCCCGCCACTCCCCCTCCTGCCCCCCCACTCTCTTCCCCTGCCCTTCTGGGTCTGATCCAGACCCATAGTGAAACACTTTGAACTGAAGCCCTTCTGGTACTGTATTGAGACCCTCCTAGATCTCTTTTATTGGAGTGGGGACAGCAGTGGCTCAAAACGGAAGGAATGGATCCAAATGGGTGTGTTTAAAGGAGGAAGAGAAGTGTGTGTGATCCCTTTCAGAGTTCTACTGGTAAGCTCTCGCTATGGTCCTGTGCTGTGCTTGTGAGCTTCCCAGGGGCCGCTGTTAGAGATGGGATGTGTGAATGGATATTTTCCGAAGAGGGGGCTTGGTGGTGGTGATAGGGTGGAAGGCAAAGAGCCTAATCATAGGCTGAGACACAGCCAATCGCAAGCAGAGCCAACTAATTCTAGTTTAATCCCATCTTCTTCCTCCCTGCTGAGTTCCACAGGACAGTAATGGGACTTAAGGAAGATGAAGCTGGGAGGCAGCCCTAACCCAGGGGCTGTCTGGATAAAAGAAGGCAGGCAGGTAGAGGCTGGGTCAAGTGGGGCAGAGCCGTAACTGAACAGCTTCCGCCAGTGGACACAGAGTTAAACCACAGCTTCATTTGGTCAGTGGAATGGAAAGTAAAACTGCCAACATGATAATACCATTATACAAATTTGTGGTGCAGCCTTATTTGTGTACAGTGGTACCTCTGGTTAAGAACTTAATTCATTCTGGAGATCCGTTCTTAACCTGAAACTGTTTTTAACCTGAGGTACCACTTTAGCTAATGGGGCCTCCCACTGCTGCCGCGCCGCCGCAGCACAATTTCTGTTCTCCTCCTGAAGCAAAGTTCTTAACCCGAGGTACTATTCCTGGGTTAGCAGAGTCTGTAACCTGAAGCGTCTGTAACCTGGAGCATCTGTAACCCGAGGTACCACTGTACACTTCTGATCTCCTCTCCTCGAAAACGGCACCGTTGCAAAAGGTTCAGAAAAGGGCAGCCAAAATGATCAAGGGGATAGATAGAGCATAGAGCAGCAGCTCGCCTATGAGAAAAGACCTTGGGGGCTTTCTAGTTTAGAGAAAAGGTGAGTAAGAGTTGTGTGACATTGAGAGTCCCATGGACTGCAAGAAGATCAAACCTATCCATTCTCAAGGAAATCAGCCCTGAGTGCTCACTGGAAGGACAGATCGTGAAGCTGAGGCTCCAATACTTTGGCCACCTCATGAGAAGAGAAGACTCCCTGGAAAAGACCCTGATGTTGGGAAAGATGGAGGGCACAAGGAGAAGGGGACGACAGAGGACGAGATGGTTGAACAGTGTTCTCGAAGCTACCAGCATGAGTTTGACCAAACTGCGGGAGCCAGTGGAAGACAGAAGTGCCTGGCGTGCTCTGGTCCATGGGGTCACGAAAAGTCGGACACGACTAAACGACAACAACAATGAATAGCGTGGAGAAAGTAGATAAGGAAAAGTTTTGCCTCGTCTCTTGTAACACCAAAACTCAGGAACATCCAATGAAGCTGAATGTTGGAAGTTTCAGGACAGATTTCAGGAAGAAAGCGCTTCCTATAGACCAGGGTTTTCCAAACTTGGCTCTCCAGCAATAGCAGAACCAGCGGTCAGGGATGATGGGTATTGTTGGAGACTCAAGTTTGGGAAACTCTGCTATAGAGCGTAGTTAAACTAGGGAACTCACTCCCACAGGCAGCAGTAGGGGCCACCAACTTGGATGGCTTTAAAAGAGGATTGGGCAAATTCATGGAGGAGAAGGCTATGGATGGCTACTAGCCACAATGGCTATGCTCTGCAGTCAGAGGCAGTGGCACTTCTGAATAACAGTTCCTGGAAGCCTCAGGAAGGGAGAGCCCTTGCACTCAGGTCCTGTTTGCCGCTTTCCTACAGACATTTGGTTGGCCACTGCAAGAACAGGATGCTGTAACAGAAGCCCTGTTCTTTAAGCTGAAACAAAGGTGTCAGGACCAAGCAGGGCTGCTGGAACTTCAAGTTTGTGTTTAGTTGCCCCATGTGGTGCCCCATGGAACTCCAGTTTGGAGTATCTTACTGGGCAGTAAAGTTTTCTCGGGTTCTGGACTGTCCACACCCAGGCTATCCATTGATTTTCTTGGATCTGAGGATGTATTTTGGAGCGTGGCTCAACTCTCAACTCCCATCTGATAGCTGTTAATGGCTATCCCAATATTAGGGGAAGACAGCTGACCAAGGATTGTGGCACAGCATTGGCTGTCTGGTGTCACCTGCCGTCACAGCTCAGGAAGTATTCAGTGGAACTGCATTTCCCCTCATTGGTTCCCATCATATACCGGGTGCTCAATGAAGCCTTTTTTGCACCTCCAGCACCTGAGAACCCCTTTCCCCTATCCCTGCATTGTATCACCTTACAATGCAGGAACAGGAAAACTGTGGCTCTCCAGGTGTTATTGGACTCTAAACCTATTTGTATGTATTTAACAAAGTGTATATAACATTTGATTGTAGCAAAAACTTCCAGGCAGTTTGCAAGAAATAATTGAGGTTATCAAACAAAACACTTATGAACAATTAAAACATTCACATTTAATTAAAATCTGCAGTGAAAGATTAAAACATGTTGACACCTATGTGGCTGGATAGGCTTGCACAAACAGAAATGTGTTAAGCAGGGACCAAAAAAAGAGTGCAGCAAAGGAGATTGCCTGGTGTCAGTAGGCAGGGAATTCCAAAGTTTGGGGGCCATTACACTAAAAGACCAATTTCTTACAAGTGTAGAATGAGAGGACAGTGACAATAATCCACCAACAGCATACAAATCAATATGGCTAACCTGATCCAAAACACCCACCCACCTCACCCACACACGAAAACAAAGATCACCACAGCCAATTACAAGCAAACAATCACACCCTAGGCCAACCCCAACCTCTCTCACCACCAAAGGAACACAAGCGAACAACACAAGCAACGCTGACACCAAACTCTACATACATTAAACATAATAGAAACACCGCCACCCGACCCCACCCCTATCCATCTCCCCCCTCTCCACCCCCTTTCTTTTTTCTTTTTTCTTTTCTTCTCCCCCTAATGCATCAACAAATGAAATGGATTTGTAAAAATGTTACATGAAAAAAAAATACGAGGCACTACACTTCTGTAAAACGAGAAAATCCTGAATAAAATAATTTTTTTTTAAAAAAAAAAAAAGACAAAAGGGCAGAGTGCAGGGAGGTGAGCTAGAAGCAAAGCAGCAAGCTGGGAAAAGAAAGTGGGGAGAGATGTTTGATTCCAAAGCTGTGGCAAGGCCCTCTTGGGGTGTTAATGCTGTCAACCTCTCCATCATAGGCTCAGGTTGAATATATGTGTAAATAAACCATATGTCCTAAAGACAAAAAAAAAAAGTGTAGAATGAGTATTATGCAGCACCTGTAACTGTTCCTATTGTGCTGACTGAAGTGGTGGGGTGGGCACATATAGGGTAAGAGGGTACTGCAGGCAGACTGGTCCCAAGCCACTAAGAACTTTGTATACCAATAGTAACAACTGGTAACAAATTAGCAAGCTGTGCAATTTTCCAAGCAGATATACCATATACTTACAGGCTCTCACTCCTTTCAGAAACCAAGCTGCATCATTCTGCAGTAACTGCAGTTTGTGGGTCAAGTGCAAGGAAAGCCCCACACTGAATGCACTGCAGACTACAACTCCCATCATCCATTGTGTCATGCTGGCTGGGGCTGATGGGAGCTGGAATCCGAAAATATCTGATTCCCCTTTTGTGAAAAGTTTCCCAGTTAGGAGAAGTAGCGCACCCACATTTGTTCTTGAGTTGTTAGTGGGCTTTTTTTTTTTGCGAATGAAAAAAAAGAGGTGTGTGTTATTTATTCTTGCCCAACAAAGCCTCAATCTCCAATCTGTAGCAACTTGGGCAATGACAGTGAGGCACAAAGACGTAAAGAACAACCGCCGTCACCACGCCAGCTAGAAAGTCATGTTGATTTCAAGCACCATTAGAAGCAGCCCAGAAAGAAATCAATGGCTGGCAAACAAGAAAAGAGACAATCAGATGGGGAGGGTGTCACACACAATGGAAAATGGAGAAGGTGGAAGAGGGGGAAAGGCTATAAAAAGATGCCTTCCTGTGTCCTTGCAAGCCTTTGCTTCGTTTATCTTGCCAGTGGTTCATCTCCGCAGAGATAAAGGAAGTTTGTGGCTGAAATGACAGAAGATTGTGCTGGGGCTATCTGCTCACGTAGCGAAATGGATGCAGTAGACTCCTAAGGTAGGAGGGTCACTGCACCACTTCGGGGGGCAGGAAGGACCTGCCATGACTGAATGTTCCTTTGAAAATAAGTTGTCCCCCTTCCCAACACACGCTACATAAGTAGAAAGCTAGCTCATCAGGAATTGAAGTCCACAACTTCCCTCCTTGCTGAGCTAATTCTCTTCTTGCAGAAAGGGACCGTTTTTGAATGCTGACTTGCCTGCCATTTGCAGTGGTTCTTGTCCGTTCTACCACCTGATCCCGCTGCATGTAGCCATAGTCCCACCCAGGGGCTGATCAAGACAGGAGGGAGACCACAGCAAAGTAGTGGGCCCACCAAGGCTAATTAGCGCTTTATTAGAATTTCCTCTTACTACACTAAAAAAACATCACCTTGCCAACAAAGGTCCGTATAGTAAAAGCTATGGTTTTCCCAGTAGTGATGTATGGAAGTGAGAGCTGGACCATAAAGAAGGCTGATCGCTGAAGAATTGATGCTTCTGAATTATGGTGCTGGAGGAGACTCTTGAGAGTCCCATGGACTGCAAGATCAAACGTATCCATTCTTAAGGAAATCCGCCCTGAGTGCTCACTGGAAGGACAGATTGTGAAGCTGAGGCTCCAATACTTTGGTCACCTCACGAGAAGAGAAGACTCCCTGGAAAAGACCCTGATGTTGGGAAAGATGGAGGGCACAAGGAGAAGGGGACAACAGAGGACGAGATGGTTGGACAGTGTTCTCGAAGCTACAAACATGAGTCTGATCAAACTGCAGGAGACAGTGAAAGACAGGAGTGCCTGGCGTGCTCTGGTCCATGGGGTCACGAAGAGTCGACACGACTAAACGACTAAACAACAACACTAAAAAATGTGTGTGTGTGTGTATGTATAATCTTCCTATATACATAGAAATGTAAGGGTGCCATCTCACTGCAGTTCATGTGGCTACCAACAGGTGGCCATACCAACTCTAGCAAGACAATGGCAGGCAGCAGGTGAGCAAGCAAGCAAGTAGAATGGCGCTCAGTTGGCCTGGGCAAGCTGTTAAACAGGGTTTGTGTGTGTGTGCTTCAAACAGTGATTTAGCAAGTTGTTGTGTGAAGTCCCTCCATCTTTCCTTAAAAAAGGGTTGGGGGCTGGCGTGAGGTATGAGGGGAGGGGCTTGAGATGAGCTGTGAGGGGAGGAGGGTTTGGTCAGGTGTAGGTGAAAGGTGGTTGGCAAAGGGATGGGTGGAGTTGGCAAGCTGGGACATTACCCTCTAAATAAATCACTCCAAAGGGTTGCACTTCCTATCAATTTTCTCTCCTCCTTTTTCTCAGCATTGCCCCTTATAAAACTCAGCATGAAGGAAGAGGATGGGAAAAAAACTATACAGTGGTACCTCAGGTTAAGAACTTAATTCGTTCTGGAGGTCCGTTCTTAACCTGAAACAGTTCTTAACCTGAAGCACCACTTTAGCTAATGGGGCCTCCCGCTGCCGCCGCGCCACAAGACCATGATTTCTGTTCTCATCCTGAAGCAAATTCTTAACCCAACGTACTATTTCTGGGTTAGCGGAGTCTGTAACCTGAAGCGTATGTAACCTGAAGCATATGTAACCCGAGGTACCCGAGGTGTGTATCTGAAGAAGTGTGCATGCACACGAAAGCTTATACCAAGAACTAACTTAGTTGGTCTTTAAGGTGCTACAGGAAGGAATTTTTTTATTTTGACTATGGCAGACCAACACGGCTATCTATCTGTAACCGAGGTACCACTGTAATTCATTGGCTCTGTCTCTTACTGGCTCTCTAGTGCCACCTACTGCTCGACTCCCTGCCTTCCACCCTACCGGTTCCGGTGGGCACCAGCCGCCACTGCTATAACCAAACAGTGAGGCAGGCATCTACCACTTTTGACTCTTCCTTCTGTCAGCTTGTCCTGTTAATTAGTTGCATGTGGGAGTTCAGAATTGTGTAGGAAGGACATTGTTTTTGTGAGTGGCTTGTTTGGTTTTTTTAATACTTGCGACTGCGTGTATTTAAACTGATATGAGTAATGATATAATATTTATGGTTCTGACACTGCTCCTAGTGGTGGTTTATTTTAGGGTATTTTGGAGGAGGGTGTTTGTGTGTAAATCAAGAACCTTTTATGCCATTTGGAATAGAAACAGCTGCCTATCGGATCATACCTCTATTTTTTATTTTATTGACTCTCTGAAAACTATCATTTGCAACTGTGAGTCTAATTAATTGTCAGGGCGCCTGGAGCTGGGTTATGGGTGTTTCCCCCCCTCTTTTTTTTTGCTGTTCTCTTTCCCTCCCTCCCCCATCGCTTGAAAGGGCATCTCTTATTGTTCATCAAAATAAATAAATAATGAGCCTTGTTCCTACAGAACACACAATGGCGGCCTGATTGTCAAGCTGCACTGCTTAGCGCCTACGGCTGCAGCCCCAATCAGCGGCAACAGCAGCTCCAGATTTGTAGGGGTTGGGGGATGGTAAGGGGGGGGATGGTGAGGTGGGGGTGGGCAGCAGCTCGAGCCCCTACCCCCTCTGCCTTTTTGAAGCCGTCTCTGCAAATGTCAGGCTGAGTAAGGCGTATGGGGAGAGGGGAGGGAAAGAGGATACTGGGGTAGCTGTTCCCCCAAAGGCGCACATTGCCACACTCGCTGGCAGGCTGCAACTTGGGAACCAGTGCGAGGAAGAAAAGGAATCGGAATGAGGGAGGCCTCAGATAAGCCCGAAGAGGCCGTTTGTAGGGGAGACTCCAGGTCACGTCTCTGGATGAGTTTCCATCTGATCCAAGGGCCTCTGCATTCAAGGCAGGCGCTCCAGCACTGAGCTATGGTCCTTCCAGACTCCTCCTTGTGGCCTCCACAGATGATGGCGGGGAGTTAATTCACTGTCTCTGCATCATGTGCGATTGGATTATTCCTTCACTTCCCATACAGAGATGCAGCAGCATCCTCAGAGGAGGCTCCCCATTATGTATAATCAAGCCTCTGGGCTTTCCTCCTTCCACTTAGACCACCTCATTTATGTGTCAGGTGCAAATGCATCATTCGCTGACTCTCAGTTCAGGTGCAACAGACTTATCAACCCTTGGAGAAGGCTTCTGCATGAGTCTCTGTTCCAATCTAGAGTCATACCTCGGGTTACAGACGCTTCGGGTTGCGTGTTTTCGGGTTGCACACTGCCCTGAACCCGGAAGTACCGAAACAGGTTATTTCCGTGTTTCGGCACTCGCGCATGCGCAGGAACACTAAATCATGCTTTGTGCATGCGCAGAAGCACAGAATCGCAACCCACTGCGGGTTGCGAATGCCGCAGGTTGCAAACGTGCCTCCCGCATGGATCACGTTCGCAACCCGAGCGTCCATTGTATTATTCATGATGTGTTGTGGTGTTTTTTTATCCTATTCTTCAGCTAGAGATCTCAGTGCGGTTTACATGCTTCTCCCATCTCCACATCCTCATAACCGGGGCTTTCCCCCCCAGCTGGAACTCACTGGAACTCAGTTCCAGCACCTCTCAGATGGGCACCATTTCCATGGTGTTCATGGTGAGTTCTGAACACCTAGGAAGGTGTTCGTGGTGAGTTCTGGCACCTCTTTTTCTAAAAAAAGCAGCACTGCTCCCAACAACCCTTTGAGGTGGGTGAGGCCAAGAGAGTCTAAGATAACTCAGAGTTGAATGGGGGACTGGAACCGGGGTCACTCCAGTCCTGGTCCGACTCTAACCACTACACCACATTGTTTGAACGTGTATGTTTTTAAGCAGTCTTTGCTTATGTGTTATCATTTCATTTTAGATTTGATATTATCAGTCCCCCCCCAAATGTTTAGGGGTACTCTCATTTTGACTCAAGAAAATCACCATTTTCTAGTTCAAATTGGGGAAAATAAATACAGTATATGCACAAAATTACAAAGATTCACAAAATGTTTAGGGGTATGCATACCCCTGCGTACCCCCAGAAAAAAGCACTGGATATTATTAGTTTTACTATTTCATTATTTATTTAGGTTTGATACCCAAACGTCTCCAAGTGACTTGCAACATATTTAAAACATACATATAAATACATTGTATACCATAAAGACAGAGCAAAACAATTGCCATCATAGGAAAGTTTGGTAGAGCGCTAGTAAGGAAAAATCATCTTAATCTATTAAAAAGCCCAGGAAAGATGGTAAGTCTTTATCTGGTGCCTAATAGTTGTCAATGAAGGTGCTTGGCAGACAACATTGGGGAGAGCATTCCATAGAGAGCCACAACAGAGAAGGCCCTCTCCCTTGTCACCACCCTCTCATCATCCCTCAGACGAAGAACCTTAGACAAAGATCTAAGGGTCCAGGTAGTCTCATACCAGGAGAGTTGTCTCAGAAATTATTTGGGTCATGAGCTTTAAAGAGCTTTAAAGAACCAGCACTTTGGTTTCGGGCTCAGAAGCATATTGGCAGTCAGCGTCGTTGGAACAGAACTGGTGTTACCGTATATGATCTATTTGCCACAAACCTGTCAACAGTTGGGAAGCTGCATTCAGCACTAATTGAAGGTTCTAGCTGTTTTGAAAGGCAGCCCTGTGCAAAGTGCATTGCAGAAGTCCATCCTTGACGTTATAGAGCATGGATTACTGTAGCCAGTAAATAGCAATTAACTGGCGTAAAATCAATTAAGTTTCATCGTAACGACATAAGAAGAGCCTGCTGGATTAGGCCAATGGCCCATCTAGTCTAGCATCCTGTTCTCACAGTGGCCAATCAGATATTTATGGGAAACCAGCAAGCAGGATTGGAGCACGGGAATATACCCTCTCCTCTTGTGGCTTCTGGCAATTGGTAGTCAGAAGCGTTACTGTGGAGTGTAGCCATCCTATCTAGTAGCCATCAATAGCCCTCTCACTATTGCAATGGCAATACTCCATCACCATATAAAAGCCATCTCCTTTTAATCTGGGGGTGTATTGGCCAATCCTCACTGAGCAAGACTTTAAGTGGAGGGCATCAAGTGCCTCATGTTACATGGCAACGAGTTAAACTCTCTGTGAGATGGAAAACCATAACCGCGCTGTAAAATTTGCCCGAGCCTCGGAGACTAGCTGTATTGTAGTAAGTAAATTGGCCGTCTCTTATCGGCCCTGTCATGCTCATGAAGTTCTTGAAATTGCAATTAAAGCATGTAACAAGACTTGGTCTGGGGAAAGATAAAGAACATGTCAGCACGTAGCAACTGGTGTGTCTCATCTCACATGAGCAATGTGATGGTCTGACAATTCAGCCAGGGGTGGGCAAATCTGTTGGTTTCAGCTTCGCTGTTTAACATTTTCCCCATATTGACTCTGTTTCTCCACATTTCCACATCAGTTGGTGATTATTATTTTTAAAGCCCTCGTGTAAATTCACCAACACTTTAGTGCAAATTTATACTAATATAAACGTTTTTGCAAATCACCTTCCCCTAATATAATGCCTTTTCATATGCTATTTTTCACAAATATGTGCAGGAACTTGGAGAGGTTTAGGAAGTGTCTGTTGGAGTTTTAAGCTGCGAGCTTCCACCAATGGATCAACCTGCAAATTTGTAAATAAATGCAAATGTTACAAAACACTAATAAGCCTCCTGTGATGGCCGCCTTCCAAAGGAAATCGAACCCAAGATATGTGCTTAAATCTCTGGGACTGAGGTGCGTGGAACAATTGAGTCTGCCTCCTACCTCCTCTCACCTTCCGAGGTTCAAAATCTCTGCATTGTTTATTCCGCATCCGTCCAACAGAGAAGTCATTCATGTGCGTTTGGTGAGTTTTCTGCCGACATTGCATTAGCAGAGCACTCCATAGGGGTGAAAAAGCACTGTGGAAATGGATGACATTATTATTATTATTACTAATATTAGCATGGAGGCTGAAAGGGGAAGAAATTGCTCTCCGGAACACTCCTCCTCCCTGGGGCTTGGCCGACGCTTTTGTTCTGAGGGCAGCCCCACTGCTCTACGCGGGAGAAAATATTTGACACTCTTGTCACCGCTGAGTACCTGCCGTGCTTATTTCCTGCTGTACTTGATTACATTACCTTTTGGTGTTTATAAACATTCCAAATCAGTGCAGAGCGCCGTGTCAAACAGAATCTGAATGCCAGCGCCAGCTTTATTTTCGCTCCGTCGTCTGTAAACACATTAATGCATCCACAGATGGAGGAACGGTGAACAAGCTGAAACACTTTTGGCCTACACAAGGGTTTCAGCCAAGGGCTAGTTTCTTCACTTGGGAGGTAATCCTAATTATCTCCTGGCAAAATCTGCTTCAAGAGATTTCCACACAGGCTAGACTACCCTGCAGGGTCGTTGCAAGAAGAAAGCATTTGACTACAAACTGTTTCTGTTGGGCTTTGTAGTCTTCAACGTGCTTCACACACGTTCTCTCAGTAATACTCAGGTTATGTGGCATTTTGATGCCTGCATCTCTCCGCTCTCCTGAATTCAGATTCTCCAAGTGTCCCTATTTTCCAGGGACAACCCCAGATTTATAGAAGCCATCCCGGTTTCTGATTTGATCCCGGAATGCCCTGCTTTTCCTTAGGATGTTGCTACTTTCATCGGAGAAATGTTGGAGGGTATGGAGTTAACCGACCCCTGAGCCATGTGAAGGCAGCCCTGTATAGGGAAGTTTTTTTGTTTAAAGGTTAATGTTTTTTTAAAAATTATTATTATTTTGTATCTGCTGGAAACTGCCCAGAGTGGCTGCGGCAACGCAGACAGACGGGCAGGGTATAAATAGTAAAATTATTGTTATTAAATAGGACTTCCCTATTTTCTTCAGAGAAATGTTGGAGGGTCTGAGAATTTGCTGGCATGTTGAGAGAAAATATTACGAAAATGATATATAGGTGGTACATGACTCCAGTCAAGCTTGCAAAAATCTATCATTTGCCCGATAATAAGTGTTGGAAATGTAAAGAAACTGAAGGTACATTCTTTCACCTTTGGTGGACGTGCCCAAGGATTAAGGCTTTCTGGGAGATGATATATAATGAACTGAAAAAGGTATTTAAATATACCTTCCTTAAGAAACCAGAGGCCTTTCTCCTGGGCATAGTCGGCCAATTGGTGTCAAAGAAGGATAGAACTTTTTTCATGTACGCTACAACAGCAGCAAGAATACTTATCGCAAAGTATTGGAAGCAGTGGCGTAGCGTGGGTTGTCAGCACCCGGGGCAAGGCAAGTAATTTGTGCCCCCTAACCCGTGGATTTGCGCCCCCTAACCCATGGATTTGCGTCCCCTAACCCTAACCCCCAGATGTTGCGCCCGGTGCGGCCGGCCCCCCCTGCACCCCCCACGCTACGCCACTGATTGGAAGACACAAGACCTACGCACTTTGGAAGAATGGCAGATGAAGCTGATTGACTGTATGGGACTTGCAGAAATGACTGGCAGAATCCGGGACCAGGGAGAAGAATCGGCAGAAGAAGATTGGAAAAAATTTAAGGACTATTTATAAAAATTTTGTAAAATTAAGGAATGTTGAATGATGCTGGATTGAAATTAAGTGGTTTCAAGCTGTAACTATGATAAAACGACTTTCTTTCTGTAAGCAATAATTTAAACCTACAATAATTTAAGATGTTGAGATAAGGATTTGCTGTACAAACAATTCAAACTGGGTATACAAGAAGGGGAGGTATGAGGAGGTCGGGGAAATAAGTTACAAGAAAATAAGTTGTGAAATTTAAGTGTTTTTAATATGTTTATGTTTGTTTTTTCTTTTGTTTGCAAAAAATTGGAAACTTTAATAAATATCTTTTTTTTTAATAAAAAAAAAGAGAATTTGCTGGCATGTGACTGAATCCCACATCAGTCTGGGAGCTCCTTCTGTTCATCTTTCTCCCCAGGGCTGGTCTGGAGTCTCTTGCTGCCTGAAGCAATAAGCAAGTAGCAATAATAATAATAATAATAATAATAATAATAATAATAATAATAATAATTTCTATTTATACCCCACCCTCCCCGGCCAGAGCTGGGCTCACGGTGGCTAACACCAGTAAAATTACAATAAAAACATAATAGGGGAGGGGAAAAAACAATTTAAAATGCAGGTTAAAAATACAATTTAAAATGCAGCCTCATTTTAATAATAGCCCATAGATCAAAACCATAAGGAGAGGGAAACATAAGGGTCAGACTGAGTCCAAACCAAAGGCCAGGTGGAACAGCTCTGTCTTGCAGGCCCTGCGGAAAGATGTCAAGTCCCGCAGGGCCCTAGTCTCTTGTGACAGAGCGTTGGCCACCAAGTCGGGGCCAGTACTGAAAAGGCCCTGGCCCTAGTTATAATGGTTATGCTGTACTTCCACTGTATTCAGTATGCCTCTGAATACCAGTTTCTGGTAGAAGAAGAGAGCGCTCTTGTATTCCGGTCCTGCTTGAGGGTTTGCAGCTGGCATCTGGTTGGCCACTATGATGAGTACAGTATGCTGGACAAGATGGGTCATCGGCCTGATCCAGCAGGAATCTTCTTCCAATATTAGGTTAAGATGACGCAGCCTGCCACTCCAGGTCCAGAAGGTGGCCAGAGGACAGTTGAATTGTATTTCATGATGGCAATGGGATTGCAACTTCCACTATAGGCCAAGCTTAATGGCAGCAATCAGCACTGTAATTTAATACCTTTCCACCACTGCCTACCCCTCAGCATTTGCCACCCGAGGCAGCTGCTGCACTATGCCCAATGCTAGGGCCGGCTCTGTTTCTGCATCCAAGGCTCTGAAGATGCTTTGGGAAGTCAAGAACATCTCTGTGCTACTCCCCCTGCCCCTTCCTTTGTGAGATCAGCAGGAGGAGACCCCCGGGAAGACTCTGCCAGCTGCATGGATGCTTATAATATCTTTCGAGCACCACTCTCAATCAATTAGCTCCATTCTTCTCTCTGTGCGGTCTGTCTGTGATTTTAATAAGGCACTCTGCAATTGTGAGCACACTTCTGATGGAGCAAGCCCCACTGAGCTTATGGGGACTTGAATGCCACTGAGTCAGAAACTGCAGCCTCTCCAGATGCCTAAGCCCGTACATCAGGCATGCCCAAGCTGCAAAGGAAAACAATAACAATGCAAACTCTTTGCACAGGGAAATCTGTTCTCAATCCTCCCAGGCAGGGTTCTGAATCTGCAAAGACTTTGCATTCCTCCTCTCTTCTGCCTTTATAAGGGAAGATGAGAAGAGCAGAAGCACAACTTTCTAGCACCATCTAGTGTCTGAACAGCAGTGTCTTAAGCTGCTGGCTTCATCTCTTGTCCAGCAGAGGCTTGGACAGTATGGATGCAGCTGCTTTGTCCAATAGGGTTGACTTCCATCCTGGATACAGGATGCCCAATATAGATAGATATAGCTATATTGGGATGGGAATGAATTTTTAATTCCCTTGATGGTCTCCCTGACCTTGATTTCCCCCCACACAGTCTTTGTAACTTGACCCATGATGAAAATTAAAACTGAGAAAACCAGAGCAAATCTTTTTAACGTTTATTGTTACGTTCAAGTGGATAATATTCTAAAAGTAATATTCAAATGCTGCAATGCTTAACAAGGCATAAATTGAAGCATAGATATAAGTTTCCGGAAGTTACAAAAGAGTAGATTAAAGTCTGTTCTATTAGTTAGTAAATTTTAACACATGCTTTTCTTGCTGGTAAAGGATCTGAGTTCTCCAAAGGACATTTGCTTGGCAGGTTTAGTAAATGGTGTTTTATTTTTCATGTGAACTGAGGTCTTGCAAGGAGTTCTTGTTTTAAGATCTAGATCCATGAAATCAAAGGAGAGAATGCTCCATCAAAGAAGTTCAAAGCAGTTAAAAGCAGAAGATCCCAATTTCAATCTCTGGCATCTCCACACAGGGCTGGGACAGATTTTTGCCTGAAACCCTGGAGAGCTGCTGCCAGTCAGTGTAGACAATACTGAACTAGATGGTCTAATGCAGTGTTTCCCAACCACTGTTCCGCGGCACACTAGTGTGCAGCGAGATGTTGCCTGGTGTGCCGCGGGAAAAATTAAAAAATTCGAATTTTTTTTTTTAAAGTCAAATTTTCGATTGGGGCGCCGTCACTAGATGACCCCTGGGGTTCCCTCCCTCCCTCCCGCTCTGCGCCTCCCTCCTCCTCCTCCTCTGGGGAGGCCCTTCCTGGCTCTCGGCCAAGGCTTGGCGGCTGCCACTCACTCGCTCACCCACCCGTCCCTCCATCCCTGCACCCGGCCTCTCCCCCTCCGTCCCCGGCGCGGGGGCTGCCGGGATCCGTAGTCCCCTCGCCCTTGGGCTCCGCGCCCGCGCGGGGTGCGCAAACTACATTTCCCAGCGTGGCCTGGCGGGCCAGGCGTTTT
Organism: Podarcis bocagei; assembly: GCF_964188305.1. NCBI lineage: Eukaryota > Metazoa > Chordata > Lepidosauria > Squamata > Lacertidae > Podarcis > Podarcis bocagei. Next base: position 22,465,701 of record NC_138141.1, read on the forward strand.
GTTTGAAGCGCTCTTCTCCCAGCCATGGAATGAGCGCAGCGGCGGCGGCCGGGCGGGCAGGGGCTCTTCCGCGCAGACCCCGCACAGCCTGCCTGCGCCCCCGCGGAGATCGGGCGGCAGGATGGAGCCTGGGGATCCCCGCGGAGGCGGAGCGGCGGAGGCGGAGGCTGCCCCCCAGGTAGGGCTGCGTCGGGGGTTTTTTATTTTTGCAATGCTGCATCCGCGCCGGAGGGGACGCATCGGACCGTGGGGAGACCCCTTGGCGTGCGTGCAAGGCAATGCATGCGTGCAGGCGTTGCATGGAGTGCAGTGCAATGCAATGGCAACGCAGCGCCCTGCATGCATGCATGCAACTTCCACCGGCGCTCCGGACTTGGCAGGTGAGGGGGGTCCCCAGTGGGCGGCAGAGAGAGCCGGGAGGGCGAAGGGGAGCCAGGGGGGAGCAGCGCTGCTCCCCGAGCCGAGCCCGGGGGGAAACTTCGGCGTCGTTGCGCCGGGTGTTGGAAGCGGAGGCTGGCGGGGGCCCCTCACCTGCAAAACCTGGTCGCCTCTCATATATTTCGTGCATTGCATTCATCACCCGCTTTCTCCTCCAAGGAGCTCCCAGGGGCGCGCGTGGTTCTCCCCATGTTATCCTCGCAACAACAGCCCTGCGAGGTGGGTCAGGCGAGTGGCCCAAGGGAGCACCCAGGGATTGTCCTGGCCAGGTGGGGTCATTTGAACCCTGCTCTCTGCCCGGTCTTCGTCCTCATTTAGCCCCCACATGTGCATGACTGTGCATGACTGAGGTTTCCCCCCCTCGTCTTGGCTATGGTGTGAGTCTGTGCTGTTAATTAATGGGGTTCTGCCTTTGGAGAAGATGAGCCAGCCCTCAAGGAGGTGATTATGTAATTTGCTAGCAATTCATGTCCCTCCCGGCGTGACGCTGCGCGCTGACGTCACGGGGCTGTAATGGTGGTGTGCCTCGAGATTTTTTTCATGAAACAAGTGTGCTTTTGCCCAAAAAAGGTTGGGAAACACTGGTCTAATGGTCTAACTCAGAATAAGGCAGCTTCCTGTATTCCTAAGGACATGGTAGGTATGTCTACTTATTTGAGGTCCTTTGGAGAGGAGAAGTGCAAATGTGATGTTCAAACAATCTAATATAGAATTAGATTGTAATTAGAGGCAGTGTTGGTTCAGTGGTTAGAGCATCAGACTGGGACCTGGGAGACCAGGGTTCAAATCCTTGCTTGGCCATGAGGCTCACTGGGTGTCCTTGGGCTAGTCGCTGCCTCTCAGCCTAACCCACCCCACAGGGTTGTGGAGGATTAAATGAGAAGGGGGAGAACCATGTACGATTAAATGAGAAGAGGGAGAATCATGTAGGCCACCTTGAAATTCTTGGAGAGAAAAAGTGTGATCTAAATGCAATAAATAAATAATAAAATGTAGGCTGAAGGGGGAGGACTCATTTGAAACATTACTTACAGGCTCTGCAGGTTTGCCTGTCTAACTACTCAAAATGGCTTGATCTGCTAGGGAATGCCATCGCTCAGTGACAAGGCATCTTGCTTTGAATGCAGAAGGCCTCAGGCTCAATCCCTAGCCTCTCTGAGTATGGTTGGGAATGTTCCCTGCCTGAAACCCTGGAGAGCTTCTGCCAGTCAGTGTAGCCAAAACTGAGCAAGAAAGACTAGTGGTCTGGCCTGGCACAAGAGAGCTTGTTATGTTCCTATGTGATGCATTTTTGCCATCACCTATATGATGTGGGTGGCTCTGTGGTTTAGACTAGGACTTGCCAATCAGAAGGTTGGCGGTTCGAATCCCCATGATGGGGTGAGCTCCCGCTGCTCGGTCCCTGCTCCTGCTAACCTAGCAGTTTGAAAGCACGTCAAAGTGCAAGTAGATAAATAGGTACCGCTCCGGCAGGAAGGTAAACGACGTTTCCGTGCGCTGCTCTGGTTCAGAAGCGGCTTAGTCATGCTGGCCACATGACCCGGAAGCTGTATGCCGGCTCCCTTGGCCAATAAAGAGAGATGAGCGCCACAACCCCAGAGTTGGTCACAACTGGACCTAATAGTCAGGAGTCCCTCTACCTTTACCTTATATCACCTATATAATATGGGTGGCGCTGTGGTCAAAACCACAGAGCCTAGGGCTTGCCAATCAGAACGTCAGCGGTTTGAATCCCAACAATGGGGTGAGCTCCCATTGCTCGGTCCCATTGCTCGGTGGGGTATACATAATAAATTATTATTATTATTATTAGTAGTAGTAGTAGTAGTAGCTATAGCTATCAATTGGCAGACTGTCTGCAAGGTCTATATGAAAGCTGTTGGAGTCCCCAAAAGCAAGACAGAACTTGGGGAAGAATGGTTGGGGTTGTTAATGGCAATCTTGTATGCCATCTGTTAAAAACAACAACAAGAAGAGGAATGTGGAAAGCCAGACTCTGGTTTGCAAAAGGGTGTGTGTGTGTGTGTGCACCAGCAGGAAAAAAAACAAACCAGACACAAACGCCCAGGTACAACGAGTACTTAACAATGTCTAGGAACACAAAGGGAAGGAAAAACACAGAAGCTGCTTCAGGCAGAGAGCTCTCCAACCCACCTCTGTGCAGGCTCAGGGGACAGCGGGGGGAAACCACACAAAGAATATGATGGATACAAGGTTTCTCTCTTTGCATTTCAAAATACATCACAACCTGATGCTGGAAACCTGATGCAGCTAACAAGTCACCTCCCACATCCCTTCCAGCTACAGCAGATTTCCCCAACCTGGTGCTCTCCAGATGTTTTAGATTGAAACTCTCACTGATCCTGGTCATGCAGGCTGGGGCTGATAAGAGTTGGAAAGCATAGCGTCCAGAAGGCACCATGGCGCCCAGAAGGCTGAGACAGGCTAGGAATCAGTCTCATCCACCAAATAATAATAATAATAATAATAATAATAATAATAATAATAATAATAATAATTTATTATTTGTACCCCGCCCATCTGGCTGGGTTTCCCCAGCCACTCTGGGCGGCTTCCACAGAAACCAAAAAACACTAAAATATCATACATTAAAAGCTTCCCTGAATAGGGCCGCCTTAAGATGTCTTCTGAATGTCAGGTAGTTGTCCATCACCTTGACATCCGATGGGAGGGCATTCCACAGGGCGGGCGCCACCACCGAAAAGGCCCTCTGTCTGGTTCCCTGTAGCTTCGCTTCTCGCAATGAGGGAACTGCCAGAAGGCCCTCGGCGCTGGACCTCAGTGTCCGGGCAGAACGATGGGGGTGGAGACGCTCCTTCAGGTATACTGGGCCGAAGCCGTTTAGGGCTTTAAAGGTCAACACCAGCACTTTGAATTGTGCTCGGAAACATACTGGGAGCCAATGTAGGTCTTAACTCCTCTGCAAATTTTGTTGTGGAATATTCTGCAAATAACCCTTGGTTTTTGCATATTTGATATCCCCATTTGATGCTTGCTTAAATTTTATTTCATGCTATGTCCTTGGATATAGATTTTGATATTTGATTGCTGGCACATTATTGCATCTGGCAATTGATGGCATTTGATTGCTTGACATGCAGCAATGTTTCATACTTGACAGCAGCCGAGGGATGGGATTTAGTAATTTTCTTGACTACCAATGTGCAGTGGTCTATAGCATTTTATCATATGAGATGGTTAGCGCTCAGTGGTGTTTAGTGTGCCAGTTAGAAGGTTTCATATTCGATGCCTGACAAAATGAAAACCCACCAAGTACTGTCAGCCAATCTTAACCAACCCAATATTTGGAGCAAAATTTCATATCCAGAATGAAATTTCAAAATCTGGATAGTGAAATTTGAAACGTTTGCACACTTTGAGTCTTTGCAATTATTTGTTTAATCTCTTCGTCCAAGATATATATTTTAGACACACCTCCAAATATCACAGTTTTCACAGGGAAAACCTGAACATGTAATGTTAGGTCCTGTGTTTGTAATACTGTTTAGGGCCTATGACACTGTAATGAGGTTGGGGCTGGGCCAAATGGGTTTTGTGGGGTCCAACCCTGCGATTCTGGCTGTGAAAGAAGACGACTAAAAAGACAAACTGGGTGGACTTTTACTGCCTTAGTCAGAGGCAGTGATGCTTTGAATATCAGTTGCAGAGGGGAGAGTGCTGTTATGCTTGGCTCCCACATGAGAATTTTCCACAGACATGTTCCAAATTGCATAGGAGCTCTTCCGCTTGTCATGACAGACTTGGAGACTGTCTCTGTGATGGAGAGTTTGAGACCCAGCATCTCTGCCCCCCCCCCACTTTAAAAGACAACTACAGGTACCCTGGTCCCGCAAATTTCCTCAGAGGTTTTACAGCCTCAGGTAACCCCCTTCCCTTGGCCCAAGTCTCTCCCACAAACTGGAGAGGTGCTGCCATAGCTGCAGACAGGAACTGGAAGCCAAAGTGCACCTGTTTTAAGAGAATGGTGTGCAAGTTCTGTTACCCACAATGGAAGTTCATTGAAAACTCAACTTCATTTGCATGCACCACAGCCATAGCTACCAGGGTGGGGTGATAGTCAGGTTTTTTGCATCAGGTGAAGCCTCCAGAGGGTGTCATTGAGGTGCTAAGCCTCTCTGTGTATGCAAATGTGCATGGGTGCAAACTGGGTCTTTGCCCTGGGGGAAATAAAGCCTAGTTTTGACCCTGCATGCAGAGAAAATAAATCTAGGCAACACATGGAGATCTGCCTTGATCCTTGCAATGAATCCCTCATTAAGATTATTGTGCAATTATAAGGTTATTGTATAATCACAGAAGGCTGTATAATCTTCGATGGAACATGGCTGTGAGGAGGCTGTGACCCTGCACTTCTGAATTTGACACTACACTGCTGGATGAGGCCTGAGGCAGTGGTGGAGCAAGCCAATCGGGCGCCTGGGGCAGCACGCATGCCCTGTGCCCAGGGGAGGGGCCAGCCACATGTGGGGCGGGGCAAGCTGGGGCAGGATGCTCCGTGGGGCCTCCGAGGAGTCTGCCTGCCTCCTCCTACTCAGTCACCCTACAGCTGAGGGAGAGGTGGCGGGCGGACTGTTTGGGCAGCGACCAGTCTGCGCACACTCAAGTCACCGTGTCTCTCCCCGGAGAGACATGTAACTCGGTCGTGCTGCAGGCCCCGCAGTGAGTGCCGCCCAGCATTTTGTCACCCCCCTCAGTGGTGACACCCAGGATGACCCGCCCCTACTGCACCCCCTTCCTCCGCCCCTGGCCTAAGGAAGATATCCTTGGTAGAGGTGTCCCAGTGGTAAGCCTCTGAGTACTAAGGAATAAAGAATGGTGCATTTGTGTGTGTGTGTTTAATCACTGCCAGGCCTTCTGTGTGTACTTCATCTCAGGCATTGTTGGTTTCTGCAGGGGGTGGGCCCTGGTTGTGCTCAAGGCACAGCAATCCCTATATTGCTCTTCCCCTTTATTTTCTTTCATAGCGAAGTTTAAAACACACACTCGCTTTCTCCTCCTTCCTGCTAAATGGTTTTCCATTATCTCATAACAGCTCTGCCCTTTTGGCGAGTACTGTGCGCTCTCTCTCACTGCCTCTCCCCCCGCATCCCCTCTACTCCAGTGACCATACAATATGGATTGATGATGCGAAAAATGGAATGCCTCAAAAATCCCCAACCTTTCAGCCATAAAACTTGCTTTCTCCGGCTCGAAGCAAAATGTACCAGGTGAGCTGACCACAAACAAAGGCATTCCCAAGGAGATGTGGGCTTGTTCAGGGAAAGGGTCTCATAGAATCATAGAGGAGCCACAGGGGTCATCTAGTCCAACCTCCTGCAATACCTGAGTCTCTACCGACGGAGCTGTCCAGACTGGTCAATCCTCAGCATCTCCAAGCAGGGCTGTAGATTCCCTCTGCCTGAAACCCTGGAGAGCTGCTGCCAGTCAGTGTAGACAATACTGAGCTAGATGGACCACTGGTCTGACTCAGTATAATGCAGCTTCCTTGGTTCATATTTAATTCAGCTTTTTATCCAGAGGCATGAGGACTAGAATCTTACTTTCTTTTTAAGTGAATTGCTCAGAAGGGGAGCAACCTGCTTCACAGGCAGAAGGTCTCAGGTTCAATCCCTGGCATCTCCAGGTAGGGCAGGGAAGAGGGAGTGGAGAAGGACCTGCATCTTCCCAAGGTGGAGGCCTCTCCAGTGAAAAGGTCAGGGCAAGGTGCCAGATTTAGTGCCTCTGAAGTCAGAGGGGAAATCTGAGTTCAGTTCAGTTCAGAAAGGCAGAGAGATGAACATAGGAAGCTGCCTCCGATTGAGTTAGATCCTTGGTCCATCTAGCTCAGGGTTGTCAGCACTTCTTGGAAGCTGCTCTCCAGGGTTTCAGCCAGGGGACATCCCTAGCCCTACCTGGAGATGCTGGAGATTGAAGCCAGGGCCTTCTGCATGCAAGGCAGATGCTCTGCTGCTGAGTTCATGGCCCTTCCTTGGATAAAGAAGAACTAGTAGTTCTCAGAATTCAGAGAAGGGCCTCCCAGGTCAGTGAATGAAGCTGGAGCAGGCAGGGGGAGAGTGAAGATGAGCAGTGTCTGTGTTGACTGCAGGGATGAATTTTAGGCCTCAGACCGAACCAAGCCAGGAACCAGACACCAAGCTTTCTGCCAGGGAAGAGACCTCTGCCTGAGACCCAGGAGAACCTCTGTCAGTCTGTGTATCTGTAATGTACTAAGCTTGGATCCTAGAACAATAGGCAAGTAGGATCCTAGAATGCAACAACTGATTGGCTTGCAGGAGAAGACCAATCAGGCTCCAGGAAGAAGTTAATCAGTGAGTGTCTGGACGCGGTTGGAGGATGGATGGCGGCTAACAGTTTGAGGTTGAATCCTGACAAGACAGAAGTACTGTTTTTGGGGGACAGGAGGCGGGCAGGTGTGGAGGATTCCCTGGTCCTGAATGGGGTAACTGTGCCCCTGAAGGACCAGGTGCGCAGCCTGGGAGTCATTTTGGACTCACAGCTGTCCATGGAGGCACAGGTCAAATCTGTGTCCAGGGCAGCTGTTTACCAGCTCCATCTGGTACGTAGGCTGAGATCCTATCTGCCTGCGGACTGTCTCGCCAGAGTGGTGCATGCTCTGGTTATCTCCCGCTTGGACTACTGCAATGCACTCTACGTGGGGCTACCTGAGAAGGTGACTCGGAAACTACAACTAATCCAGAATGCGGCAGCTAGACTGGTGACTGGGAGCGGCCGCCAAGACCATATAACACCGGTCTTGAAAGACCTGCATTGGCTCCCAGTACGTTTCCGAGCACAATTCAAAGTGTTGGTGCTGACCTTTAAAGCCCTAAACGGCCTCGGTCCAGTATACCTGAAGGAGCGTCTCCACCCCCATCATTCTGCCCGGAAGCTGAGGTCCAGCGCCGAGGGCCTTCTGGCGGTTCCCTCATTGCGAGAAGCAAAGCTACAGGGAACCAGGCAGAGGGCCTTCTCGGTAGTGGCGCCCGCCCTGTGGAACGCCCTTCCAGCAGATGTCAAAGCGATAAACAACTACCTGACATTCAGGAGACATCTTAAGGCAGCCCTGTTCAGGGAAGTTTTTAACGTGTGATATTTTATTGTATTTTTGGTTTTTATGGAAGCCGCCCAGAGTGGCTGGGGAGGCCCAGCCAGATGGGCGGGGTATAAATAATAAATTATTATTATTATTATTATTATTATTATTAGGCTGGTAAGATCGTAGAGTGCAACAACTGATTGGCCTGCAGGAAAAGACCAATCAGGCTCCAGGAGGAAAGCAGAATCAGCCAATCAGACGGGACTCATTGTGTAAATAATGTATATAAAAGCCTGAGGTTTGGGGGGCAATTGAATTACTGTTTTACAAGCTGCAATAAAGAGCATGAAATGGCTACAGGACTCCGAGTACATTTCAGTGTCCCAGTCTTCCTCTAGCTGGTGCTCTCCACTTGTCATTGGACTACAACTCCCATCATTCTTGGTCATAGGTCATGCTGGAGGGGGCTGATGGGAATGTAGTCCAACCATTTCTGGAAGGCACCACATTGAGGAAGGCTGGCGTGTAGATTGGATGCAGTGATCATCTGAGCTGGAACGAGGCAAGCCCTTTGGTTCCAGTAGAGGGATAAAGGCAAACATCAAGTCTAGAGAGCAAACCAGGGATATGGACTGAAGGAAACATGCAGAGGAGGGTGACCAAGATGATCAAGCTTTATGAGGAAGAGTTGTGGGAGTTGGGTATGTTTAGCCTGGATAGGAGGAGACTGAGAGGAGATATGATAGCCATCTTCAAATATCTCAAGGGCTGTCACATGGAGGATGGAGCAAGCTTGTTTTCTCTTGCTCCGGAGGGTAGGACCTGAACCAATGGCTTCAAGTTACAAGAAAGAGGATTCCTAATGAACATCAAGAAGAAGTTTCTGATGGTAAGAGCTGTTTGACAGTGGAACGGTCTCCCTCAGGATGTGGTGGAATCTTCTACCTCAGAGGTTTTTAAGCAGAGGTTGGGTGGCCATCTATCATGGATGCTTTAGTTGGCATTCCTGCACTGCAGCAGGGCAGTGACCCTTGGGTTCTACAATTCTATGAAACAAGAATACACAAAAGCTCAGAAAAACTGTGGGCCTTTCCCCCTGCTCTTTCCAGGCACAGGTCCTCACTTAAAAGCTCCGTGTTTGAGCGTTTCTTTTTCTTTTTTTACCCCTGGAACTTTCCCCATGAAAACCCACTCTTTAGTACTCAATTGGAGCAAATATCAATTCGGGTTTCGCCATGGATTACAGTATGCTCCAAAAGAGCTTTAAAGAGCGAGGTTTTGTGGGGAAAGCTCTGGAGGGGGAAAAAGGGTGCTCAGATATGGAGCTTTAAAGCATGGGCTGTGCTTGGAAAGAGCGGAGGAAAGGTAAATATAGATAAGCCCTGTGTCACTTGGGTAAAGCTTGACTGCAAAACAAAGCCCTTTAGCACTCAGTTCAAATCCTGGCAGTTCTCTCCCTTCCAAAATGTCCTTTGCTCCTTCTGTGTACGTCCCTCATCCATTTCGACCCCCTCCCTCCATCACAGCCTCTGATGCATATTAGCCTTTGCAGCACCGCTTCTGAAGATAAGCGGGTTGGCAAACGGACTCTTAAGAGTTTCCGCTTTAATGTAGAATTAATGTGCTGAATGTTTAATAGAATGTTTAATTTCACTACTGATCTTGTTCTATTTAGAGAAGAGCTGCAGCTCAAATGCACCAGCGACGGCGATTATCTGGATGGACAGTGGTAGAGGGGATGGCAGAGAAGTGATCATACTATTTGATGCGTGCACGTGCCCTAGAAAAAATATATATTTCAGAAAGGCAACTCCAAATCTCTTTCTCCCTCACCCCAGAATTGTCAAAATTGGGAGGAAGGTTTACAAAGAGCCAAAACACAGAGCTGGAGCACATGCTTGTTAGAGCTTCTGTTCCTGGGAGTTGTGCTGGATCTGTGCATGCTTATACAAGGTAAACATCACTTTGGGAAAGTCCCCTGGGGGAAAGTAGCAGCAGCTGTGGATTTAGGAATATAGGATATGCTTTATACCACATCATACACTTCATCTATCCCATAGTGTAGTAGCAAATTCAGAAGTGTAGGGTCGCTTCATGATTGTCACAGCACATTCCATCTAAGATGATGCAACTGTCTACAAATATAAAATCATCGTATAATTATGTACTTAGGGATGCATTGCAACAATCAATGCAGATCTCCATATACAGGGACAATTTTTTTGGAATGCAGATGACCATGCAACCCTTGTTTAAAAGCCACCAGAGAAGGAGACTCCACTACCTTCCAAGGCAGTCAATTCTACTGCCAAACAGCTCTTACCATCAACAAGTTCTTCCTAATGTTTGGTCACAATCTCCTTTCTTGTAATTTCAATCCACTGGTTCAGGTCTTATCCTCAGGAGCAACAGAAAACAAGCTTGCTCCATCTTCCATGTGACAGTCCCTGAAGATGGCTATCAAATCATCTCTCATTTTTCTCTTCTGCAGGCTAAATAGTTCCAACTCCCTCAACTGCTCCTCATAAGGCTTGGTTTTCAGATATTTGATCATCATGGTTGCCCTCCTTCGCAAACTTTCCAGCTTGTCTAAATCATTCTTAAACTGTGGTGCCCAGAACTGGACACAGTATTCCACCTGTGGTGTGACCAAGGCAGAATAGCGGGGCTATTACTTCCCTTGATTGGACATGATGCAGCCTAGAAATGTTCACATGTTCAGATCCACTCTTTTCCCTAGTCCTGAAAACAGGACAAACAACCTGCATGCATGTGTGTGCAGAGAAATGGCTGGATTCCTCTGCCTTTATCACCGGTAAGACAAATAGAAACCTAGCATACTAGCAACTTGGGTTGCCATCTTGTTTTGCTGGCTCTGCTTCTGCACCTTTAGCATCATCCCAACACTTGGATATTTTGCAGGGCAGACTTTTGCTGGTACACAGATGAACCATGGAGATAAGAGCCTCTGAGTTATGCTGCTAATAAAAGCACAGAGGAGCAGGATCCCTATATAGCAGAGGTTTTCAACCTTTTTGAGTCCATGGCTCCCTTGACCAACTGCATTCTGTCTATGGCACCCCTGTGGGTCTCCAGAGCCCAGTTGTGTTACCCTTTGCTTGCAGAGCTGGCAGCCTCTCACCCTTTTTCAAACAGCCTCCCTTGTGGAGTATTCCCTCAGCTTCCTCGCCTTCCCTTGGGGCTCCTCTGGGCAGCCACTGCTGCCACCCCTTGGTCTCTGAGTCCTCACCCCCCCACCCCAAGGAGAGGTGCCTCCTCACACTGCCCCAAAGGGGCCTGGGAAGCACCTCCTGGCCAGCCCCAGAGGCACCATTCACCTGGGGAGCTTGTAGCTTCGGTTGCTGCAACAAACAACTGTGCAAGTCTTTGGGAGACAGAGAGGGCATCAGAGGAGGGACAGAAAGAAAGAGGGACAGAGGCCAGTGTTGCCCATGGCACTCCTGGCCATCATTCAAGGCATCCCAGGGTGCCACGGCACACTGGTTGGAAACCACTGCTATATAGCAAGCAAGCAAGCAAGCAAGCAAGCAAGCAAACAAACAAACAGACACACCTGCATGTAATGAGGGAGGAGAGAGAGGGAGAGTGGGAGCAAAAAGAACAACACACCAATTGCTGGGAGGGAGTGCAAATCAAACTCAAAAGACCCCAAGCTGCAGGCAAAATGGAGCCATAGTGGCCCATATGCTGCGCCCCCTCCCATGCTCTATGGGGAGCGTGAGATAAAATTCATTGCTGCACTTAACGGTGGCATAAAACACGTAATGGGAAGCAAACAGAGTCATTGACAGGCATAAACAGAGGGCGAGTCAAAGGTACCATTAACCGGAGGGGCTGCGGCATGCTATGACCTTCGCGGAAGGACATTCCACGGGTGTAGAGGAGGGGAATGCAGAAGAACATGAAAGGAGGGGGTTGAGCTGAGATAAAAAAAGAGGATGATGTGGGGGGGGGGTGGGAGCCCCACAGGCTGAAAAGGATTTATCTCTGCCAGAATTTGCTCCCTTGCTTCTTGTGGAGCATATCTGAGCCTCTCTGTATGTGGTTCATGCAGGAGCTAAATGAAATGTACCAGTGCTGTGCCAGAACATGCCCTTCAATTCATAGAAAAGTTTTCTCCTGCAGAAGAGGGTTTCTATTTTTCTGCCTCTTTTGCAGGGCTCTCTCTCTCTCTCTCTCTCTCTCTCTCTCTCTCTCTCTCTCTCTCTCTCTCGTGGGCAGTGGTGGAGGAAGTGGGGTGCGGCAGGTGCGGGCCACCCCGGGTCCAATCACTGAGGGGTGTGTGTGTGGCAAAATGTCAAAAATATGAATTAATAATAAAAATAAAATAAAATGGGCTCATGAAACTTTTTAGTTCAGTCAACGAACACAACGCAACGCGGCTGGCACTGGACACCACATCACGGGGTCCAGCACTTACTGCGGGGCCTGCAGCATGCCCAGGCCACATGTCCCTCCTGGAAGTGATGTGGTGGCTTGAGCGCCTGCAGGCTCGGTGCTGCCTGAAGCAGAAACATGGATCTTGCGTCTGCCCACTGCCTCTCCCTCAGCTGCAATACAGCTGAGGGGGAGGCTGCATAGAGGCGCCACGCAGTGCCCCCCACCCCATGGGCGGCTCGCCCTGCCCTGGCTGCAGGATGTGCGCGCTGCACCGGGCACCGAAGCGGCTAGCTACACCGCTGCTTGTGGGCAAGGAGGGATCATGCTTACATTATTGCTGCAAAGTGGCCCAGAGTTGTTGCACTGCTTCCTGATCTGGGAAAACAACAACCCATGGAAGGATCTATCTTACAGTGTGGTCCCATGTAGTGGTGCAGTTGTCCAGGGTCACGAGTGTGTACGTGTGTCAAATACCTGTTAAAATTTCTGCAGCAGGGTTCATGCCTCTAGCATTCTAGAGTCACCCAACCAGCACGAAAGAGGAGGTTTTAGCCACAGAGAAGTCATCTTCTCACCCTTTGTGCTGAGTGGAGCCAATCAGAGTGAAATGCAGTGAGTCAGCCACTGAGGATTGGCTCCTAGGATCACTCTGGAGAAGGCACTCAGGAAGAACACTGAGGAGTTGCTGTTCTGTGTGCCTCAAAGCTAAGCATTTAGGAACACTGAAAACACAGCAGTTTCATGAGAATGGCGTGCAAGCTCTGTTACATACAATGGAAATTCAGAGAAAGCAATTATCTTCTGGAAGGAGATATTGGAGCACTCCAAACCATTTCCCAAGCACAGGAAATGGTAGGTCCAGTTGAAGGGTAGCACATAGAGAGTTGCATTGATTGTTGCAATGCATCCCTAATTATTACTATTGCAATTGTAAGATTATTGTAAGGAAATCGGCCCTGAGTGCTCACTGGAAGGACAGATCCTGAAGCTGAGGCTCCAGTACTTTGGCCACCTCATGAGAAGAGAAGACTCCCTGGAGAAGACCCTGATGTTGGGAAAGATGGAGGGCACAAGGAGAAGGGGATGACAGAGAACGAGATGGTTGGACACTGTTCTTGAAGCTACCAACATGAGTTTGACCAAACTGCGGGAGGCAGTGGAAGACAGGAGTGTCTGGTGTGCTCTGGTCCATGGGGTCACGAAGAGTCGGACATGACTAAACAACAAGAAAAGATTATCGTATAATCTTAGAAAAGAGCATAACTCTATGGGGCCATGGCTGTGACAATTGTAAAGGGACCATGCATTTCTGAACTACACTACACTATCGCTCCTGTGGACTTTAGCTGATGTATGGGAAGATGATGGCACTGGCTACCCACGACCTAAAATCTGTGCACCCGCTGATGTTGGTTTTAAGGGTCTGTCCTTATCAGAGGTCTGCCAGCCGCTTATGTCAAGAGTCCATTGATGTTCGAATGTTTAACTCAGAGATGGGAAACATCTGCACCCCTCCAGATGTTGCTGGACTACAATTCTTACCATTCCATGTCACTGGCCATGCTAGTTGTAGTCCAACAATGTGTGGATGGCCACAAGAATTCCCATCCCTGGTTTAACTCAAAGAAGTACCACCACCACCCCGTCCAATTTGGTTCAAATTTTGCTTTTAGCAAACCTTTTGGACAAATTCATGGATGGTAAGGCTGTCAGCATCTACTGGCATGATGGCTTTGTTCTGCCTCCATGGCCAGAGTCTGCATCCTGAGTACCAGTTGTGGGGAATCACAGGCAAGGAGGAATGCTGATGTGAGAGAACAGGATGCTGGACTAGATGGGACATTGGCCTAAGACGTTGACTCTTCTTATATTTTTGGTAGCACACTGATGTAAAACTTGTATGTTAAAGTGCCAAGGAAAGATAGCAACAAGGGAGCAAGCCAGAGGAATGAAGGAAGTTGAAGGCTTGTTCTTTTTCTGGGAACAGGATGGGGGATGCTGGGGTGGTAGCGGTGGTTTCTTGGTCGTCATTTGAATGGCAGAACCGACTCTCTGGCAACTGACAGCCGCCATCAGATGAAGTAACATTTATTCAAATGAGGATTATTGTGCTCGTTAATAATGTTCCCCATGGCTCCTTTGGTCCTCACATGAATCCATCTGTAGCTAAGCGATGGAAAATGAACCCATTAATGGCCAAGGCCTTTTCAGTCAATATAGGGAATCAATTCTGATTGATGAAGAGGGGAGGGACTCAAATGTGAAAGTAAGTGCGGGGAGCATTGGGTGGGTGGGAATTAAGAATGCAATAGCCTTCCAAAGCCATTGAGGAATGCTAAGATGTTTATCACTTGATAGTTATCACTGCTAGCTACGATGCCTGCGCTCTGTCCCCATGACTGGAAGCAGCAATGCTTCTCAATGCCAGTTGCTGGAAACCACAGGTGGGGAGGGTCCGGCTTGCAGGTTTCTCACAGGCATCTGGTTGGCCATTGTGAGAAGAGGATTCTGAGTCAGATGGTCTGACCCAGCAAGCTCTTCTAATGTTCTCATTCAGGGGAGCCGAAAGGGTGTTTTCTTCCTGTGAACATATCGAGATGGGGCAAGTAGGAAGATAAAAAGGTAAAGGTACTCCTGACCATTAGGTCCAGTTGCAGACGACTCTGGGGTTGTGCACTCATCTTGCTCTATAGGCTGAGGGAGCCGGCGTTTGTCCGCAGACAGCTTCTGGGTTGTGTGGCCAGCATGACTAAGCCACTTCTAGTGAACCAGAGCAGTGCACGGAAACACCATTTGCCTTCCCGCCGGAGCGGTACCTATTTATCTACTTGCAGTTTGGTGTGCTTTTGAATTGCTAGGTGGGCAGGAGCAGGGACCGAACAACTGGAGCTCACGCCGTCACGGGGATTTGATCCGCCAAACTTCTGATCGGCAAGCCCTAGGCTCTGTGGTTTAGACCACAGCGCCACCCGTGTCCCTGCAGTAGGAAGATACCCCAGTGTTTATTTGAAAGAATTACATGCAGGTCATGCAGTGGCTTGGCTGGGGTGCAGAAATGGCACAGGAGAAGCAACAGCTAAGGAAATGGTGGCCCAATGGAAAAAGAATGAGAACAGCCTCACTGTGTGTGTGTGTGTTTGTGTGTGTGTGTGTTTCCCAAGGAAAAACTTGCAGAACAATGGAAAACCCACCGTTGAGCTCCACATTCAAACAGATAGATACTCAACATAAATTCCTGCAGTTTCCCTTTCAGACTCTGGCCACAGTCACACCATACTTTTAAAATGTGGCTCTCTTTTTGGGGGGTGTGTGTTATTGAGATGTTGTTTTTATTTTGATTATTTATATTGTGGTGTTTTATGTTGATCTTTGTTCTGTGAACTGCCCTGAGACCTCCACGTATAGGGTGGTCTAGAAATTAAATGAATGAAAGAATGAATGAATGAATAAGCACTTTAAATAGTTGTGGCTCCCCCCACAGAATCCTGGGAGCTGTAGTTTGTTGAGGGTGCTGAGAATTGTTAGGAAAGCCCTATTCCCTTCTGGAGCTCCCATTTCCGGAGTTCTGTGTGTTGATCATTGAACCACTCTGGGAACTGTAGTTCTAAGAGGGGTAATAGGGGCCTCCTAACAACTCTCAGCACCCATAGCAAACTACAGCTCCCAGAATTCTTTGGAAGAAGTGGTATCCTAGTGCTTTAAATGCATGGTTCATTCATGTGCACATATGATGCCTGCCTACCCATGGATGTGGTGCATCCCTTACCTGAGAATAAACACAATCAAATACAGATTTATTTCTTAGTAGGCATGCACAGGATAGTGTCGCAGGTGGCATTTGTAATGGTGCTTGTGGTGTCCCTCTGCTTGCTCAGATCTAGCTCTGCAGTTTTATAAATGTTTGGGGCATTCTCTCCCCCCCCCCTTCCCCTTCATCACTGGAGAAATCTGGTTCATTAACACAACACTTTCCAAATTGCTTTCTTGTAAGCCATGCTGTGACTTCCCCCCTAAGGTACCAGGTTACAGCTTACTCCAGTATGTGTATATATATTTGCTAAGGAAGTTAACAAGCTTTTTAGTATTGGTTTATTGAGTCTGTGACTAACAAGTTCATCAGTACTGTTGGAAGGGGACAGGAGCAGTGTGTGTGTGTCATCCTATTGTTCACTGAGGTCAGCAATTTGAAGCTGAGATCACCTGGGAGTGGACCTTTCTCATGAACAGCAGGTATGGTAATTAAAAGGCAAAATCCAGGATATGCTTAAGAGAAGGAACAGCTAACTCGCCCACTCCTCCTGCAACTGACCAATCATTTGGCAGTGTCCACTTAGCATTTAGTTTTGTTCAAAAATGTCTCAGACTATCACACTGAGAAATCTTGTAACGGAGCAAGGCACGGATACAGCTGCTGGTGGAGGATTTCTTTGTTAGGCAGATTACTGGCTAACATCTCAGGATGGACAGTTCATTGATGAGTTTGAAAATGGTCTCCATGCAGCTGGAGAGCTCTCCAAAGTGTTTAGAGTTGGGGTGGAGAACGGTGATCTGGGGAACATGTATCACCCTTGGACTAATTTCATGTGTTCCTTATGGTCATCCTGCTCTTCACACACTGGAGAGCCACTCCTGCTTTCCACAGCCTCCCCTTGGGAATTGTTTCAGATCATTCAGATCAGATCCCAGACTCGCAAAGTGGCACAGGGTTGGCAGGGCGGTGTGAGAAGGGTGCAACAGCCATATGACCTTCAATCCCAGCCCAGCCCAAGGGCCTCGGGGGATTCACCCACCAAGGGCTGTGTCAGCCAGCCGGGCTGCCCCCCCCCATGTGGGCAGGCAGATGGCGCAGTGTGGCCCCAACTGGCTCTGATGGGGGATTGCTCCAGCAGCGTCTGTGACAGTGGCTGGGCTGGCACAGTGGGCTCTGTTCACCCTCTACGCCCTACTCCCTAGTGTGTGTCTGTCTGCCCTGGGCACTGGCAAACAACGCTACACCACTGGACTAACAGATAGACTGGGAGAAACACTTTGTGGTTTGCTGATAACTACCAACCTCTTCCTCTTCCTCTTAGTTGCTCTCTCTCTTGCATGAGGATACTATGAAAGTTAGCTCTAGTGTACATGAATCTGAAGCCATCCTTGTAAATATGAAGTAACTTGAAAGTATACTTTTTTCTTTACCAATGGGACTCCTGTGTCCCTTGTTTTCCCCCTTTAAGAAATGCTAGCAATGTGTGAATAAGACAGAATGGGTGGGGAGACCTTGTAACTCTAGGTAGCTCCAGTTTCTATGCCTTTTAACTCTGATATATATTTATATACTATAAGCCAACCAATTTTAATTTTTAAAACCAAGCAGTTACTTTGTGTCTTCTCCCACATACACATATTCCTTATACATAGGTACGTATTGATAAAAATACTGCAAAAAAGGAAAAGGAAATAAGAACCCTTGGGGCAACATTTCACTGATGTGCACATGTCTGCCTGCATGGGTTCTGCCAGATGTCTTGTTTATTCAGCATTCATCCAGATCTGCTTGCACGAAGCTTACATGGAATATGTCATCGGCTCTCTATTGAGCCTTTATTCTGATTGTGTTGCAGAGAGGTTATATATGAATCCTGCATTCACCTTGATTTGCTTGAAGAGTGTTTATACATCTTCCTATTCATCATTTGTTTATTCCACACTTTCTATAAACTTCCCTGTCACTTTCCTAACTGCAAAAAGTATCTTTAAAAAGTGGACTTTTTGCATTAGGATGACAGAGCTCTTTAATTGGCTAAAATTGCACAAGCAGAAAAAAGAGAGGGGAAATCCCCCTTTATGCAAAATTTAACATTTCTGAATACAGTGGTACCTCGGGTTACATACACTTCAGGTTACATACGCTTCAGGTTACAGACTCCGCTAACCCAGAAATAGTACCTCGGGTTAAGAACTTTGCTTCAGGATGAGCATAGAAATCGTGCTCCGGCAGTGCGGCAGCAGCAGGAGACCCCATTAGCTAAAGTGGTGCTTGAGGTTAAGAACAGTTTCAGGTTAAGAATGGACCTCCGGAACAAATTAAGTACTTAACCCGAGGTACCACTGTATGTAATATTATTCTAGTGCACCAAGAAAGCTCTCTGTTTCTCCCAAACATGCAAAACATTTATTTGACCATAATATTTTATTGCTGGCATTATTTTTTTTAACCATTACCTAAGTTCACCAGGCATTCTGCAACCAAACATCTACAGCAGACAGATTGCATTTCTTCCCAAAATAATAAAAATAAAATAAAATGCCTCAAATATGTGTTGCGATGAGAAAATTATTTGCTAAACATTGGTATTCTATTTTAACATATTGTCTAGACAGTCATAATAGGAACATTGCTAGTTTCAAAAACAACATTTCTCTAGTTATTTCCCTGATCGCTATAACTATCAACCATAACTATCTGCAACACTTTGGGAATTTTGATGTAGTCTGTCTATGGAGGGGGCAATAGATTGACAATTGTCAGTTTTCCAATGTGGTGCCATCCAGATGTTATAGGCCACAGCTATCATCTGTTACCATTGCCCATGCTGACTTGAGCTGATGGCAGTGCTTGTCTAGAACATCTGGAGGGCACCAGGTTGAGGAAGGCAAGTGTTTTGGAATATTTCCTAGACAGTATGTCAGATTGCTGGTATTTAGAGCACACATAATGCCTAGGAATAAAGTTATGGTATGCTACCACCAATGCCCAGAAGGTGTATAGAGCAACCTTGTCATGTCTTGTTTATTTGTCTATGGCCATGTCTCTCCTTGACCCATCACCAATGACCCATCAAATGGGTTAGAATGTAGCTACCTCATCCTTTAGCGTGAGCAGTATTGGTTGCTGAAACAGCTAAACACATCCAAGAGGAGAGTGCAGTGGATTCTAATATCACAAAAGCACTCATTTCCAAACAGAAAAACAGGCGAAAGATGTATTTGAAAGATTGCCTCATCCCTTATATATTGAACTGAACACTGTGCTCTGCAAGTGAGGACCTCTTGCAATTGCCATCTTATCAGGAGGTCCACTATGTACGAATTAGGAAATGGGCCTCGAATGTGGTGTCACCTGCTCTTCAGAAATAGACAGGCACTGTCTCCTTCAACATTTTGGTGCCTACCGAAGAACTTCCTTTTCAACAAACCTTCTAAGTCGAGAATTTAATATGTTTTAAAGATGTTTTATCACTTGTTATTTGATGTCCTGGGCTCCTTTCGGAGGAAGGGTGGGCTATACATCTAATAAATAAATATTTCTTAGTATTTTATTCATTTCTCAGCTCTCCTCATGTGTGGAGTCTCTTCCTTTCCCTGTAGATATTAGATTGTCTGCAAAGTAACGCAACATAACTCATTCCACCAGGACTAGGATTTCTGCTTGTGCAATGGAACCCCTCCCTGACCCTCACCACTAAATCTGTTATTGGATTCCCCCCCACCCCAACCCTCCAGATTAGATCTGTGTATCTGTTGATGGTGAAGGGTGAATATATGAACATCAGAGGAGCCTGCTGGATTGGGACATCTGTTCCAGCATCTGTTCCAGCATCCTCTTCTCACAGTGGCCAAGCAGATAACTTGTAGGAAACTTGAAAGCAGGACCTAAGCAGAAGAGCACCCACCCTTCCTGTGGCTCCCAGAAGATGGCATTCAAAAGCATCACTGCCTCTGACCAGGGAGGCAGAGGAAAGTCATCATGGCTAGTAGTCATTGTTAGCCATGCCCTCCATGTGTTCAAGAAGAAGGTGGGGGGAGTTCCACTGGCTCCAGCACAAAACCTTCTGCTGATGGGACGTGTTAGCTGGATACCTCCCTGCCTATTTATCTGTCACTCTCCCTCAGCTTCCCAACAGCCAGAAAAGCCATTCAGGATGTGTGTAACCCACCCATACCAAGATAGATATGTTGGGGCATTTCAGAAGATAAACCATAGCCAATGGGTTCGTTCAGCCTCACATCTCTGGTCAAATGTCAACAAGAGAAGCAGGGTGAATAGGGCATCCCCATCGCCTGACCCATTTCCCTTCTGGCCTCTTCTTCCCCACTCTGTGACCCACATGACCAACCTTGCTCCTTTTCCTCCTGAGATCTGAATCTGCTCCACTGACATCAGTGCCAGCCCCTCGCTGGGACTCTTGAGCCCCATCAAGAAAGAGCCAGTTGAAAGCTGAACAGATGAAGGATTTACTGCCTGTGAACAAGTGTTCCAATTGAATTAGGCAGCATTAAACATTTTCAGATAATTAGGAACAGACGCCCATTACAAAAGCGAAACAGGGGAAGAGGGGGCTTTTGAAAAGCAATCCAAGCTCCTTGGCATGCCAGCCAGGGGGACGGATTTCAAAGATGACTTCTTAGGGTTTTCAGATGCTTTGAGTGCAATACATCCTGGGCTCTCCGCATCACCAAAGATTCCTGTCCGCATCCGTCCCCTTCTCCTCTCCTCTTCTCTGCTCTTATTCTGTTTCATTGTTATAAGATGTGTGTGTGTGTGCGTGCACGTGAATGCATGTGCGCTTTAAAAGTCTTCCTCACAAAAGGATCAGACCACAAAGTCTCCCATGGAGAGAGTCACCTCCTTGAAGGCAACTCCTTTCTTCTCCAGCCAAATGGCACCTCCACAGCACTAGAACAGAAAGGAATGACTGATCTCCCCTCTAATCCAGCCAGGGTGTTTGTCTCTTGTGAAGCCTGGAGCCACTTGTGAAGAGACTTGCTTGTTTGTGACACCCACACACCCACACCACTCAATTCTCAAGCTATTTGAAGCCTGTTGGGTCACTGGTTGGCAAGACAATATCTTCAGAGCTTCTTGGCATTTCAGAAATTTCTTTCTGTGCACACAGAGCTTAACATGCCTCCTGGAAATGATGGATCAGGCATGCTGATTTTATTCGTGCCCAGATGCTTCTCCAGAGGAAGCCTGGAAGAGACAATGATTCATTTTGGGTTGACTTCTGCTTACAGGGTAGACCACAGTCAAGTGGTGGTTAATTATTCAAATGTGGGTGAGAAAGCCCCTGTCTATTTTCAGATTTTGCCTTAATATGCAGAAATCATCCATTTGCCAAATGAAACATGCTTCTGTGAGGAGGACCCCTTATGCAACCTTAAAACTACATGATCCATATTGCAGTGTGAGGACGAGTGATTGACACACAAGCATAAATGTTGATGACTAGGAGTACAGGGCAAGGCACTTTGGGTGCAGTTGTGAGCTGCCATTCCTTAAATGTTGTCAACTGCCTGCTTCAGTTAAAGTTACGAATGTTTTGTGCATAAATTCTCTGGGAAACCTGTCTTTAAGCAACAGTGCAAGTGAGAGAAGCAAATGCAATCAGTTCCAGTGAACTGCTTAAAACCAGAGCCCATTTATTGTATCATTGCTAATAATAACAACAATAAAAATAATAATGTGTCTACTGGAGAAAAAAGCTTCAACTTTCATGGGTGTGTTCATGACCTTTGAGGTCATCTAGTCCAAATCCCTGTTCTGTGAAAGATGGAACGATGACATCCTTGACCAGTAGATACTCAGCCTGTGATGGAATGCCTCCAGAAAAGGACAGCCAACTTGGCATAATCTTCAGTCTCTCACTTCTGTAAGGCACCAACAGTTTCTTGAAACCTGACACATTGCAGCTCACCTGGCACCTGTTTGGGGTGCAGAAGGCCAAGAAGCTGGCAGGCTGCAAATGGCTGATCTTCTGTGCATCTCTCACCAGCTTGCCACGAAAATCCGCTTGGATCAAATTGAACTGCCATTGAGAAGGGGAACCCCGCTGTGGGCTGCTCAGCTTTAATTACAAGCTTTTTTTTGATGGCACTGAGGAATAATCCGAACACTTGTGAGTCAGGTTTTTTTTTAATGGAGAAAGGAAGATCCAGAAAAACATAAAAGGGGATGGAGAGCTCAGGGGAAGTAGGGAGGTGTGCAGTATCATAATCTCTTCCCCAAACCACATGGGGTGGAGGAAGAACTGTGGTCACACAGTCAAGCCAAATGAAAGCTCGATATATATCTCATTTTAAGGGGGGGGGGTGTCCCCATAACAGTTAGGGTGCCTCCAGGCTGACACTATGGCCCCTATGCATTTAAAGCACTCTGATACAGGGAACCAGGCAGAGGGCCTTCTCGGTAGTGGCACCCGCCCTGTGGAATGCCCTTCCACCAGATGTCAAAGAGAAAAATAACTACCAAACTTTTAGAAGACATCTGAAGGCAGCCCTGTTTATGGAAGCTTTTAATGTTTAATAGGTTATTGTATTTTAGTGTTTTGTTGGAAGCCGCCCAGAGTGGCTGGGGAAACCCAGATGGCCAGATGGGCGGGATATAAATAATAAATTATTATTATTATTATTATTTAAACAGTCATGGTTTCCCTGAAAGAATCCCAGGAAGTGTAGTTTGTTAAGGGTGCTGAGAGTTGTTAGGAGATGCCTAGTTCCCTCACAGAGCTACCATTCCCAGAGTAGCTTAACAATCCATTCCTCTTCCCAGGAAACTCTGGGAATGGTAGCCATGAGAAGGAAATAGCTCTCCCCAAGCAACTCGTAGCAGCCTTAACAAACTACAGTTCCCAGGATTCTCTGGGGGAAACCACGACTACTTAAAGTGGCAAGATATTACTTTAAAATCTATAGCACAGATGGGGGGTATTTCGGGAGGGGCAGAGGATCCAAGCGCATGCTGAAACTTTAGGTCTGTGTGATTAAAGTGGGTTAAAGAAGCATGATCATAGTTCAAGGACATATTCCATTCAGGGATGCTATGAAGCAGAGCCGATTTGAGCAGAGAGGGAGTGGCCATGGCTGGAGAGAGACTCGAAGGCCAAATTGAGAAGCTAGCATTTTTTTCCATTTTACTGAGAAACAACCTAACTTGCATTTCCCAAGCCAAATGTGACTCAAAACAAGAATATCTTTAGAAATGGAAGCTTCTCCAACTTTTGTGATGCAATTCTCAAGGCAGAAAATGTGTAAGAGATTGCATATGTTATGGGGAAAACAGCATAGAAAAGTGTGTGCATTTTGAGAAATCTGCATGTAGATGCTGATGAGTTTTCATTGGGATTAAACCTCCCCCCCCCAAAAAACCCCCTGCAAGTTCCTGAAGAAATGTGAAGAGAGCAACTTAAGCATGGAAAAAAAACAAGAAAGTAAGAGAACCAGGCATAGACAGATTGATCCATTCCTACTTAGAAACATCCATTGTGAGTCTCCCCCCCACAAATTACCTGTAATAACTCCCAACAATGTTATCCACACAAGTCCACCGCCACCCTGCCATGCACCTTATGCACAGAAAAAGATTCCCCCCCTCGCTTTACCAGGCAGATCCATTGTGTAGCAGATAAACCCATTTAATTGTTTGTAATAACAGTCATTCAAGAATGTACAGAAACGGTGAGTTAGCCAGAAATATAGGTGTTCTTGAGTAAATAATTACATGAGACTGAAATGGGGTGGAGGTGGAGTGGGTGGGGCAGAAGGAAGAAAAATCAGTTGTTCTTCTCCCTCCCTAAAGGGTGCCTGGCCTTTACACATGGCATTGATAAACCACAGGCATTCCCACCCCTTCTTTAAAAAAATGGGATGGTGAGGAAGAGAGGGTGACATTTGACTAAGGCCACATTCACACCCTACATTTAAAGCACTATGATACCACTTTAAACAGTCATGGCTCCCCCGCAAAGAATCCTGGGAACTGTCGTCCATTAAGGGTGCTGAGAGTTTGTGAGGAGGCCTCTGTTCCCTTCCCAGAGCTGCAATTCTAGGACCCTCGTACCTACGGGACCGCCTCTCCTAGCATGCCCCACGGAGGACCTTATGGTCTGCTAACAACAACACATTGAAGATCACAGGCCCCAGGGAAATTAGACTGGCCTCAACTAGAGCCAGGGACTTTTCGGCCGTGGCCCCGGCCTGGTGGAACACTCTCCCACAAGAGACCAGGGCCCTGTGGGATTTGACATCTTTCTGCAGGGACTGCAAGGCGGAGCTGTTCCGCCAGGCCTTTGGGCAGAATGCAGTTTGACTTACTTTCCTTTGTATAAAACAAGCCCGAAGGAGGCCCCCAACCCACTCACAGGTCCTTGTATGATCAGTGGAAACAGTTGGTCCAGGCAAGAATTAACCACTCTCAATTCCAACCTGATAATTGCCACCTGCCTGGATTTTAACTTGTCTGAATTAATTTTAAGATGTATTTTAATTAATTGATGTCTGTTTTTATGCATATTGTGTTGTTTTTATGATGTTAGCTGCTCTGAGCCCAGCTTCGGCTGGGGAGGGCAGGATACAAATAAAAATGTATTATTATTAATTTTTTATTATTATTATTAATTCCCAGAGTGACTTGGCAATCTCTTTCCACAGAGAACTCTGGGCACTGCTGCTCTGTGAGGGGAATAGAGGCCTCCTCACAATTTTCAGCACCCTTAATGAATGGCAGCTCCCAGAATTCTTTGGGAAAACCCAAAACTATTTAAAGTGCTTTAAATGTAGGGTGTCAATGCAGCCTATGCATAACTCAGGGTAGACCCATTGAAATTAATGGACTAACAATAGCCATGTTCATTAGTTTCCATGGCTCAACTCTTAGGTAAAACATAGTCGAATACCACCCTACATCACACAGATCTAAGGGTGACATGGGATTTGAACTCAAAGCCGACTAAAGAAGCTCTGCTGATTTGGATCTCTCTTCTTCTTGGATGGAGAAGCTGGTCAATTTCAGTTTCTCCTGGTTTTTCATTTTGCCATATTTCAAGTTCAGTTCTCCACAAATCTGAAAAAGTTTGTGACTTAAAAAAATCAGCCTCACAATTTTTCGCCAGTACAGTGGAACCTCGGGTTGCGAACGTGATCCGTGCGGGAGGCACGTTTGCAACCCGCAGCATTCACAGCCTGCAGCGCCACGTCTGTGCACGTACGGGTCACGATTCAGCACTTCTGCGCATGCGCAAAGCACAATTTAGCAATTCTGCGCATGCGCGAGTGCCAAAACCAGGAAGTGTGCAACCCGAAAACGCATAACCTGAAGCGTCTGTAATCCGAAGTACCACTGTATTTTATTGCATATGTCTCCGAAGAGACATGTTTTTGCAAGCAGTTTCCCCTGATAGAATGCATTTTACCCAATAATATATACTCAATAAAACCGGAAGAACTGTGGGCCCTCTGAAGGGTAGCTGCGTTTCCGTCTGCACATTTCAGAAAGTGCCAATTAGCTAGGTTTGCACCAATAGGCACACAGAACGAATTCCTCATCCATCCCTGCCCACCCTCTCTTTTTCACACACTCACATGCACACTGAGACACAGGAGCTAACCTGCAGAGCCAGAACTAATTTGAATGCAATGCTAGTCCCAGGGATTTTATTTGGGGGGTGGAGCTGGGAAAGAGATGTCCTCAATGCCCCCTTCGCTGGCATCATTCCCACCTGCTGCTTCACCTCTGCTGCCAGGGAGAGCCAATGGACAAGCAGGGGGTGCAGTTATCGCTTCCTTCCTCCCACAGCTGCTCTTTGCTCACTCATCCCAGGACTGAGAGCTGGGTGAACAAACAGGTGGCCACAGTGAAGAGAAGGAGCAAGCCCAGGGGTATATTGTCAGCATTGCCCCATGCCTGCAGGGGTGCAGACTGTTGGCGGGTACCCAGTCATACTGACTCTGTACAGTGGTACCTCGGGTTAAGAACTTAATTCGTTCTGGAGGTCTGTTCTTAACCTGAAACTGTTCTTAACCTGAAGCACCACTTTAGCTAATGGGGCCTCCTGCTGCTGCCACGCCACCAATGCACAATTTCTGTTCTCATCCTGAAGCAAAGTTCTTAACCTGAAGCACTATTTCTGGGTTAGCGGAGTCTGTAACCTGAAGCGTATGTAACCTGAGGTAAAGGTAAAGGTACCCCTGCCCGTACGGGCCAGTCTTGCCAGACTCTAGGGTTGTGCGCTCATCTCACTCTAAAGGCCGGGAGCCAGCACTGTCCGAAGACACTTCCGGGTCACGTGGCCAGCGTGACAAGCTGCATCTGGCAAGCCAGCCCAGCACACGGAACGCCGTTTACCTTCCCGCTGGTAAGCGGTCCCTATTTATCTACTTGCACCCGAGGGTGCTTTCTAACTGCTAGGTTGGCAGGCGCTGGGACCGAACGACGGGAGCGCACCCCGCCGCGGGGATTCGAACCACCAACCTTTCGATCGGCAAGTCCTAGGTGCTGAGGCTTTAACCCACAGCGCCACCCGCGTCTGTAACCTGAGGTACCACTGTACTATTTCTGGGTTAGCAGAGTCTGTAACCTGAAGCGTCTGTAACCTGAAGCGTCTGTAACCTGAAGCGTATGTAACCTGAGGTACCACTGTATTATTTCTGGGTTAGCAGAGTCTGTAACCTGAAGCGTCTGTAACCTGAAGCGTATGTAACCCGAGGTACCACTGTATTCCTTTATGACACTCTTGTTCCCTGGAGATTCCTCTTGAGTTGAATTGAATCAAAGGATGCAGGCAGACTCGTTTCTCTCCGCAGATCCAGCTTCTGGAAATTGCTACTTATGTGGATTGCTGTATGTGCGTGCATGCACATACATGCTTGTTAATGGTGAACGTGTTAACGTTTGGGCATAAGACACACTCACACAGCCCTCCCTCCTCCCCAGGCCCTAGTGGCTGGTGGTCTAGAGAGCCTTTGCAGCACCCTCCTGCCGGCAGCGACGCAACAGGGGTTGGGCTTGTGATAAATGGCAAAGGACCCACGGAGGGCTCTTGTCACAGTGATTTATGTCACGGGGAATCATTAGCCAAGTGAGGCCAGATGCCTCTCCCCGGATGAGACAAGAAGATGCAAGCTCTTAGCGAGAGAGCCGAGTGGCACCAAAAGGGGGTCAAGGGGAAGGGGAGCCCGGCAGAGGCGAGCGAAAACGTTGCTGTCAACTTGAAGGACGGCGCAGGGAGGACAAGTTGAGAGGAGGCCACAGGCAGGGGAGGGGAGGGGGAGGAGGAGAGGGAGGCGGCACTGGCGGAGCTGAGTCACACGTCGGCCCAAGCGCCAGAAGCCCAGCTCAGGCAGCGGAGCATGAGCTCTGCAGAAGATGGCTGGCGGGGCTGAGTCAGCGGGAGGTGAGCTCCGCTCAACATCGACGGCTCGGCTCTCAGAGCTGCAGGAAGAAGCTCCTTCAGAACAGATGGTGAGGGTTTGCCCATCACTTCAATGTGGGTGGAGCAAAAGCTGGGGTGGGGGTGGCATGTACGAGGGGTGAGAGGAGGAAGCTAACCCTATATCAAGACTGACTATTGGCCCACTGAAATATATTCTGAGTCAAGAGTGGATTTCATGCTCTTTATTCAGCTCATAGTGGTGAGGAGGAATGAATGTCCCCTCAAAGTATCTGCTTTATATACATTATTTACACAATGGGCTACACGTGATTGGCTAATTCCGGAACTCTCCTGTAGGCCAATCAGGTTGTGGATTCACTTCCATCTGGAGCCGGATTGGGTGGCTCCTGCAGACCAATCATACTGCTGCATTGTTCTAGGGCCAATCAGACTGCTGCATTTTGGATCCTATTGTTCTAGGACCAATCAGAATGCTGCATTTTGGATCCTAATGTTCTAGGACCAATCAGAATGCTGCATTTTGGATCCTATTCACTCAGTACATAACACCCACCTAGATCAGGGCTGTGGTGGGGGACCTTTCCCAGGCAGAGGACCACATGGTCTTCTAGGCAACCTTACTTGGGCAGGGGAAGCACATGGCAGTGGTGAGTGGGGCCAGGGGAAAAGCAATGCATGCAAATTTAACCACTGAATGGCAGGCTGGTTTCTCCACATTCCTCGCGGTCCTCCATCCAGACCACCTGCTATCAAAGTTCAGGGATAGATTCTAGCTAGCCAGGCAAAAACACTCATGGAGGGCTGCCGAGGGGTGTGGCTTATGTGAGAGTCTCAAGGGCCAAACAGAGAAGCCTGGAGGGCCACAGGAGGTGCTCCACTCCAGTCTAACTCAGTATTATCTACATTGGCCAGCAAGGTTTCAGACAGGGAATCTTTCCCAGCCCTAAACTGGAGATGTTGGGCATTGAATTTAGGGGGATTGATCAGTATAGTCTTCTGAATTTAGGGGGGTTGTTGTCTACACTGACTGGCAGTAGCTGTCCAGGATTTCAGGCTGGTGGTCTTTTCCCAGCCCCCCATGAAGATTGAACCAGGGACTTTCTGCATGCAAAATAGTTGCTCTGCCACTGAACATTGGCTCTCACTCACCCCCTAACTCTGGGAAAATTCTATTTTTTAGTTTGGAGATCTCAGAACCCCATACTTGCTAAAGAATACTGGCAAAATTTTGTAGGTTTTTAACTGTGATGCTTTTATTCTGTGGTTTCATGAACTTTGTAAGCTGCTTTTGGACATCAGCTGTGATCCTTGAACTGCAGTGGGTTGGATTCCACCAGGGTTTCCCAAACTTGGGTCTCCAGCTGATTTTGGATTACAATTCCCACCATCCCTGACGATGGGTCCTGATGGCTAGGGATAATGGCAGTTGTAGTCCAAAAACAGGTGGAGACACAAGTTTGGGAAACCCTGGTTTAGATTACCCTTTCCAGCTCTAGAATTCTGTTTTTTCTTGAATTAAGTGGGAATGTGGAGCAGAAGATATTTTAAAATAAATTAAGTAGTCATAAACAACTGTGGGGGGGGGGAGCCAGGGTCAGTAAGGGGTGTGGCCTGAGGAAAGGGGCGTGGCCTGGAAAAAGTCCCAAGGACCAGATTGGGCTTGGAGAGCTGCATTTGTGTCCCGGATTTGAGGTTCCCTGACCCTGTGGCTAGCTCAAATGAAAGAGCACCTCCCCTATTCCAAACAGCCTGGCTGGTTTGTAAACTGAGCAGGCCTTTCTCCCTGGGCTTTGCAAGATTGCTCATGCCCAGACTTGCCCCATTCCCACTGTCTTTTCTTCCCTTCACTTCTGTCGCCTTTCCATGCTGAGCAACTCTGAGGAGAGACTGGTGCCGGCAAGAGCTGCTCGTGCTTGGATCTTGTCAGGAAGCATGAGTAGATGCCTCCGAGGGGGTGTCAGAGGCAGTTACGGTGACACACGATATTTATAACAAAAGTGTGGGGGAAGGCGTCACATCACATTAGGCTGATCGCCCGGGCGCTGGAGATTCAGGGATGCACACGGCAGGGACGTGATGGGGGGAGGGAAGGAAAGCCAACTCAGGAAAATAAAAGGGAAGTGAAATAAAAAATAACGGCTTTTCACCAGAGCAACATGCAAGAAGCTTGACTGTTGGTAACAGGATATCCACCCCCCTTCCACCCCCCTTCCGATGGACCACAAATGTCTCACTCAACATAGTGGCTAATAATAATAATAATAATAATAATAATAATAATAATAATAATAATAATAATAATTTATTATTTCTACCCCGCCCATTTGGCTGGGTTTCCCTAGCTACTCTGGGTGGCTTTCAGCAAAATATTAAAAACAGAATGAAACTTCAAATATTAAAAAACCTCCCTAAACAGGGCTGCCTGCAGGTGTCTTCTGAAAGTCAGATAGTTGTCTATTTCCTTGACATCTGAGGGGCAGGCGCCACTACCAAGAAGGCCCTCTGCCTGGCTCCTGGGGAATGCACCTGTGTCCTTGAGGAAGGACAGCATAGATGACTGTTTTTAAAAAGGAAGGAAGGAAGGAAGGAAGGAAGGAAGGAAGGAAGGAAGGAAGGAAAGAAGGAAAGAAGAAATTCACAAGCAGGAGCTGAAACAGAACATTACAATGTGAAGTGTTCATGGCTGCCTGCCAAGAACGCTGCCCTCTTCTAGGAAGCACTATCCACACTCACATGCAGTTTTCCAACAGCGAGTCACAGTGCACACTCAGCCCTCAGTGGGTTTCCTCTCCCCATTTATTTATGTTTTACTTTTGAAGGCTGAAAACATTTTGCCAGCCTGATATGCGTGGCTGGTGCTGGTCTGGCCACACAAACAGAGGCTGAGCTTCAGAAGCAGGGGGAGCAAGCAGGCCTCTGATGGAACGCTGCAGTGTGGACTGGCCCTGTTCAGGGTTCAAGAGACAGGTGGCTGGTGCCCATTTGGGACTGATAGGGCAGAAGGCAGGGAGACTGACACTAGGTGGCGCCAGAGGAACCAAACCTTGATCAGTTGTAAGTAAGATGGCAGGCAAGGGAGGGCTGACTGAGGCTGGTGGGGCAGCAGCTCATTTGAGCTGCCACTGGTTCAAGAGAGTTAGTTATGGTCTTTTGCAGAATACTCCATTCCATTTCCTCTTCCTCTCTGCTTCCACTACCTCCCTGGTATTCTCATTTTATCTCCAACAACCAGCATTTTCTGCCAAATGAGCATGTTCGGTCTTCACAGGGTTGTTCCCTCCCCCTCCACACTTTTAGGGGTCCCTCCCACAAAGACAATTTGTATTTCTTCAACTCTTTAGGATTCCCCCAAGCCCTTCTTATACCTCTGCTCCTGTGTGCTGGATAATGATCTACACTCACAGAATGCATTTGCTGCTCATATGGAGGATGCCTCATTCTTGGGACTCTCTGTGGAGGTCACACTTCACAGTATGGTGAACAGTATGGTGTTCAGCTGGAGAAGCCAGGAATCCTTTTCATCATTTTTTCCATCTGTCTGCCTGCCGTCTTTAACCACTCTGCTGCGCCACCTCCGTGAAGTTGATTGAGGAGGAGAGAGGAGGGCCCTGATTCCATTATGTTCCTCTTCTTTGAGTGTGTAGAGGCTGGGAATTAGCATGACTCTGTGAAAATGTCCCTTTCTATTTAGGAAATAAAGACTCCAGTCCTCATGACTGGAGATGAAAGAGAAAATCGCCAATAACAGCATCTTCTGGAGGCTTTGTTGTTTCAGTGATGGTGTTTCTTTGCACCATGTAGTGGTCCTTCTCCTCCTAGGCTCCAGCCTGAACTTTGATCCATCTTTCTCATATGGCGGCCAACACATACCTTGGCAACACATTGCCAGAATTCTGCCAAGAGCTTCCTCTGTTACAACATGCAGATTGCTTCCCCTGCCATTCAGCTGCTCAAATGGGTGGACTTTTTTTCTTCTGGTTTTTACACAGAAGAGCATAGAGCTCTACTGATTTCAAACAAGAATTCCATCCATTCCAGCATTCTAACAGTGGGGTAGCCAGATGCCCCCAAAGACTGTCGTTTAGGGTGTAACTGTGTCACAGCCCTCCTTTGGAGATACAGTGGTACCTCAGGTTACAGATGCTTCAGGTTACAGACTCTGCTAACCCAGAAATAGTACCTTGGGTTAAGAACTTTGCTTCAGGATGAGAACAGAAATTGCACGGCGGCAGCACGGCAGCAGCAGGAGGCCCCATTAGCTAAAGTGGTGTCTCAGGTTAAGAACAGTTTCAGGTTAAGAACAGTTTCAGGTTAAGAACAGACCTCCAGAACGAATTAAGTTCTTAAGCTGAGGTACCACTGTACATACTGCCTCTAGACAGCAGCATTACATTTCTCTATCACTGCTAGCTGACAATGAGAGACCTAAATTCCACCTTTTCATCGCCTCTACTTCTCATATTCACACTTTGAATGCTGAGACTTTTGCAGTCAAAGCATCCATCCATGCACAAGAAGGAAGAATCCACAGGTTGTGGGGTGGAGAACTCCCAAGATTTTTTAGAAGTGTGGAAAAAAATTTGGGGAGGGGAAAAACCCCTAGGAAAGTAAGGATTGAGCATATTGGCTGGCTGTTTGCAAGAGCGTTGGTAGAATCCCGAGCATACAGGCAAAAAGAGGCAAAATAAGTGATCCTGTTTTTACTGTGTGCTCATTGCAAGCATATTCCAAGGCCAATTCTCTCACCTTTGTCCCATTTTCCATCTCCTTCTATGGGACCACAGCTTTCGCAAGGGGAAAGTTCCTGACGCAACCAAGCAATGAGATCGGCACCCTGTCAGGGAAGATGAAGTGCTCACCCGGATCAAGGCAGCAGCAAAGGGAATGGTCTGGAGCAGACATCTCCAGCTTGATCACAGAGGGACAGGGACAACTGGCTGAGCAATATTCAAATGCAGGAAGACTTCCCGAGAATGAATAATCAGTGGGCGTCAATGAAGGGCGATGAGGCTAAAGAGAGGCATCTCTCCTCCAGTGCACTCCGAATGGGCTGGTTTTCAGCACCAGCTAATGATGACACATGCAAGCTTCCCAAACTATTGCACATGGGTTGGGCTCTCTGGGGGTCTCACAGCTTGAGCAGCAGCTGGAAACACTTCAACTTTTAGCTGTCCCTAGGAATCTGGCAATTTTGGTTTCTCTCTGTTTCTCACTTTTGCAATCCTCAGTTCAGTTCTTCACATTTCCACATCAATTTGTGGCTTTGTTTTTTTAAGTTCTCATGGAAATTAATCAGAATTCAAAGTGAATTTATCTTACTATACGTGTTTGCATATGCAATATAGCCCAATAT
Organism: Podarcis bocagei; assembly: GCF_964188305.1. Taxonomy (NCBI): domain Eukaryota; kingdom Metazoa; phylum Chordata; class Lepidosauria; order Squamata; family Lacertidae; genus Podarcis; species Podarcis bocagei. The sequence goes on from NC_138141.1 coordinate 22,498,126, forward strand.
ACACATTTTTTCATGTCCATTTTCCTTAATACTGTATAATGCATTTTTGTATATTATTTTCACAAATATATGAATTTTTCTGCACACTTTACCCAAGTATATGCATTTGTCTGCCCATTACATGGCTAGAGAATTGCACTGTGAAATTTGGAGAATTTCATTTAATTAAGTGTGAATTTTGAAGGACGGGTGTGCTTCAGTTTGCTTGTTGTTTCAGAAAGTATGAATTAAGTGGGTTTGGCTTTAAATGGAAATTGCATTGAATTTCCCCCTTACCCCTACTCATTCCTTAGCCCAGCAGATCCAAAATTCCTGAGAGCCTAGGCTCGCTTTCCCAATTCTTCAACCTTACCCCTGGAAAAGGTGGACTTTTTGAATGTGCCACCATAAGAAATGCCCACTTTCAGAGAAGCAGACACCTCAACTCCTTCCCATGTGTTTCTCAACAGGTCACTGTTTTTAAGTGTTTCCTGTCACTGGAAGAAGGCATGCTAAGGGCCAGCTATTCATATGGATCCCTAATTTGTATCCTAAAAAGGGTGTTTAGCAATGCGGCCTTTGAACCCCACCTTCAGTTTCATTGCAGCACAGACCTTAGAACAGAGTTCTATCTCTCTGTACCTGATCCACTCCTGACTTCTGCCCTGTATCAGAGAGCAAGTGACAGCAACCCTGTATCCAACATGGGTACCAAATGGTTGCTCCATACATAGATGCAGCCTCCATCTACAATCCAATTGCTCTATCAATTTCCTCTGTTCTTGCAATTCATCCCCCAACCTCCCCTGCCAACCCCCACCCCAACCAGGGACTTGTAAATAAACTTTTGCAGAATTCATATGTGCATGCATGCACACACAAGGTCTGTTTTGACCATGGGACTGGAGTTTCCTGATTTAGAATTATATCGAGTCAGACAGGAGTATTTTCCAGCCCTACCTGGAGATGCCTCACATTGTACCTGGGACCTTTTGACATGCCAAGGAGATGCCCGACCACTGAGCTAAGGCCCTTTCCCCTATATATGCAGAACACCAGACATGAAAATAGCACCCGAGCATTCTCTTCCAATGGAGGTAGCATGAAAACAGACACATATAATAAATGCTGGCTCTTTCAATTGCCTGTACACATCTGTATGCACTGCTAGGTGCGCTTCTGCAGATTAAGCAGCCTGCTCTCTGCCCCTGCTTCCCCCTCTCCCCGCAATGCACAGCCCCTGCATATAATTTTGAATCTCAGAACAAACCTGCTAGAACACTTGTCAAGATCCTGTGCTTAATTGCTCAGGACTTAACATTTGACAGGAGACATTTATACATTATTGAGGATGTACAGTCATCCACCAAGGAGAGCTTGTGACACCTGGTATGACACTGTGGGTTACAGATGCTGGGGCTGAAATTTCTCTTGCAGCAGGGAGAAGGAGGAGGACATGGTGAGAGATGCAAGACTGGGGGGCCCTGGACATGGATGAAACACATTAAGAAGACTCCAGCAGAAGAGTTCTTTGCTCGCCAGGTTTCCACAACTAATTGGAATGCTCTTTTTATGTTTGACTGATCTTAAGAACATAAGACGAGCCTGCTGGATCAGGTCATTTACCCATCTAGTCTGGCATCCTGTTCTCACAGTGGCCAACCAGATGTCTCTGGGAAGTCTTCAAGCAGGACTTGAGCATCAGGGCACTCTCCCTTCATGTGGTCCTTCACAAGTAGTCTTTAGAAGCATCAGTGTCTCTGACCATGGAGCAGAGCATAGTTATCATGGCTAGTAGCCATTGGGAGGCTGGTCCTCCACGAATTTGTCCTACCCAATTCAGCTTCATTGAATGTCCACAAGTTCTAATTTTGTGAGAGAGGGAGAAAAAGGTTCTTCGTCCCACATTCTCCATGCCATGCAAAATTTCATAAACGTCTACTGTTGTCACCTCACTTTTTCTCTAAACTAAAGAGTCCCAAAAGCTGTAACCTTTCCACATATGGGAGTCGTTCCACCTCCTTCATCATCTTGGTTATCCTTTTCTGAAATACTCCTGTTTTCAATCTTTGTTTTCGATACATTATTCTGTGGGATGTAACAGAAGCAGTCAAGTACAACACTTCCTGTTTGCCCAGAGAGGAAACGTAGGGGGGGTGTTACTCCAGTTCCAAGAGGACTTCCTGTCACACCTGGTCTGGAGCGTCCTCCCCCTGCATGTGACCAGGTAGATGGGCGTGACCCTATGAGACCCTGTAAAAGGGCCAGTCATGCAGCCACCCTCCTCTTTTGACTCTTCTTCCTCTTGATACTGATGTATTTTGCTGTCTGCTGGCTCTCAGCCACCAGGACATGGGCTCATTCCCATATGGGATGAACATCAACCCTCTTCTGTAGCTCTAAGCTAAAGCCTGCCTTTAGGGATCCAACTGTGAACTGCATAAGTAAACTTCTTATTACTGAATGACTGAACTGAATGAGTAAACTTCTTATTACTTTTGAAAGAAGACTGTTGTGTCTTTATTCTTTTTAGGAGGTATAAAGGGGGTCTTACCAGTAATATACTCCAATCTGAACAAAGCCAGATTGGATTGCTTTGGATCAAACAAATCTACCAAGTTGCTTCTTGCTATATATTGGGGAATGTCGCTCTGCTGCTGACTCACATGCGTGAGAGAGGAAGGATACTATTAAGTCAATATATCCTCTTCTAGTATCCACAACATTCCTGCATATTCTTGGCTGGCATGGTCATCTCTGGTCATTTCCAGATGGATTTGGAGGCAAGGAAGGGCCAGTTGGTGGCCTGTTGCCTTCTGCACATAAAAGGCAAGTTGTGGTAACTGTACTGACATCCGAGGTGCAGGAGTTCTTGAGGACATTTTTAGAGGTGAGAGGGAAGCATATTGCCAAGCCATGTGCTTCTGTGGCTAATATTTGCAGGCAGATGCTGGGGTCTAAGAAATTATTGATACTAGGGTTGGGCAATATATTGATATATCATCCAAAACTGGTTTGAAGTCAATATTGTGATATCACTTTCATAATTTTTGACTCTGCATTATATTGCAAATCATGATGTCTCTCTGCATGCGTGATATGCAAAAATCCCAATGTGGGAAAAACCATGAAGGCAGCCAATGCTTCTCTTGATTCCTGCAGCCCCTGTTAACTCTGCTGGTTCAGCTCTCTCCTGCCTCATGCAGGGGGCAGAGAATCACAAGAACAGGCACTGGGAAAATCACAATGCAGGAAAAACTGTGAAGCCAGACAATGCCTCTACATAGCTCAGTATATTGTGATGTTTAGCTGACGATATATCATGTGGTTGAAAACCAGATTTCACCCAGCCCTACTCGATACATATGGCTCTGAACAGTGCGAGAACAACAACAAGAAGAAGAGTTTGGATTTGATATCCCGCTTTATCACTACCCGAAGGAGTCTCAAAGTGGCTAACATTCTCCTTTCCCTTCCTCCCCCACAACAAGCACTCTGTGAGGTGAGTGAGGCTGAGAGACTTCAGAGAAGTGTGACTAGACCAAGATCACCCAGCAGCTGCATGTGGAGGAGCTAAGACACGAACCCGGTTCACCAGATTATGAGTCCACCGCTCTTAACCACTACACCACACTGGCTCTCAGTGTGAACAAGCCATCTTAAAGCTGGATCTTGTAACTTTTTAAATTATGGCCACTAGAATTGAGACAAGACCACTCAGTGTGCATGTGCCAGGTGTTATTTTTTCCTCCTATGAATTCATTTGTAAATATCCTTCACTGTTTATTATTTCAGTGGCAGCATGGCAGCAACTGGGTACATCCCAGATGAAAATGGAGAGGCTTCCCATTTGTTTTATATAAAATACAAGCAAAGCTTAATATCCCTGAGAACAGAAGATCCAACCAGCATATTTCCTATTGCTCTGGCTTGTTTCCCTTCAAGTGCTTTTTCCTCTGGGGCTGCTGCAGCAGCTTAACATACACAACAGCAGCAAGGCAGGAGCAGAACAGATTAAGAGTTCATCTTCCTTTGCTGATTAGCTTTATTTGCTGTGCTCTTGTTGACCTACACACAGGAAAGAAACTAGGTCAAGTTGTGCCTTTCTGGCATGGTAACAATGAATTGGGCAGTGCATGGGGGTTTGTTCGTTGAGACCACATGGCCATGCTCCCGGGCAATCTGCTGTTAAAGGGAGTGAGGACCATAATTAGTCAGGACCTTCCCTCCAACCTGTCAATCACAGCATGGGAGAAGGGGCTAGGGGGAGGAATGCAAGTTATGGTCACCATGGGAAGAGACAGATAGAACTTGGCATCTGGGGGGGGGGCAGTTTTGGGAAAGCAGATGGGTGATTAAACCTGAGACAATGAACTCATCAGATCAAGTTGCACTGGAACAGGCTGTCTCTGAAACTGTCTCCTGTGCCATTTGCTTCAAAAATACCAATAGGGAGATTCAGAGGTTGATGCCAATACGCTGTTCATTAGGGAAAGTTCTGGGCTGGTTGATATTAATCAGCCAATATCTTTTCCCTGCCACATTAGCATGTGCTTGCTCAGCAGTTTGCTCACCCCCTTTTCTGATTTTTTTTTAAAATAAAAATATCTGCATGAAAATTCACATACAAATGTGAATTTCTCAACATTCACTTTTAAATACGTATTTTCGCACCAACTGAAAATGACAACTGCTTTGGAAGCATGCATGCTCATGGATTGTTACATTTTGAGGTTCACATCAGTCCAGGAGCTGCAGATCTAGACGTTAATCCGCCGCGATCAAATTTCTCCAGCATCCCTCACTCACCTATGCATGTTTGTCACTGAGTTCTATAAGACCAGTAAAGGACTCAGTGCTGAAGCAGCACCTCTTTGCCACCAGGAGCTTCCGGGACTTCAAGTGAGAGCCCTGGGATTGGCATGCAGCTATGCTGTGAGCCAGCCAACTGAAGGTTGAAGAATCTATCCAGGCAGTGAAGTTATGCTCAGATCTGGACTCACCCAAGTTGGTCAGTGGACACTCCTGATCAGGAAGGATGGCAAGAAGGCCTCCTGTTCCAGTTAAGGTCCTCCTGAGCATCAATATGTCTTGGCATTGTTTGTGGTCCTGACTTCAGGCATCCTCCTCAGTCAGCTGGAGTGTGGCTCCCATCTCCTGATTCCATTCTCATTGGGACTGGTAGAGCGGAAGGCAGGGAGTCCAGTCCATGATAGGCAGAGCCAACTAATTCTCGTTTTGTCTCCATTCTCCTCTGCCATGCAACACTAAGACTAAAGAGGAGGAGGAATCTGGCAGGCATTGCCCCACCTTGGACCGATTGTGAGTCAGGAGGCAGGCAGGCAGGCAGGCAGGCAGGTGGTGGTTGTTTGGGGAAGGCTGAGGTGGGTGGGATGCTGCTCCATTCGCCCCAATGGACCAGCCTCCACCAAGCTCAGCCCTGGTGGTTTCCTGATTTCCGTGGAGGATCCGTGGGAATCAGAGAGTGCATGAGAACAATGTATTTATTGAAATCTCATTGTTCGGTTCCACAACAGAACCCTCCAGAGCAATTTAACCAACGCTCGAAAAAGCGAAGTGGTAAAAAGCAAAATGTGAAATCCCAAAACAGTCAGCTGTAAAAAAATAATAAAAAAATAGAGAGAGAAAGAAATCCAGCATAAACAAAAAGAGCAGCATGCAGCCAGAATAATAAGTTATATAACCGAAGGAGAATGCTAGATCAGAGAAGTATTTAATTGGCACCTAAGAGAAGATGCCAATCAGATGCCCTGTGGCCTGGCCAACCCTACAGAGCTCCCTCTCTTCATGCCCATCAAGAGATTTGAGCTTGGAGTAGCCCAAGCAATGAGGAAAATTCTTCCCCATTTGGGCTACACAGGCATATCCTGAGGGCATGATCCAAAGCTACATCATGGGATGGGGGATTCTCAACATAGTCCAAAGGAAAATGCAATGCAGAAGAATCCACACACTACAGTGGTGCCTCAGGTTAAGTACTTAATTCATTCCGGAGGTCCGTTCTTAACCTGAAACTGTTCTTAACCTGAAGCACCAATATACCCAGGGGTATATTGTCAGCATTGCCCCATGTCTGCAGGGGTGCAGACTGTTGGCGGGTACCCAGTCATACTGACTCTGTACAGTGGTACCTCGGGTTAAGAACTTAATTCGTTCTGGAGGTCCGTTCTTAACCTGAAACTGTTCTTAACCTGAAGCACCACTTTAGCTAATGGGTCTTCCTGCTGCTGCCGCGCCGCCGGAGCAAGATTTCTGTTCTTATCCTGAATCAAAGTTCTTAACCTGAAGCACTATTTCTGGGTTAGCGAAGTCTGTAACCTGAAGCATATGTAACCTGAAGCGTATGTAACCTGAGGTACCACTGTACTTATTAGCTATGATCAAGCCAGGGACACATTCTTCCCGCCCCCTACTGCATTAGCCCAAATATTCCTCCCTATGAAAATGGGGACCTGATTTTTTTTCATGATACCCCCCCCCCCCAGTGTGCATGTGTACATTGCTCCAAAATTTCCAGGAGCTTTTTGCTGCTTACCTTACTGGGCCTTGCCCAGAAGTGGGAAATTGTAGAGATCCTTTGCCAGGGACAGGCAGAAGACTGATGAGTGTTCACCAGGGGAAGATGGGATAGAGTGAAGAGATTACAGGTCTGTGGGGACCTATACCAGCCAAGAGGCAAGAATCAGAAGCAGGGGAAGCTTCAAAGCTGGAAGGAATGGAGGAAGAGGCAGGCTAGGCAAGTGAAGGGCCAGGTACTTCTCCACCCTCTCCCCCACCACTGTTTCCCTGAATCAGTGCATATAGCCCATCAGGGGAAAGTACATAAACTCATGCAGGAAGAATGGTGCCCAGCTGCTGCAACTGCTCCATAGAGATGGACCTGGGAATAGCTGCCTAGATGCTAGATTGGTGTGTGCAGGTCTCCAGAGCCGTAGAAACAACTGTGTTATCTGTGACAATAAAGAGTTAACTCTCTGCCATGTGCATTCCTTGGTTGGGAAGCACCCTTGACATCCTTGCACAGCTTCTAGCTGACCATACTTCCCAGAATGCCTTGGGAATGTGACATCACTCCATTCCAAGGGGTTCTGGAAAGCCTAACTGATGAGAAGTTGTGGAGAGAGAGAGAGAGAGAGAGAGAGAGAGAGAGAGAGAGAGAGAGTCTTGAGCAAATGTGATTGGTATGGAACTTTTATATTTTTTAAGATGAACAAGCAATAACCCCCCTTTGTGACTTTATAAGGTTAAAGTAAGATAAGCTGCAATCCCCTCTTGAAATTTTCAGAGATTTTTATTTCTCTGACCATAATCTTTTTTGGAGTGGTTGTTTTTCCCCCACCCACAAAATAAAATAATAAAATAAAATAAAATAAAATAGTTGGAAAAGAAATTACTTTTTTTTTTTTGCACAGCTCCATCCATCACAAATTGCTCATGCAGTGATTTATTGATTGATTGAATTTATTGATGTATATTTTTATTGAATTTATTGCTTTTGCACCTAGAGCTGTGCTCAAAGTGGCTTACAAGAAACACTCACTTACCAACATCCAAAGCATTGGGGGTGGCGGGGGGGGGCAGTTGAGAAGAAAAGTCCATTTACAAAACATATCAGTAAATTCAAATGGGACAGAAAACCAACTATCTAGCTAACACAGAAGAAATTCAATCTTACAAAAGAAATAACCTAGATCACTGGTTCCCAAGCTCTCTCTCTTTCTCCCCCACCCCGATAGACCACTTGAAAATTGCTGAGGGTCTTAGCGGACCACTTAATGAATTTCCTGCTTGCTGTAGCAAATGTAGTTCCATGGAACTCAAATTGTAACACAACAAAATGCAATAAAAGAAGCAGTGAAAAAACAATTAAAAATCAAAATTACCATTCGGTGCAATGGATCTGCCCTCCTCAATCTTCAGCCACAAATCCACACATGTGCCACAGACCACCTGAACCAAGCTGGCAGACCGATGGTGGTTCCCAAATCCTTTTAGGTTGAGATTTCTTACCCCAGTCTGTACCTGTATGGCAATGCTTTCGAGATATGAAATGGTTGGTGTTTTTATTGCTAAATTGCCTTGAGATGTTTTATAGGGAGCGATTCAGAAATGGAATAAAATAAAACCATGGAAAATGTACACACAGGCGTGCACACACATTCGCAACCCTTTGCTAGACTGGCATCTAACCAGGACAGGTCAAATAAATGATTTCTCATCACAGAATCTGAAATTGTGTGTGTGTGTCTGCGTGAATACTTGTGCAAATGGGCAATCTTGTGTGTTTCAATTCTAGCCTTCAATGGGATGAGGGTGGAGTGGAGACCCATATCTGCCACCCTAATCACCTCAGAGGGAGGAAGGGCTCTAACTGTGGTGAAATTAATCATCCCCCCCCCCAAAAAAAAAAAGAAATTTGCACACACTGTGCACCCATATGCAGAGGAGCATCCTCTCCAACCCCCATGAGATTAGCATCTAAGCAGAAGAAGCAAAATCAGAAATTTGAATTGCTTTTGGGGGCATGCGGGGGCGGGGAAGGGTCAACCTTGTGTGCTGCGATTTCATGTGTTACTGCTGGAGACATGCACTTCTTTGTTTGGCCTTAAGTGCCTGGTGCTAAATGTTCCCAGGACAAAGACGACGCACACCACACAGAGGCCTCAGCTGGTCTTGTCCATGCTGTGTCACGTGCTTGGAGAGAGATGTCACATCAGATTAGCTTCCTTCTCCAGCAGTGTGTACATCGCTGGAGCTCTTAGCTTGGCAGTTAGAGGAGGAGGGGTTGGTTCTCAAGCTACCCTGTGAGGGGAAAAAACCCCCCACATGGTAATGTGGGGCAGGGCAGGGCGACGCAGGTGGGGTAGGGCAGGCCGAGTCCTGTGACACTGGATTAGAACCCTCAACCCACAGCCTCCAGGGCTGGCTGGGCTGTCCGAACCAATCAAGGTTTCATCCCCATGCTCATTTACATGCTGCTGTCAGATTGGTCGCTGTGATGGACTGAACCATGGGCGGGTGGTAGAGGGGGAGCCAGTGTATAGGGCATCTGGGGGCAGCATCACTTTGGGCTTCTTGTCTTCAATTAGAACCGTTTTAGACAGGAAAGTGAAAACATTCATGGAAGAGGAGGAGCAGCAGTGAAAGTATAGCTGTGTTGGGTTGCATAATCATTTGGTTTTTTGCTTGTGGTTTTTTTTTTTTGGCTGGCCTCCCGTATTCACTGAGGTGCTCAGAAATTCTTTCCAGCTCCTGCTTAGAAAGGCAGCCTTTCTTGGGGTGAATCAGGCTTTCCATATGCACCCGGGTGGAGTGGTTAGTCTTCTGCGATTTCTGAGCAAAATCCTTATTCCTGAGACTCTCAAGAAGAAGCAGCATTCTGGCCCTCAAGCTGGCCAAGGTATTTCTGAAAGCATTTAGGTAATCTGTCAAAACCTCCAGTGTTCAGGCCCAGAGCTGTCTGCATGCTGTGCTATAAATAAAACACAATTCTGTGCCATGGAAAATCTGAATTCTGCAACCACCACAAATTTGCATCATTTCTCCAGCCTCTGCTAGCCATTGTGAGAGGTAAGGAGGTGTCCAGGGTCCTGAACCCCTTGCCTTACACTCTGGGCTTTTTTATAAGCTCCTTTTCCAGCATTCACTGGGCATTGCCCACTAGTATCTGAGTTTGCATTCAGAACCATGAGAACTAGCGGCATGTGCTCCTTCTGAATTTGTAGGAACAGTTATTTTCTGGAGGGCACAGACCTCTGCATAAGCCCACTTCTGGGCTGGGGGAAGGTTAGGGCAGAGGACATGAACCTTTTGGGCTGTGTGTGACGTTAACATATGAGAGTGCTGGAGGTGAAATAGTTAAACAGGTTACCCAATCAGAACCCAGGGGGTGGAGTCAGAGGGCCTATAAAACCAGCTCTGGGAGGGGCAAAAGAGGAGTTGGTTGGGAGTTGGGTGGCTGGTTGGAGTGGGAGTGAATTGGGATAGAGTCTGTGGGTAGTTTGAGTTAGTGTAACAAAATAAGCTGAGTCAGGAACAGTTGGGAACTAGGAAGAGAGGTGGTTTAGTGAGTGAGAGCAGGTAGCAGAAGTCATAGGTCTGGATAGGCAACCCATGATTGTAATGGACCGATGCCGTTTATGAAACCACACACTTGTTAAACTATAATAAATAAACAGAAGTTTATGTTCCAATTTAACCCTGACTGGACTCAGTATTGTACCAGGTAGGGCCTGGGTGGTGGCAGCGAGAAACAAAGTGGTGGCACAGGGATCAATAGATGGTGAAACATCTGGGGACCCTGTGTTGATCGCCACACTGTGGAGTTCAGAAAAGGAATCTAAAGGAAGCCACGGAAAAGTTATTCCTGAGTACAATTACAACTGTGTTTGTGGAGAATTCTGAGAGAAGTTCCAAGAATTTAAATCAGATTAGAATAATTCCCCAAGAGAGGAGTTTCACATCTCTAGTTGGCATCAGATTTCACTTAAAGCTAAGTGCATTTAAAGATTTCTGGTAAGGCACGACAGCAGTATTAAATTCAAATAAAGTAAAAGGAATTGCTCTGAGAGTAATTCTGGTTCTCAGGGTGGCACAGAGGGATCTGCAAACCTTGATACGCAAGTCCTACAAGTTTCTTTGTTTTGTTTTTGCCTCTTGGTCTGAAGGGGTGAGGCCACCACCTTGCCAAAGCGAAGCAGATCTAGATCTGTTCAGAGCCTGGATTGGAGGTCTCCTGGGAACCACATGGACTCAATTTTGGATTCCATGACAGGTGGGATATAAGTGTACAACCAGAAAGAAAATAAACTCCCAGGCCCATAATTCACTCTGCCAAGAATTTCCCAAAGCATGCCTTGGCTGCACAAGCAACTGTGGAATCTGCACATTAGTTGGGCAGTCAAGCCTGTCATGTCTATGGAAGCATGAAGGAAAGCCAGATATTAGAACACTCTCTCACACGTACACCAACAGGTCTTTGCAGCCTGGCTTTGCAGAGACTGCAGCTCTGCTTTCAGGCTGACATCTCATTAGGCACCAGATTCTGTGACTGACTCATATTTTGCATTCAACTTGCATATTTCCAGCCACATTGCAAAACACACACCATTTACGGCTATGATTTACTGACATCACAGGCACCACATTGAGCAACTGCCTCTATAGAAGCTGATGCTTATTCTTAGCTGAATGAACGAAACCCTCCTGCCTCCTCTTTGTGCGCTGCCTGATGGCATTGCATCACAATACTAGCCTCCCATCCAGGATATCGCAGAGATTTGCACACTCTCTGACAGAGCTAACTGCATTGCCTGTCCTATCCAAAAGGAGCATTCTGTAATGGGCTTCAAGGAGGGGAAAGGCCAGTCAAAATTTGCCACAAGCAGCTACTCTTACATGCTAAACAACGGGAGTTAAACTTGTTGTGCCTTATATTGACCCAACAGTTTTCATGAAACTCAGGCCCCTGGCTGCACCATTAAGTGTCGCACCACTTTAAACAGTCATGGTTTACCTCTGGGAACTGTAGTTTGTTAAGGGTGCTGATGGTTTTTACCTATCCCCCTTGCAGAGCTCTGATTCTCAGAGCTCCCAGTGAAGACAGATTGTCTGTTAAACCACTCTGGGAATTATAGCTGTCTGAGAGTATCAGAACCCTTAAAAACTACATTTCCCAGGATTCTTGGGCTGGGTGTGGGCATGGCTGTTTAAAGCGGCATACTACTGTTTTAATGTATAGTGCAGATGAGTAACAATCCACATTAGATAGACTGGGGCCAAAGAACATAATACAGTGGTACCTTACAGACACTTCAGGTTACAGATGCTTCAGGTTACAGACTCAGCTAACCCAGAAATAGTACCTCGGGTTAAGAACTTTGCTTCAGGATGTGAACAGAAATCACAAAGCTGCGGCGCAGCGGCAGCAGGAGGCCCCATTAGCTAAAGTGGTGCTTCAGATTAAGAACAGTTTCAGGTTAAGAATGGACCTCCAGAATGAATTAAGTTCTTAACCCGAGGTACCACTGTACTTTAACACCATTCCCTATTGAGTCCAGAGATCTATATTTACACACTCCTCATCCCATTTACCCCCCCCCCCCCAATTCTTCCATGGAAATTGCAGCAAACAGTGAAAGAGATGGTAGTAGCAATCTGGAGAGACTCCCTCCCCAAAAGCACCACTGAACTTACTTACATTTTATTATGCTGTTTAGCAGAACCCCAGAGCTTGTAATAAAGTCTTAAGGAAGTGGAAGCCACATGATTTTTATTGACCTCCACGCCCCCCCCCCCGTGGGCTCCTATATTAGTGGAAGCGCCTATAACAATGAAAAGAGAAATATTTCCCCCTAACTTCTCCCCTGCCATCTTCTGTGAGCAGAATTATTGAGTGATTGTTTCCTGAGCTACAATGATCACAAGGTGATATGAGGGCATCAGGAGCTAAGACCATGTGAGAGAAAGATGCAATCTGTCCTTGGTACCATCCTGAAGCCCAGTGCCAATGGCCCGGTGGTTGGGTAGGCTCTCAGCTCAAGTTGAAATCTCAGATAAGCTATTTGGCTAACTATATTTCAAACATCTGTGGCTTGCTCTTCTGTGAAAGGAAGGCCCAAGATTGGCTTACACACAATCAGTTAAAACGTGACAGTTCCTGCCCACGGGCTTACAATTTAAAAGACATGACAAACAAGGGAAATGTGTTGGGGACAGAAGGGGGGAGGTATGCAAACCCAGGAATCAATTCTTAAATAGTAGTTCTTACAATGAGAGTGTGCTGGTCCCGGGGGGGGGGGGTTACCGTGTGGCGTGGTCTGAGTCCGGTCCTGGGTCGAGGGTCTGGAGGCTGTCTGTCAAGGGTGAAGCGGGGTCCAAGGCAAGGTGCCGGGCGTGGTCAGGAACTCCAGAAGAGCGGGTCAGGGTGCTGGCAGGAACAGGTTTCCAGCAATGTTGCTCCCGCAACCTGGGACTGGGCCGACTGGCCTTTATCTCTTCTGGGGCCTAGGGCGGTCCTGGCCCACAGATGACTCGCCCCTCCTGGCCTTAAGGTGAGCACTCCTCCTGGTAGAACTTAGTTCCCTCCGCCTCTCTGCCCTGAGCCTCTGCAGCTCAGGAGAGGCTGGAGGGTTACTGGACCTAGAGGTAGCCTCACCTTCCCCTGACAGGGCTGGGAGAAGAGCACCTGCAGGCAATGGGTCCTCAATCACCCCCAGAGCCAGAGTGGATTCATCTGATGTCTGCTCCTGAGGATCCGGCACAGGTGTGGGCCCTTCAGATTGAAGGCCCTGCCCCGGCTTAGCCGGCCCTGGAGGCGGGGACTCCTGTGCAGGCTGGGATTCCTCCGGTTCAGCTTCTGAATCAGATTCCCAGGCCATCACAGAGAGTCAATGTGGACCTGGACCTGGGAAACCATAATTTAAATCCCCACTGAGCCATGAAGTTCCCTGGGTTCTTTTGGACAAGTCACTGCCTAGCCTACCTCAAAGGGCTGTTGTGTAGATTGAATGTGGAGGGAAAGAATAATGTACACCACCTTGAACTTCTGGGGGGGAAAAGGGGGATATAAATGCAACAAATAAATAAATAACAAATAAATAATGGCATAGAAATAGTTCAGGGGTACAAAGTACCCGATGGAGCTGGTATTTCAGCAAAGCTGATGGAACGAGGCATGAGTCGGCATCACAACTGGTGGAGCATTGGCTAATTGGTCTGAAACCAGTTAGTGTAAAGAGGTATGGTTAACTATCCCCAGTGGCTCCCCCCTTGTATGTGATCCTTCCTGTGTATGCTGATTCCTCGATGTAAGAAGACTGCTTTATAATGATGCAAGACAGCAACTGGAATAAAGCCCTACTTGAAACACAGCTTGACTCCTGAGTACTTCGTGGGGTACTTTCCATCAGTCCGAATATCTCGACACGCTGCAGTTTGTTTTTGCATTGTCCTGTGTGGTATGGCCATTCCTTCCAGGGTCACCCGCTGATAGTGCCTCTGCCCCATGGTGGTATTATACTGCCATCTGTATTGTTTAAGGTAGTTCTCAGCAGGCAGGCAGGCAGGTTCATGGTCGTGGCATAAGTTGCATTTGATACCTGCTGCATCAGACAACTAGCACATCTTCAGAGACTCCATGAACAATTCATAGAGGATTGTAATATAATATAGCCCAGCAAGTGACCTCTGTTGTCTAGATAGGAAGGAAGAGGTTGGCATAAACGGAGCCTTGTTTTACAACTAGCATGGGGTTTGCTTTCTGATTCAGCACCATGGTCAGCTCCATTCTGTTCACCCCTGTGTGCTGTTACAATTTCCTATGCAGCTTTTTGCCCCACTAGCATTTTGTGAGGCTACCCCGGAGGGACTGCTGAAAAAATCTAAAAGTTGGAAGCCATTAGATTAACTATTGTATGTGTGTTTTGTGCTGAGCTATCACTATCTGCCCCTTTTTTGGGGCTCCATGCCATCTTCTGCAGAATTTTATGACTTAAAGAAAACTGTACCAGAGAATATGTGTGTGTCTGTGTGCGCGCGCACACACACTTTTTTATCACTGAAATACTCAGAGTAGGGTGAACTGCTATGTTCCAGTTTTCCTCTTCCCTGCTGCTGTCCTGGATCCTCAAAGGAGATATTCTACCTCATAAGTATATGGGATCCGCAGCAGGCAACCATCTCATTAGACAAACAGCTCCGCTAAGAGAGGGAGATGTGGATGTTTCAAGTAGAGAAAACTTTGCCTGGCAGAAGTAAAGCTATGTAATATTCATGCAAATTTAGAGGAAGAAGAGTTTTCTGATGGATCCGCTTGAAGCTCATTTAGTCTAGCCTCCAGTTTCCCACCAGTGGCCAACAAATGTCTGTGGTCAGCCCCCAAACAGAACCTGAAGGCAACAGCCCTCTTCCAGCAACTAGTATTCAGTGATGTGCTGTCAGATAGATAATTTAATTTCTATACCACTTAATCTATTAAAAATATATCCAAGCGGTGTGCAAAAAAGTGAAGCAACAACAGACAACTTAATCAAAATATTACAAAAATACACCGTTACATAGAAAAATGTTACATGAATACAAAGTTGCTAATCAATGCCAATTCATTTTATTTCTGACATGCCCTCTCTTCTCAGTCTCTGGTTCTCACCCAGGGCCCAAGCACACTCTCAGCTCACCCAGAAAAGTCTCACAATGAGAAGAGTTCTTGGAAACAGCAGACAACACCCTGATCTCTCACTCTAGACTTGCTTTTTGTGGGCAGGCTCAAGGTGGATGGTACTTCCTTGAGCTGTCCCATTCAGCTTCACTCTCCACATCTAGTTCTGGGTGCAGCAGGTTTGCTTAGTTTCCTAGAGGGGCCAGAAGATGGGAAAAGGGCCCCCCTCCACTCACAGCTCTTTCTTCACCCTCTCCTCTTCCTTCAGCTGCTTCCTTCACTCTTCTTCCTCCTACAGCAATAGACACTAAAAACAAAGTCATCTCACAGGACTGGACTCTTATGTAGTCAAAACATAAGAATCCACATACATGCAAGACAGAGAGAGGGCAGACTTGGAGATGCTGCAAGCTTTGCAGAAGTACTGCAAGATAGGTTTTAAAGGGAGGGGACATCTCAAAGCTTCCAAATGAGGACTGATCATACTCAACAGGCAGGGAATGTTGACTGACTGTTGGAAGGGGGAGCGGAAAACCGGTGGGAGAGATGGAATGGAATATACTGATGAGGTGGATTTGTTGCAGGTGTTGCAGGGCTGTAGCTTAGTGGTTAATGCATCTATTTTGCATGCAGAAGGTCCCAGGATCAGTCCCTAGCATGCCCAGGTAGGGATAGAAATGCCCCCTCTCTGAAACCCTGGAAAACCACTGCCACTCAGTGCAGATAATAAGGTGCTAGATGGACTAATGGTCTAACTTGCTATCAAGGCACTTCCTATGTTATGGATAATAGCCATTGATAGACCTCCCTTCCAAGACAGTGGCTATCATGTTTAGGCTGAGGTAGCCCTGGAGGCTTGACAAATGTTCAGCTCCAGTCTATGAGGTGGTGTCTACCAGGACAAATCTAATGCAAGGTTGCAGTTCTAGTGGGCAACAACATATATGGAACAGTTCACACATCACACTGCAGCAAACCCAGGTTTGAGAAGATGAATTTACAGTGGATGGCTCATTATGTGACACCAAATTTGCTCTGTATAAAAAAGGAATTAGAAAACAGGCTTCCAAAAATAGCAACACTATGCACAATAGGACCATAAAAATTACATAGAAGAAGAGACGTGCAGAATGTTCACTCGGTAGAACAAAGCAAGCATTCATCACTACGGTAGATCGATCACAAACCCTAGTCACGGCACGGCAAATAAAATACATGAGCCTCATTCCATAGTAAATGTGCTCCAATCAAAAGAAATATAATTTAAAGTTGGATAAAATTCTAAATTAAGGCTTGACTTACGTTCTCAAATCAGGAAGATGAAGAGCCTTGGGTTTCCCGCATCGTTAATCTCTCCAGCTGTTGTGTGTGCCTCGTTTAAAGTTCAAGGCAGAAGCTTTCAGGGGAAAAAAGAAAAAGATTCAGAGTTTCAAAAGTAAGGGGTGCTTTGGGAAGCTGTGGAAATTGACGAAAAGCACTTGGAACCATCTCTTTAGTCACAAATGCAAGTAGGACTGGGAGGAAAGGGTTGAGGTGGCATTTTGATGCAAACCTCCTTAATTCAGCCATTGAAAGCCTGAACCAGGCCCAGGTATCTGGTCTGCCTTCTATGTGTTAGTCTGGGGATCACAATTTCCCCCAGCCCGAGAGCTGCATTGTCTTCTGGGAAACTTCCTCTCAGTCACATGCTAGTGGTGGGCCTAGAAGCAAAAGCGGTTGGAACAACCAATGTCAATTTTACCTTTGTACAGAAGGCTAGTTTTTATACACACTCACAAAACCCCTCTCTATCCACCATGTAGACCAGTAAGAGGCATTCTCAGAATTCAAGGAGGTGTCTCAGCCAGGCAAAAACACCCTGAGGGAGGTGGCATGTAGTCAGTGGATTGTGGAGAATAGGCTAGACACCTAAATTATCCTGGTGGAGTATTAAAGTATTAAAGCCTGGCGCCTCCTTCCCTAAGCCCAGGAAGCTTCTGCCCAGCTTAGCGAGGGAGGTGTGATACTCATGCACAACATCCCAATTGCCCATGCAAGCTGGCACCTCTGGCCCTAACTGTTCCCCTACAAAAAAATTCCACCGCACACCACTGCCTGAGGTCCTCTGAGGGGGTGCATTTCAAGGGCTATATAGAGGCCCAGAGGGCCACATTTGGCCCCTGAGTCTGAGGTTTCCCACCCCTGTGTTAGTCTCCTAAAATATTTTCTCGTGGCATGGGAAGCAGATGACCTTTGCAGGCAAATAAGGGAGTTAACTGCAATATGTAGTGATGTGCCTTCATTGACCCAGTTTAATAAAAAAATAAAGAACATACAGCTTCTTTGTGGGCACAGAACAAAGGCCCATCAAATTCAGCATTCAGTTGCCAGGAATAGCTGGCAGCCACAGTACGTTATGCTATTCCTGGGAATTTAAGGGAGGCAGCGTTCATGCCTCTTTCCTCCAGAAAACCCTGGACTGGTTCACACATGTGGCAGATTTCCCTCTACACTTGCTAGCTGGCAGATGAATGTGTGAAGTGACTTGACTATGGGAGAAAAAGGCATGTTGCATAAGAGGCAATATGAGAGTTCCATCTGTGCTGCTAGATCTGTGGCTTTATTTATTCATTTATTTATTTGTATTTCCATCCTGCCAACATGGTGCCACTTCTCCTTCCACCACCCCTTTAGGGCATTTCTCAGCGAGACAAACAACAGCCATGCAAAACAATACAAATAAACTTAAAGTGCGATATTAAAAAAATCCAATTAAAATCAGCATCATTATCCTTTAAAATGAAAACCCAAATTATACAAAAACGGAATCTGTTTTCAAACATCAAACTGCTTTAAAGTGGCAACTCACAAGCAGCAGATGAAATATGCTCCATTTAATTCAGGGATGGGCCCCTGCAGGCGTTTTTGGAATCCATCGGCACGGCCAATGGTCAGGGATGGTGGGAGCCAGAAAACAATCCAACAACATCTAGAGGGCCACAGGTACCCCATCCCTGGCTTAGATTAAAATAAAAATCCAAATGGAGGGTGAAATGAAAAAAAAAAAGTTTCATTACTAATTTCTGAAAGGTGAAACAGCCTGACAAGCTTCTCTGGGGTGAGAATTTCAAAGAACAGTTAAGTAAGGTGCTCCCATCAGTTGCTATCAATCAGGCTCCCACTTTTCTAACTGAAGGCTCTAAGCAGTCTTTAAGGGCAGCCCCACATATAGCATATCACAGTAGTCCAGCCTTCAGGTTTCCAAGCGTGTGTCACTGCGGTGAGGTCAGCATTCTCCAGTATAGGTGTGGGAATCATGGGAGTTGCAGTTCAGCAACATTGGGAGGCAGTGATGGCCACCTACTGCCAGGCGTCAGGGAATCCAATCCTCCCATGGTAGGCTGCCAGGAATAGATAGACAAGGAGAGTTCTTACCAAAGCGTTTTATTCAATATTCACAGAGTGAAGCTTAGAAATGCAGCCTCTTGGAGTAATGGCATTGCTCTGAGTAATCTCCATCCCCTTCTCTCCTCAGTCGTTAACAGCACCACCCACCTTACGGTGGCTGCTTAGGGCCATTTGCCTCCAAGCCCTTTGCTCTCCTACTTTCAATGGTCGCTGGATTCTGGGAGAACGGGGGTCTGGAATGCTTTCTAGTGATAACGTGACAGCCAGCTGCTCTGGCTCTGCTTCCCCCTTCTTCTTCCATTATTTCCTAACTTTGCCCCTCATCTACCTCTGAGCTGTGACCTTCCTTAAACCACTGTTGTAAATCTGTACTGTCTTCCTCTAGAAGGTTCAGGAGGGGGAGGCAGTCTCCAGCATTCCTCCTCTGCCCAGTCCCTGATGCCTACTTGGATGACTTTATAAGAGGATTGGACAAATTCATGGAAGTTAAGTCCAAGGCTATGCTCTCCCCTCATGGTTGGAGGCTGGGTATCACAAGTGGGGATAGTGCTCTTGTGCTCATTTCATAGTTGTGGGTTTCCCACATACATCTGGTTGTCCATCGTGAGAACAGGATGCTGGACAAGATGGTCTTCTGCCCTGGTGCAGCAGGCTCTCCTTTCATACTTACACTGCATGCCCATGTTCAATTTCTGCAAAGCTGAACCTCTGCTGCTTCATTTCATTTCTGCATAAGTATCGCAATGCAGGGATGCCTTATACTTGAATGACTCTGATGAAATCTTTTTTTCTGTAGAGCTATCCAAATTCCATTCAACTTGATCTTGATTCTTAATTATATCATTTGAACTCCTTCCAAGCTAATCTACTGAAACTTCGAACTCCCGAATCATCTAAGGAGACGTCTTTGCCAACCTTTTGATCCCTTTTGCTGATACAACTCTGTTTGAAGTATTTAATAGCATCATGCTTCTCATCGGAAGATAAAGATGCTAGATTTCAGTATAAGCTATAAGTACATGACTGTGCTGAGATGGGGGCCTGAGGACTATCCATTTCTCCTCTAGGAAGAACCATTATTCCAGAGTGATGGAGCCAGGGTACCTTTCACTGCACCAAATGTCAATACACCTATATAAGATTTACATTTAGAATGCACATAATAATACTGGGTGTTGTGGGAGGAGTTATTGTTATTGTTTATTTGTTATTGGTTTGGTATATATTTCTGTATTTTTATATTGTAAACCACCCTGTCATCTTTAGAAGAAGGGCGGTATAGAAATTTAAATAACAACACAGCAGCAGAAGCAGCAGCAATAATAATGGTTTTAGAAAGCAGTGGTAGGGAAACTTTGGTCTTAGAAGTGAGTCCAGCATCCTATTTGCCCAGTGGCCAAAAAGATGCTCATGTGAAGCCTACAAGAAGGACAAAGTGTTCTCCTCATTTGTGTTTCCTAGCAACTGGCATTCAGAGGCTAGATCAGGTCCATCTAGTCTGATCCAGCACAGTTTTTCTTATGTTCTTATATTTGGTCTGCAGGCCTGAGCTTTCCTATCCTACCATTCCTTGTAGTACACACACTTTATAAAAGCCACACTTCACCAAACTCCTGTCCATGCCTTCATCTGTCCCCACTGCCCCCCCACTTGTGGTACCCACAAAGCAGGTTGCTTCAATCTGGAGCATGGAATGGCCTGATTGCTGATGTACGTGAGGTTCTTCCAGCGCTCTACATAAGGATACAAGAATCCTGGGTCAGAACACAGGCCCATCTAATCTAACACTGGCCAATCCTGCACTGCTCAATCATATTCCAGCCACCAGAGGTCCACAAACAGGACAGCAACCCTCCTCTGCTGTTGCTCCCTAGCAAATGCTATTCACAGGTAGAATGCCTCTGTACAGGGAAGCTCCACCTGGCCATTGTGGTGGCCACTAGACCTCTCTTACACCACAAATTTGCCTAATCCCCTTTGAAATCCATCCGAAGGAGTGGAGATCATCACACTATCCTTTGGCAGCAGATTAGTTAAATTAACAATGTGTTGTTTGAAGAAATGATTTATTTTTGTCTGCACAGACTGTCCTGCCAATCTATTAATGTCCAATGACCCAGACTTCTCTTATCACAAGGCTTGAAAACTCACTTTTTAAAACAAAAAAACCCTGCTTTATGCATGCTAGCTATTCTTTCTCCTTGGGAGAAATAATCACAGCCCAGCGGACTGGATGCACCTTCCTCAGCAACAGGGTGGGGGGCAGGAAGAATCTGCTCTCATCTCCACACTTGCAATCATGGCTCTGAACCCTTTTAATCATCCCATTCTTTGTACTACAAGCAGGGCCCGCCTGATCAATCGGAACTTTGAGGTTTTGTTATAAAAATGTAAATGGATGTGCTAGCTAAATAAACCTTTTCTTCCGCGGCTAAATGCCGACTCTCCCTCGCCCGTTCTCTCGCTCGCTCGCAGATGCAGACAAAAGCACGGGGGGCGCCTGATAACACTTGGCAAGATCCAGACTCCGCATCGCCGTTTTGGCGGGCAAGCCCCACACTCGCCAAGCCTGCCCCCCATGATCTGATTGCTGTTTTCGTGTGCCCACATCCTCCTTTCCAAAGCGCGCCATTCTTTCTAGACGCAGAGTTCTGATTCAGTAAGGGACGGGAGGGAAAAGGAGATGGAAGTCTCCCTTGATTATGCTTCTAAAAATAAGAGATGAGGCTGGTGGCACAAATGTTGTTTTCAAGGAAACATCTTCCTTTCCTTCCCCTCCAGCCCCCTCGTTTGCTAACGACGTCTTAATTGCATCAGATGTGAACGCTGAAGGAAGAAAAAAGGGGAAAAAAAGTTATTTTTAAAAAAGAACTGAGATGGTGCAGAGCAGAATATTTACTCGTGACAAGTAAATTCTCTTAAACTCCCTGTCTTGTTACCAATAAATCAGGAAAAAAGAGGAAGGGATGGGTGTGGCTTCACCAATCTTGAACCTTGGTATGTCCTTTTGTCTTGGATCTTGATCCAACTAAAGGGACCATCCTGTGTCTAGATAACCACATATCAGGCTGTTGTTGTTGTTGTTGTTGTTGTTGTGTGTGTGTGTGTGTGTGTGAGAGAGAGAGAGAGAGAGAGAGAGAGAGAGAGAGAGAGAAGAAGAAGAAGAAGAAGAAGAAGAAGAAGAAGATAGAATCCTCCTCCACACCAAAAGAAAAATCCCTTTGCATAAAGAACTGGCACGTCTTCTTGATATGCTATTTCCTTGTGTGCAGGGATTATATGATCTGCCCATATACATAAAAATGTAAGGTGGTCATCACACAGAATCCAGTGGAGGATTTGCATGAAGTCAGGGAGGGAGAAGGGAGCAAAAGAGAATGAGGTTTTAAAATTGTGGTTTTAAACAACAGCAGAGGTCTGAATAAAGCAGGGATGGAAGGACACACAGGGACTGGAAAGCAACGTACTGAGGGGTGGCAGCCCTGTGTATGCGTGTCTGTCTGTCTGTCTGTCTGTCTGTCTGTCTGTATATACATCCTGACATGTGAGACCTTACCAGCATTCCAAGATGGTCCATTCAAGAAACACCCTTACCTAGAGTTACAAGAAAACGGGCTCTTGACATTTTCCACCCTATATGTGTGCAGAAAAACTTGTTGTTGTTGTTGTTTAGTCATTTAGTCATGTCCAACTCTTCGTGACCCAAACTAGTAGGGGTCTAATTCACTGAATTTCACCAAGGGGTGGAGAAATTCTGCAAGAGTTTCTCACAGGTGGGCTCAACAGTAACCGTGATTGTAGCACAACTCCCTTCTCCCTCCTACCCCTTATAAAAATTGGCATTGCCAGTTGGGCAGGGGCAGCAACACTGTCGGCAGCTTGCCCATCATTTTGCACCAGCTACAGTGCCCTGGACCTACAATTATTTCAGGGCACAGGTGGGGTTGCAGAGAAGGAGGGAAGAATTCTGGCTGCCACTTAAAATGGTGGGAGATATTTGAGGGAAATTATGTAAATTGTCCTTTTTTCTTCCGGCGGGGTTGGGTGGGGAGGAAATCTCAGAAATGTTCCATGAAAAATATATGCTGATGAATTTCATCTCAGCCCTTGTTTTACCATCTCATCTGCAGTTTATAAACAATTGGAATTGGTCTATTGCAAGTATCAAAAGAGAAAAAAGGAGAGGGTAACATGAGCTGCAGAGAGTAATGTGAGCAATGCAGACAGTTCTGTGCCCCAAAGAACTTGCAGTATAAAGTTCCAGGGCAGAAAGGGAATGCAAAGTTTAGAGCATGGGATGAACATCAGCCAATAGCTGAGCTTGGAATTTTCAGATTTTTTTTTGTCACTAGTATGATTGCTGAATCAGCAAGGGAGCTTGTCTGCATTCCGAGCAAGGAACTGAGTGGAACAGGTGCTTGTTATTTATTTCCATTTATTTTTTTAAAATGCATACCCTGCTTTTCATCACCTGGGTCTCAAAGCAGCTGACAACGATAGAAATATGCAATATACACAACTCACGCCCAAACTGAATCTCATAAAATTTGAAACCTCAGAAAATTAAAAACTCAGAAATTTAAACAAAGGATATCAAGAACGTTTGTAAAGCATCATGAGCCAAAGACCTCTCAAAATAAGATGGAGTTAACCAGGTGCCTGAAACTTGGGTCTGCAACACTGAAGGTATGATGTCTCACTGATGCAAAATTATGCTCCTGTTCCATGGGGGACCACTAATAGTGATTTGCAGTGTAAACCGCCCCATGATCCTCAGACGAAGGGCGGTATAGAAATTTAATTACAGTGGTACCTCTGGTTACGAACTTAATTAATTTCAGAGGTCCATTCTTAAGCTGAAACCGTTCTGATCCTGAGGCGTGCTTTCGCTAATGGGGCCTTCCGCTGCGAGCACACCAGGGGCACGCGACTTCCATTCGCATCCTGGGGCAAAGTTCACAACCAGAAGCAGCTACTTCTGGGTTAGTGGAGCTCGTAACCAGAAGCGTTTGCAACCAGAGGTACCACTGTAATAATAATAGTGCTCCCTTGGATGATCTCAGTAGGATGGACAGGGTCAATCAAACCTTCACATATCCTGGGCCTTAAGGGATTCAGGGATTAAAACAAGAACCTTGAATGTGGCCCGGCAGCAGATGGGAAATCACAAGAGTAACTTCAACCCTACTGTCATGTGTTGGTGGCCGTGTGTTCCCATCATTAGTCTAACTGTACCTGAAGCTTCCAGACCAGTAACAGAAGGGCAGAAACTGGGAGTTCTCACACACACCCTGCAGCCCCTTACAAGTAGTGGAGAGGCCAGCAGGGAAG
This sequence comes from Podarcis bocagei, assembly GCF_964188305.1. Lineage (NCBI taxonomy): Eukaryota > Metazoa > Chordata > Lepidosauria > Squamata > Lacertidae > Podarcis > Podarcis bocagei. The sequence goes on from NC_138141.1 coordinate 22,522,001, forward strand.
ACAATGTGCCTCTTAAGAACCAGGAGTACTTCTGGGTGGTTGGGCTAATTTCTCTTTTTGGAAACTTGTCTCATGAAATGTGTGGTTAAGATTCCCAAGTGACCAAGAGTCAGGAAAGACCTAGCTCACTCTTGTGGATTTGAAAGCAGCTTGAGATGCAGAAATTTGCTGCAGAAAAGAGAGGAACCGAATAGCTTGCATCAAAGTACTGTTTAAAGGCACAGCTGCAGTGGTTGGGTGGGACGTTGGCATCATACCCCATATCTACCCACTTGACGGCTTCAGTCTGCAGAGCTGGTACTATTACAGGTGCTCATAATACCCCAGCACCTACATGTTGGAACTCTTTGCCTATTGACATCAGGCATGTGCCTTCACTGTACTCTTTTTAGCACCTGCTTAAAGGCATTTTTGTTTATATAAGCCTACCCAAATGTGTAGAGCTGGACCATAAAGAAGGCTGATCACCGAAGAATTGATGCTTTTGAATTCTGGTGCTGGAGGAGACTCTTGAGAGTCCCATGGACTGCAAGAACATCAAACCTCTCCATTCTTAAGGAAATCAGCCCTGAGTGCTCACTGGAAGGACAGATCCTGAAGCTGAGGCTCCAATACTTTGGCCACCTCATGAGAAGAGAAGACTCCCTGGAAAATACACTGATGTTGGGAAAGATGGAGAGCACAAGGAGAAGGGGAAGACAGAGGATGAGATAGTTGGACAGTGTTCTTGAAGCTACCAGCATGAGTTTGACCAAACTGCGGGAGGCAGTGGAAGACAGGTGTGCCTGGCATGCTCTGGACCATGGGGTCATGAAGAGTCGGACACGACTAAACGACTAAACAACAACAACCCAAATGTGTAGAATGTTTTAATCAGTTTTTAGTCATTTTAAACTGCTTTCATTGATAATTTTATTGTTTCATTCTCTTTGTAAACCACTTTGAGGGATTATTATTATTATTACAATCAAGTAGTGCAAAAAATAAAATAAAATGATAAAGCTTATGTTTTTTTACATTTTTCAATCGCAGCAGCAGTAGCTAAGTGGCAGCCCATTTTTGTTGCTCTATAATATTCTTTTATTGAAATCATTGATTATATACACTAATTATACGGTGGGGAGGAGAGAGGGAGAAAGAAGAGGAACAACGATGGTTGTATCAATTAGCCCTGACAAGCCAATGGCTGCAGACTTTTGCACTGAATATTCTGTTAGCACAGTGTAGGATTTCTACTGGGAGAATTCAGCTTCCTTATTGTAATGCTGGCCAAGGTTTTTCTGGCTACACAATTCATGCGCGCATGAAACGTTTGGTTTTGATTCAGTTCCTCTAAGTTGCTGCAGAGAGGTCGGGGACGATCCCTGTTGGGGGTGAGAAGAAAGGGTTTCTCGCTTATTAAATTTTCCATCTGCTTGGACCATCTCTGCCTTTTCCAGCTTCCTGGGAATCTGACTCAAATGAGGCCAAGAGGCGTCTTGGGGGAAGTTGACAGCTTTACTGGCTCCCCCCCCCCAAAAAAAAAAAAACAACGCTTGCTGTATTTTGCTGATGAGTCACTCAAATCCTCCCATCCCACTGATCAGGAGGCTGCTGAGCTGCACATCCCTGCCGCCTTGCCAAGGGCACCAAGTGTGCGGGAATCTGCCAATGTAGCACAACGACATGCACAGGGAGACTCCTCTGGCATCGTGCAAGTCAAATGCAAAGAGAACGTCAGAAGGAGAGCTCGGCTGGATCATCCCAGAGGCCCATCTCCTCCAGAGTCCTGCTTCCTCTGCTCTAAAAAGGGGAAAGGGATGGTTTATAGCTTAGACAGATTTGGGAAAAGGCAGTTTCATGGAAGAGAAGTGGGCTCTGGATAGCTATTGGCTGTCATAACTAAATGGAGCGTCCATGTTCAGAGGCAGAATATATCTGCATTCCAGGTTTGGGAAACAAACCAAGAGAAAAAGTCTTCATGGTCATGCCTTGTTTGTGAGAACCTAAAGACATAAGTAGAGCCTGTTAGATCAGGCCAATAGCCCGTCTAGTACAGCATCCTTTTCTCACAATGGTTGACCAGATAGATGCCTGTGAGCAGGACCTGAATTTTCATTCATCACTCTCATCATTGGTGATTCCCAACAACTGGCATTCAGAACCATTACTGCCTCCGACAATGGAGGCAATATGCAGCCGTTGTTGCCAGCAGCCATTGGCAGCCTTTATTGTTAAGTTGTGGGTGAACATATCAGACAACACAGAGATTCTTCAAACAGCTCTTGTTTATTCAGAGGCCAGAACAGAACTGAACTGAAGGGCTCAGTCAGCCTGCTTATATAGAGCTCCAGTATAACGTTACTGTAGAAACTTTCTAAAACTATCCAATCACTGAACGTCACTTTTGATCCTTCATTTGCATAACTATCTACAGTATCCCACTGCTGGCCCAGGGTGAGAACTTCAGTACATAACATTTATCTTCCATGAATTTGTCCAATCCTCTTTTAAAGTCACCTGGGTTGGTGGCTATCACTGCCTCCTGTATGAGGGAGTTCCATAGTCTAACCATGCCCTGCATATATCTGTCCCAAATCTTCCAACATTCAGCTTCATTTGGACTTCCACAAGTTCCAGTGCTATGAGAAAGGGAGAAAAACTTTCCTCTGTCAACTTTCTCCATACCTTCCATAATTGTATTAATTTTTATTATGTCATCTGTTACTCACCTAAAAAGTTGCAGATGCTGCAACCTTTCTTCATAGGGAAGCCAGGCCACCCCTTGATGATTTGGGTTGCCCTTTTCTGAACCTTTTCCAATTCTACAATATCTTTTTTGAGGTTAGCTCTGTGGAGTGTCTGGATGGTTGTTGCTGGAAATAGATGTTTGGCTACTTGGGCATCATTGGCTCTTGCCAGGAACACTGGTGATCTTAGGCAGGGGTAGGGTAAAAGATGCAGGATGCATTTGACCACATGCTCAGAGGCACTCTTGTCCTTAGCTCACTAATTCTAGCTCTGGCATTGGAAAAGATGTTGCAAAGCCATTGAACTTCATTCAGAACAGTTGCTGACCATCCAAAACTCAAAGAGGCTCTGCACACAAGCAGATATTGCCCCTGTGTAATGGCTCGCAGCATAGGGCCATCACTTTCCAGAGGCCAGACTGATTCTAGGCCCCTTCCCCACAGCTCAAGCAAGAGTGTATCGCCATGCAACACCAGCTCATTCCTCAATACATCCACTGAACCTCTCTCCCCCCCCCCCACCGGCAAGAATGACAGGCAGCTCCAGCTCTCCAGGAGATGGTTAGAGAAACTAATTGAACCCGCAAAAAGTGCTGACGAAGTCAACCTCTGTCCTCTCTGCTTGTAATTGCTATTGACCCGCTGCTCCACTGCCTGGAGGTGCTCAGCATCCCAACACCCAGTTGGGCAAGGTTCCCTCCTCTCCTCTCCTGCCAGGTGCTTAGTATAGCTGTATGCGCCGGCTTTTCTCAAGCTCCATCAATGTCCCTCAGATGGCTGCTCCAAATCCGTGCTGAAGCAGAAAGGAGAGGTGGAAAAGGCTCTGTGGGACAGCCAAGCCACTCTGCAAAGATCCGATAGCTGGGCCTGCAAAATGTTCTGCACGTTAAGCAGGTTTCGGAAAAGGGGTAATCAAAAAAACAAACAAAAAAGTATACAGTTTTGCTGCCTTATTGATAGCAATTCGATAGGGAGGAATTAGCTGAAGGGGAGGATTGTGCTGAAACTGAAAAATAAAATAGATACATTGCTAGGGTTGGCTACAGTTTCCCAGCTGATTGGATTTTTTTTTATTCCAAGACTAGACTTCTGCAAAACCAGCAAGAGGAGTTGGATCAAGCCCTCTACTCTTAGTTCCAATAAGGGCTAGGACTCTAGATCACCTAATTCTCTCCACTGGCATTACCACTAGTCCTGGATGCATGAGGACCAGGGAAGACTGTCAGAAGAGTCCCACTGGATCAGACCAAAGGCACATCCAATACAGCATCCTATTGTCAACAAGGCCAGCCAGATATCTTCACCCAGTGCACAGATAAACTATGGAATGTGTGATCTTGGTGAAGGCCACCCATTTAGATGGCTTTAAAAGAGGATAAGGCAAAGGGGTGTGGTCTAGGGGAGAGTCCCAAGGGCTAGATAGAGTAGACTTGAGGGGCCCATATTTCACCCCCAGACCTGAGGTCTTCCCTCTCTGCTGTAGGCTGATCAAGATAGATATTAGAAAGAATTGGGGAGGGGCACACTTTCTCTGGCAACAGCTCATTTCTGCACAGGAAGCAGGTTAAAGAACAACTCAAAGTACAAGCTGAAGAGTTTCAGGAGTGGAAGGAAGCATTCCTAGGGAACACTAAACAAGGAGCTGAAAGCTAGAGCATTGGCCAATTTACATGACAGTTAATCCATTTTCTATAGCCTACATATAATGGGTGTTTTGACACATCATATGTTCATTTCAACACACACACATGATTTCCTTAAACATAAAAAATATACCCCACCACTTCTAATTTTTCAGCATAGCTAGTCACTCATTTGCATAATTCCCCAAGACTTTTCAGCAGTTAATGATAGGTACTTCAACTAATTTCCATTTCCTTGCAATACCGAATCTCACAGCTGTAATTAGGTTTTCTCCTGATTCTGTATGAATACTATTAATGTGGTCTTTTAAAACGGACCTAAAAGAGATAGGAGATGAGACAGGGAGATCATATCGTTTTTATTTTAGAAATATTATTAATTTAGTTCCAAAATGATTTAATTTTATCACACTCCCACCAGATGTTCATCATATCAGGCCAATCGTAACCACAATTCTCTATTTTTAAAATACACTTTCCTGGTTCTGTGTGGCTGTAACACCATCTGCACATCATCTTGCAGAAATGTGCAGATATTGAATTCTTGGGGCCATGAACATGCACATACTTCCAATCTTCACCCACAAATGCTGCCATTCTCTCTCCCCCCTCCACATTCCAATTTATATATTATTGCCATGTGAATTGCACATTTCAGGTAAAGCACCTGTAGTTGCCCTGGGGATGCCAGCAGAGCTTGCTTCAGCTGCCTGTAATGCTCACCTTAAAGAAGATGAGAGCACTATGAGGTTCTGAATTCTGGCTTAGATTAAAATCCGCATCCTGGGGAAGAGCCCCCAGTCTACCTACCAAGTGGAGAAAATGATTTTGTGCTCAGGTCCTGTTCACAGGGTCATACCCTCCAACATTTCTCTGATGAAAATAGGGATGTCCTGTTCCATTGTTGTTGTTGTTGTTGCGGCAAAAGAAGGAGATCCCCGGCCATGCCTGCGTTAAATGGAGCAGGCCACGCCCCCGATACCAGCCGATTGGCTGGCCAGGGGATGACGCAATCGGGGATTCCCTCAATTGCGCAGAGGCTGAGAGCCAGCCCCTACTCACATGGTTGGAGGGTGAAGCCCACAACCCCACCTCCTTTCTAAGTCGGAAGTGGCTTTGTTGTTGTTGTTATCCCACCTACCTGACTGGGTTGTCCCAGGCACTCTGGGCAGCTTCCAACATATATGTAAATGTAATAAAACATCAAACATGAAAAAACTTCCCTATGCAGGGCTGCCTTCAGATGTCTTCTAAAGGTTGTATCTCCTGGGCTTGGAGGTTGCCTAGCTCCATAGCCTCCAACATTTCTCTGATGAAAATAGGAGGAAAAGCGGGACATTCCAGGATCAAATCAGAAACCGGGGCGGCTTCTGTAAATCTGGGATTGTCCCTGGAAAACGGAGACACTTGGAGGATCTCCAGGGTTCCCATAGTCACTGTGAGAACAGCATGCTGGACTAGGTGGGCCATTGGCCTGATCCAGGAGTCTGTTCTCATTCTCATGTCTGTTCCCACTCATGCAGCAGCATGCTGTGTATTCACCTTGAAGCCATAGTTAAGTTTAACCATGGTTTAGAGTCACATGCAAAGAAAGCCTGTCGCCCATCTATTTACATTTTGTCTACACTGATGCAGTGGCTCTTCACGGTCTCTGGCAGAGTTCTTTCACATTACTTGCAGCCTGATCCTTTTAGGTGGAGACACTGGGGATTGAATCTGGAACCTTATGCATGCAGGTGCTTTGACTGCTGAGCCATTGTCCTTTATTACCTTTCACCCCAATGCTATGCCAAACGTTCTGGGCTCGGGATTGTATCAAGAGCAGCACTAAGTCGCTCATTCCGTTAGCACAAGGATTTAGCCTTCCACATCTGAACTGCTTCCTCCTTGCACCGCCTAAATCCAGTGGTGTAGCGTGGGTTGTCAGTGCCTGGGGCTGTGTGGAAAGGGGAAGGGAGGCAGGGAAATGGATGGAGTACACATGCACATTCAACTGCCTAATGGCATCCGCTTCACCCAGGAGATCACCCAGGAGATCTTGAGAGGTCACTTTCTGGTTCGCATGGAGAAGTCTTTTTCAACAGAGCTCATCAACAGAAGTGCACAGCTGTATTGAGACAGCACCAGGTGTTGAACTTTTGTGCCCCTAACAATTTTATGCCTGGCACGGTCACCCTAGTGTCCCTCCCCACTGCCTAGATCTACTCTGGGGATTCCTCCATCCCTCTGGAGCAGATTTGGGGAGGGTGTAGGATGCAAATGGGAGAGAGATTCTTCAAAACTGAAAGGGAGATGTTTGATTAGCATTGCCAAAACACAAAGCACACAGCCAGTGGCCCCCTGCCAATACACAGGAGGCTGAGCATTACTGGTTTATCTCCCCTGCCTACCGCTCTTTATACAATTGAAAGTTCATTACCAAATCACCTCTAGGACATGCCAAAAACCAAATTAATGGAAGCTTACAGACTGCAAAATGGGATGCCAGTTTGGACTAATGAAGCAGTGCATGGGCAACTGAAGAATGGGCACTAAAATAAATTTATGGATCAGTTCCTGAAGTTTATTTTTAAACTGATGTCCACGGAGCCTCTAATACAAAGAAACCATAAATCCCAGCTTAATGAACTCGGAATGAACCCAAGAAGAGGTCTTAATAAATATGCCTGACTCAAAATACAATCTGCTAATCTGATCAAGCCAGGAGTCTTTCAATTAGCCATTCATAAATGAATCCTCTGATTAAGAAGAGCCCCAGTGTCTAATTTAATACAGAACCTGCAGTGGGGGCAGCTGATGTTGAGTTCTAAGAGGCCAGTTCCAAAAGAGAAGACCCAGGGGGTGCATTTTTCAAGAAGGGGAATATTCAGATGTGTGGCCTTCTCTACTTGCAATCTGAAATGGTATAGTCCAGGAAGAGTTGTACTTACTGTGGGATATTTCTGAACATGTAGTTTTGGCTCAGATGTCATACAAGAGGGAAAATATTGGGGACCTGTCAGCAAGATAAGTACTCTCTAAAGAGCACGGCAATCCATCAGAGAGGTGGCAGACAAATGGTAATTCGTTGCCAGAGTTAATGCCTGTTCTGACCTGAAGAGGCTGTAAAAGCAGCTCTCCTTTTGCCTAGGTTGTGCTGTGTTTATTTCTACCTGTTCCCCATGCAAAGTTACGTATCCAGCATGAGCACCAGGGATAGAGGGGGGTTGTGTTTGCTCTGCATTTTAAACTAAACTGACCTTATTTGCTGCTCCCAGACACATATGCAGATAAGAAGGCAGCTGTCCATCAGATTATACATTTCTCCAAATTTTGTGATGCAATATCAGTTTTAAAATGCATCAAAAATACACAGGGCAAAAGGCACCAGAAAGTATTCAGAATGTGTATTTTTTTTAGTGGAAGAATGCATAGAAAAGAAAACTTTTAGGGGATAACGCAGTTTTTAAAAAGCTTTTAAAAAACTGGACAGGATGGAGCTGTGATCAGGTGCCCCCAAAAGTGTCACAGAATGGAACTAGGTTGAGCCATCTATCTTTAAACATCACATTTGGGCTGCAACAATATTTTTCCTTACAATGGTACCTCGGGTTACAAACACCTTGGGTTACAAACACTTTGGGTTACAGACTCCGCTAACCCAGAAGTAGTACCTCAGATTAAGAACTTTGCCCCAGGATGAGAATGGAAATCGCACATTGATGGTGCGGTAGCAGCGGGAGGCCCCATTAGCTAAAATCCTCAAGGTCCCAGGCCTCAGAGAGGTTAGGCTGGCCTCAACTAGAGCCAGGGCCTTCTCGGCTGCGGCTCCAATCTGGTGGAATGCTCTGTCACAAGAGACTAGGGCCCTGCGGGACCTGACATCTTTCCGCAGGGCCTGCAAGACAGAGCTGTTCCACCAGGCCTTTGGTCAGGGCGCAGCCTGACTCCCTCCTCTGGCAACCTGCACAGAATTTTGCTTAATTGGTTGCCTTCAATTTGATTTAATTAATTTTTATAATGGAATATTTTTAGATTGTGTAACTATTTTACTGTTTGATTATTTGATTGTTGTTAGCCGCCCTGAGCCCGGCTTCGGCTGGGGAGGGCGGGATATAAATAAAATTTATTATTATTATTATTATTATTATTATTATTATTATTATTATTATTATTAAAATGGTACCTCAGGTTAAGAATGGTTTCAGGTTAAGAATGGACCTCCAGAACGAATTAAGTTCATAACCAGAGGTACCACTGTATTTTTAATTTTGGCACAAAGAGAGGGATTTTGTGGTAGAGATATTCCTGAAAATTCACCCCAGACCATTGATGTTTGGAAGATAAATTGGCCTTCTTTCCTAATAACAGCAAGATTGTCACATAGCCTCTCAGCAAACAAAGCTGTTCAAAGTGAGGTCCTCGCCCATAAGCTTGGGTAAGTCTCTGTGACATCATCACCTAGCCAACTCTGGCTGGCTAGGAAGGCCGGCTGTTGTTGTTGTTGTTTACATGGCAATAGAGCAATAGCCAACGGAGGTCACAAAAAGGCTCAAAACCTTTCAGGCCAGCTGGCACTTTGATGGGAATGCAAAAAACCCCTTCACTTGTCATCAGATAGATCATCTGATGAGTGTGGAAGGGGAGATCATCTTGCCTCTTCTGCTGATCTGCAAGGTGTGGGTGTTGTGTGGGGGTCCAGAGAATCCTGTGTGACAGCCATGTGCCATCTGGTGGTCATGGGTGCACATTGTCCTCAGGGCAAAAATCCCCCCCCCCCGTTTTAGGGAACAGTTATCTTAAGCCTTATCAGCACTTGGCAGCTTTCCCCAGGTATTTAGTAGCAGAAGGCGCTGACTTTCTGGGCCACTGGGCCGTTCCCATGTAGCCAACTGCCAAACTGGCTCCAAAGTTCACAAACAAAGGCAAAACAACTTAGACATCCTCAGAGCAGCTCTGTTTACTTTTGCAGAGTCTGGGTCAAGGGGTGCAGCAACACCTGCCGTTCCTTCTGACAAAGCCAGGTGAGCTGATAGCAGCAACTGTGGCTGTGGCCTGGTGGGCCTTAGGAGAGGCAGAGTGAAGCTGATTGGCCTGACTGTGCTCTGCTGATAGCCTTGACGGAGAAAGACAGCTTTTCCAGCAACGGTGAGCCGGTTATGTCAGAATTTCTTCCCAAAGGCATCAGAGCATCTCTTTTAAAATATCTAGTACACTCCTTCTAGGGATGCGGGTGGCGCTGTGGGTTAAACCACAGAGCCTAGGGCTTGCTGATCAGAAGGTCAGCTGTTTGAATCCCTGCAATGGGATGAGCTCCTGTTGCTCTGTCCCAGCTCTTGCCAACCTAGCAGTTCGAAAGCATACCAGCGTGAGTAGATAAATAGATACCACTCCAGCGGGAAGGTAAATGGCGTTTCCATGCTCTGGTTGGCCAGAAGCGGCTTAGTCATGTTGGCAACATGACCCGCAAGCTGTACGCCGGCTCCCTCCGCCAATTAAGTGAGATGAGTGCCACAACACCAGAGTCGGCTACGACTGGACCTAATGGTCAGGGATCCCTTTATACTCCCTCTACTTCCAGAAGAGTACAGTATTAAAGTCGGGAAACCATGGAACTCACTCCCACAAGAAGCAGTGATGGCCGCCAACTTGGATTGCTTTGAATAAGATTCGACAAATTCGTGGGGGATAAGGCTATCAATTGCTACCAGCCATAATGGCTACGATCTGGCTCCATGGTTGGAGGAAGCAATGCTTCTGACTACCAGTCTCTGGAAGCCACAGGAGGGGAGAGGGCTCTTGTGCTGGGGTCCTGCTTGCGGGTTTCCCACAGGCATCTAGTTGGCCACTGTAAGAATAGGGAGCTGGAATAGATGGGCCCCTGGACTCATGCAGCAGGCCCTTCTTCGGCTTGTATTTTGTGGTCCTCAGCAGCACACACACTAAAAGAGGCTGGTTGATTGAAGCAAGCAATGTCATTTAGTTATTTACAAGCAGAGGTTTTTTAGAAAACCACCCCCCCCTCCATTTTAAAGCTTCAGTACGCATCACTCACTGGAACACGGGCGCCTGTGATTAAAAATGGCAGGCTGCATTGCATATTTTGACGTGGCTCACATTGTGTGAGCTACCTCGCCATTGCTTGTTGCCAAGTTTCAAGGTTCATTGTTCCCATCTTTGCTAAAGAACCTTTCAAATGTTCTATTTACCGGCACGGCTAGAAAAATAAGAAGCAGGGGGTGGGGGGGGGTAGGGGAGGAAGACGCTTGCTACATCTGTGCAGGGAGAATTCTCTTGATTCCCTACCTTTCATTTCAAAGTCTTTTCTTTTAGCACCTGTCCTTCGGTTCTGTACCTCTGCGCACAGTCAATCCTCCTCCTACTGAGCAAATAACATACATCATATGACAGCAGAAGTTAGGAGAAAGCTTTGTTACCCTTTCTGTGTTCATTCATACTGCACCAATGGTGGCGGTGATGGCTGGGAGGACAGAACGGTGTTTTGTCCCGATTTTGTCAAAAGAGGCCCCCCGAATTCTCTATCACCTCTTGAATAGTAAAAAGAAGTAGAAGACTGACTTCTCAAGGCAATAATAATAATAATAATATGAGCTGTGTCCTTGAAGGCTTGCATATTACAGGGAAAAAGTCGGGGCTTTTTTCCCCAGCTGGAAATCACTGGAACTCAGTTCCTGCACCTCTCAAGGAACAAGGGAGGCATTCATGGTGAGTTCTGGCACCTGGGACAAATCATAGCCAACCGGTTTGGGAGTGGGGAACCTCACGTGGCCCTCCAGACCTCCCTGTCTGGCCCCCTGTACTCTCTCCAGGACACAACCTTTGCCAGCAATGCTTCACACACCCTCCTTGAATGTTTGTGTCTGGCTGCTATATGTCCTCCAGGCATGCAGTTCAAGGACACAATTTATCCAGACAAATGATAGCAAAGTAAGGCTGGTAATGGCTGTGACCTGGAAAGAATCTCAAGAGCCAGACAGAGATGTTTAGGGGGCCATATTCAGCATTTGGACCTCACATTCCCTATTCTTGCTGTACATCAAGCTATTCAGTGGATCTCCACCAGAGTAGGACCAGTAAGCCTGAATTGCCTTGGCCAGATATACTCCTAAGCTAGATGGAACAGTGGTCTAACTGGGGGTAAAGCAGCTTTCCCTGTCTCAAGAAATAGGTAGCACTTCCACCACACTTGAAAGCTTTGGGAAAGCCTAAGGACATCAGCTTAGGTCACATATACACCACACATTCGCAAAGAATCATGGGAACTGTAGTTTGTTAAGGGTGCTGGGCATTGTGAGGAGTCTCCTAAAAATTCTCAGTACCTGTAACAAGCAAACCACCATTCTCACAATTCTTTGTGTATTTATGGCATGTGATGGGACCCAGACTGAAGATAGCTGCTCCTTTTCTCTTCCATGCTGCTAAGCAGACACTCTGCCCTGGCCTGTGAACTATGGGAGAATCACACCTCATTTTCCCTTTCATTGACACCTCTTTGCCCGAAACATTTGCCCATCTCTGCCATTGACTAATTGCAAAGGGAAGTGTGCTCAGCAGCCACCGCCAAGACTTTTCCAGTCAATTACGCAAGTGGGTTCCCATCACACAAAGTCTGCCATGTTCCTCCATTTTTCACGTTTGACTGTTGCTGGGCAAAACAATGCCGAGACAAAGGCAAAGGAAAACAGAGAGATTTATCCAAGTCGTCACTTGCAATGGGAGCTGACAGGCTCTGTAATGTTACATGCTCTATACAAAAAGGAAGATCATTGTATTGTGGAGCGCAAGAGAGAATCCTTTGTGAGAGCCTCTCATGTTCCTCCTGCTCTCTGCTTAATGGAATGCCCATCATCACCTCCCGCTGTGCCGAGAAGGAGCCTAATTCTCAGCTGCAGGAAGCACCAGCGGTTATCCAACGCCATCCCGCCAAGCTCAGGTCAAGCAGAGTGGGCTGGTTCAGAAAGGTCAACCCAATTGGGTGGCAGTGGTGGAGCATCTCCTTCACAAGGGAAGGCTAAAGAAAAGGTCGCTGTTGAGATAACTGGGTCAATTACCTGTTGAAAACTATTAGTATGCAGAGTGAGCATCATTTAGCTAGTGAATCTCAGTTAGAGAATAGATTTTTGTTCAGTTTCGGTTTCAGTTTCTATTAATTGATTCTCGTGGGAAACTTGCAGATTCTAGCTTCTCCAATTAACTCAAGCTGGTGTCAATTTACTCTTGGCAGAAAGCCCAGGTCTGCTTGACCTAGAAACTACTCGCTCTGATTGGTTAACGAGCAGCACTCAACTCTGTTATCTAGGGATTGCTAGCACAGTTTGATGTGAGGTGTGTTAGGAGTTAGAAGTGCTGTGTATGGTTATGAGAGAGAGAGAAAGAAAGAAAGAGAGGGTTTATTTTGCTTTTATTTGTATGCAGAAACTCTGCTGGTTTTATTTTCTCCTTTTAATAAATCCTGTAAATAGTTATTCTGAGTCTAGCTGACTAGTCATTACCGCCGCAACTAGCTTCTTCGCTGTGCAGGAAAACTCTGCTACGTTTGGGCTAAAGCCAGTAGGGCTATGCCTGACACTTCAAAGTTCCATGAGGTTATGGGCATTGTGCTGCCAGCCTGAGTTGCGGTGGTGTCAGCATCAACGGCGTTGGTTCCAGTAGTTCCAGAGGTTGTTGTTCCTGGCTGGTTCCTGACCGTGGTGAGCTGGTGACGCAGCGGACACAAGGACAACAGCTGCAGCGTGTGAGTGCTGGGTGCTGTGGTTCCTGTTTTCTCTCTCGGTGGTCGTGAGTAGCTGGTTCCGGGTTCCAGGGACATCGCTCTCAAGATGGCCTCACAACCAGTTCAGATGGCTTTTGAGCGTCTGAATGACTCCAATTACTTGCTGTGGTCGGAACGCATGCAGGCAGTGCTGCAGAGGGATCGTCTCTGGCAAGTGGTGAGTAAGTTTCCTACGAAGCCTGATGATGAAGACCTCGATAAAGACCAAAGAGCAAGGGCCACAATTGTCTTGGGGCTGGAAGATTCCCAGTTGCCGTATGTGAGGGGAATCAAGACAGCTAGAGGTGTGTGGCAAGCACTTAAAGAACTCCATGTGCGTGAGACAGCGGTTTCCAAGCTGTTCATTCGCAAGGCATTGTACAAGGCAATGTTACAGCTGGGGTTACAATGCAGGAACACCTACACAGTTTACAGTTAAAGTTTGCTGCGCTCCAGGAAAGAGACTGTGCACTAGACCAGCAGGAGAAGGTGGCTATTATTTTGAGTTCTCTCCCGGAAAGCTGGGATAATTTAGTTTTGTCTCTAGAAGGCATGCAGGAGCATGATTTATCAGTCAGTTACGTTACTGGGCGTTTGATTGAAGAATGGCAGAAGAGGCAAGAAAGGTCGTTGGCTGCAGAGGCTTCTACAGGTGGGCGGTTTGGAAGGAGTTCTCATGCCGTGCCAGAGGTGAAGCAAAAGCAGCGTACCGGTGAGGAGTCAGCGTTTGCTGTTAGGCGTTGTTTCCGATGTGGGTCTTCAGCGCATCTAAAACGACAATGTCCGGAGTTGGTCAAGTCTCAGTTGCCGGTGCAGGAGCAGAGACGAGATCAGCAGCAGCAGCAGCAGAAAAAGAAATTCTTCAAACGAAAACAGTCGGCTCAGCTGGTGACCGGCGAGGTCAAGATTGCTGATGAGAAACAAGCGGTCTGGGTGGTCGATTCGGGAGCGTCTCGCCACATCGTGAATTCAGATGACTTGTTTGTTTCCAAGAACTCAGCACAGCGCAGCCAGGTGGCTCTAGCAGACGGAAGTACTTCCGAAGTGATTTCGGGGGGTGCAGTTTTTGTTCCTTGTCTTCGTGAGTGCCTGCAAAATGTACTTTGTGTGCCGTCATTAAGGAGCAATCTGATGTCTGTAGATTGTTTGCTAAAAGCTGGGTTTAAAGTGCATTTTGAAGGAGACAGTTGCATTATTAAGAAGGCTGGTGAGATTTTAGGCACTGCTAAGTCAGAGGGAGGCTTGTTTTGGCTTAAAGCAGGATCTCAAGTTGCAGCAGTAGTCAGTAAATCTCAGCCTGCAGTGAATAACAAAGCTATACATGACAACTGTGTGCACTTATTGCATAGGAAAATGGGGCATGCTTGCTGGAAAAGTGTACTAAAATGTCTGAATTGGCTGATGGGGGTAATTTAAAGAGTTGTAACAAGTACCTTGATTGTAATGTGTGTAAAAAGGTTAAAACCCACAGAGTCTCTTACCCCAGAAGTGACAGAGTTAGTGAGTCACCGCTACAGCTGGTTCACATGGACGTAATTGGTCCATTTGCTGTAAGCAGGGGTGGATCGCGCTTTTCACTAACAATTGTGGATGACGCCACGCGTTATTCTTGGGTTTTTCCCATGAAAAATAAGGGTGACGTGTTCACTAAGTTTAAAGGCTGGGTGGCATCTGTGGAAAGATTTCTGTCTGTTAAACTCAGAAGGATTCAGACGGACAGAGGTGGCGAATTTATGTCAAATGCCTTTAAAGATTGGTTACAAAAGCGTGGCATTGGGCATAGAAAAACAAACGTTTTTTCCCCAGAGGAGAATGGCGTTGCAGAGCGAAAAAACAGATCTTTACAGGATATGATGTTTGCCATGCTTGATGATGCTGATTTGCCCATGTCTTATTGGGGGGAGAGCATGCTCACCGCGTGTTATCTCCAAAATAGGCTCTTTCACCAAACAATAGGTACAACCCCGTACTTTAAATTGTTTCAGAAAAAACCTAAAATTGACCATTTGCATGTGTTTGGATCAAAAGCCTGGGTATTAATTCCGAAACAAATGAGAAAGAAGGGAGATCCTAAGACCAAACAGTTAGTGTTTGTGGGTTACCAGGAGCTGGGAAAAGGTTTCCGCTTTGCTGAAGGGACAAATGGCATTGTGATCTCCAGGAATGCCAGTTTTTGTGAACATAGTGGCTGGGAGAGACTACATGCCAATACTGAGGTTTGGTTTGAACCTTCCCAGGAGCTTCATGACTCTGAAGGTAGACACAGAGAATCAGAGTCTGAGGGGGAGGAAAGTTCAGATAAGAGCTCTCAAGAAAGTGGAGTTAGCCAAAGACCAGTTGCTAAGCAACGAAAGAGAGGTCATAGTTCTGAGGAGGAAAGTGGGTCAGAAGAAAAATTTTCTCCCAGAAGATCTAAAAGACAAAACAAAGGAGTGCCTCCAGTGCGTTTTTCCCCAGATACTGCAAATGTGTTTAGTGTAAGTGCAGAACCCAAGAGTTTTCAGGAGGTGTTAAAGTTACCAAAAGAGGAGGCAGAGCTCTGGAAACAGGCAATGGAGGAAGAGATGTCCTCTCTGAATGAGCATAAGGTTTTTACACCAGTAGCAGCGCCTGAGGGGGCAAAGATTGTAGGCTGCAGGTGGGTGTACAAAAGACTTAGGCCCGGTTAGGACATATCTAGGGTTGGAAGTGTGCTGGGCCCAAGATGGCAGCTGCCTAATTAGTCAGCAGAACAAAGTTAAACAACTACTGACTACATACAGGATGCAGGATTGCAAAGGGGCAGTGGTGCCTATGGATCCAGGTTTCATAAAAACACTTCATATAGATGAGAGTCCTGAATTTGAACATCCTGATGTATATCACTCTGTAATTGGAAGTTTATTGTATCTAGCACAGTGGTCCAGACCTGATATTAGCTATGCAGTAGGCATATTAAGTAGATTGGTCTCAAAACCCACACTAAATGCCTGGAAAGGGGTAAAACAAGTTCTGAGATATCTCAAGCAGACAATTGGCTATATGTTACAATTAAATTCTTCAGAGGATGAAATGTTGAGTTGCTACTGTGATAGTGACTGGGGAAATTTGCCGGATAGAAAATCTGTCACAGGACTAGTCATAATGGTCGGTGGAGCTTTAATCAGCTGGCGGTCGCGCAAGCAAGACGTTGTAAGTGTGTCATCAACGGAATCAGAGTACGCTGCATTGAGTGAATTGTGCAACGAGGTGATTTATTTCAAGCATTTGATGGCAGATTTAAATGTAAATTGTGGAGAACCAGTACAAGTTTACATTGATAATCAAGCTTGTATAACCTTAAGTAAAACAGAGGGTTTCAAATCGCGTTCCAAACATATCTCTGTAAAATACCAAAATGTACGTTGCTGTGTACAAGACAATGTAATCACCTGTACTTATGTGTCAAGTGAAGAAAATGTAGCAGATGTGTTAACTAAACCATTGGCAAAGGTAAAGAACAAGCGAATGTGCAAGGGTTTAGGTTTGCTGGAAAAATAATCTCCTACATAGGTGTATTTGGTGTTAATTGTTCAGCAGAATCTGTGAGGGGGTGTTCAGTTTCGGTTTCAGTTTCTATTAATTGATTCTCGTGGGAAACTTGCAGATTCTAGCTTCTCCAATTAACTCAAGCTGGTGTCAATTTACTCTTGGCAGAAAGCCCAGGTCTGCTTGACCTAGAAACTACTCGCTCTGATTGGTTAACGAGCAGCACTCAACTCTGTTATCTAGGGATTGCTAGCACAGTTTGATGTGAGGTGTGTTAGGAGTTAGAAGTGCTGTGTATGGTTATGAGAGAGAGAGAAAGAAAGAAAGAGAGGGTTTATTTTGCTTTTATTTGTATGCAGAAACTCTGCTGGTTTTATTTTCTCCTTTTAATAAATCCTGTAAATAGTTATTCTGAGTCTAGCTGACTAGTCATTACCGCCGCAACTAGCTTCTTCGCTGTGCAGGAAAACTCTGCTACGTTTGGGCTAAAGCCAGTAGGGCTATGCCTGACACTTCAAAGTTCCATGAATTTTACCTATTGCAATCTCACAGGCAGAGAGATGCTTGTAGATAAGAAAACAATACAGTTGTTCATTGCAAGGAAATGCATAACTTGGATAGAGGGGTTTCTCATTTTAGTCTAACTAGTTGAGCAAAGAACAAGGCAGCCTTGCTTGCTCCTTTGTTCTCTCAGAGGGTAGTTAAATATGTCCTCTCACCTTGAGGTCTGAGAGAGAAGTGTGAGGAGGAAGAGGTAAACAGGATACAACCCCAGAAGTATCAGTGTAAATAACAAGGAGATAGAGAAGTAAGGTGATAGCTTATATAAGTAAGGTGAAAGGCAGAGAGAGAGAGTCTCTCTGTCTTGCCTTCCACAAACCCTTCTTCAGTATGCTGAGTTGCAGCCAAACTTCCAACAGTTGCAAACATGTTGTCCTCCTGATCATAGAATTGTAACATTGGAAGGGACCACAAAGGCCATCTAGTGCAACCCCCAGCAATGCAGGAATCTTTTTGCCCAATGTAGGGCTCAAACCTATGGGCCTGAGATTAAGAATCTCATGCTCTACCAACTGAGCTGTCCCGCAAGCTCTGGACTACAACTCTGATCAGCACAGGAGTTGTGCTGGCAGTTCCCTCATTACTAGAAATGAGGTTACAGGGAACCAGGCAGAGGGCCTTCTTGGTAGTTGTGCTATGGCATTCTTCTGTACCCTTGGCTGTTCTTCAGGCCTGACTCTTGACTTGCCCTTCAGCCAGGCTTATTCTTCAAGTGGCTTGCCCCACAGCTTCTGGTTTCTGCCTCTTGGCTCACCTGAGAAGGTTGTAGGTTCAATCCCCAGTGCCTCCAGGTAGGGCTTGGGAAAGCTCCTGCCTGAAACCCTGGAGAGATGCTGCCAGTCAGTGTAGACCTTATCAAGCTAGAAGGACCAATGGCTTGACTCGACAGCTTCCTATATTCCTAGGTTGCCTAACCTACTCCTAGTCCGCTGCCCAGAGCAAGCCCTGACAAAGATCCTCTGGCCTTATGCAGGCATAGGTAGTGTGGTTTGGAGATCAGGAGAGAGGTAACCCAGCCCAGCCCACCTCACCCCACACTCTTAGGTGACTTTTGCTTTTCTTTATCTTGCTTTTCTTTATCTCAACACTGGCTCCGCCAAATTGCATGTGTCAGGTTGAGAACAGGGCTTCTCGCAGAGGATCCCTGGATTAATGCACAACAGGGTATTGCGACGTGTGCTTTGTGCATTTCTTTCACGCCCCTCTCACCAAATTATATATATATATATATATATATATATATATATATATATATATATATATATATATATATAAATAGTTTCCACCTCCAGCAAATTTCCTGGTGTTTTCTATACGGCGTTGCTCTCTTTCCCTTATCTTCACCCAGCCGGCGTGAGATGTTCCCATCTGTTGTGCTGAATGCGCTCGGCTTGGCATTTATGCTGCCAAGAGACTGGAAAGGCAGAGTTTGTAGATTGACTGACAATCCACCTGATATAGTCTCTCCTCCCCATCAACACCCCCCTCCCTTCCCCAGGAGGCAGAAGACACTAGGCAGTCACCGTATCATCCTGGCAATACTTTCCCTGTCCTGGAGAGATAAACCCATCACTCAACAAGCATCCCAAGCAGGTGTTCAGCTACAGTGTGGATTTTCTCTTGCCACCCCTCCTCCCTCCTCTTCCCCCAGCTGCTAATCTCTCTCTTTCTCTCTCTGTGGTATTGCTCATCTTGTCTGAACATCATGCAACACCCCCAGTGCGCCATCTTCTTGAGTCAGCAGAATCCGGGGAGGGGGAGCTCTGGTGGTGCAGCTGTCATTGTCTGCAAGGATGGGAGGGGTGGCAGGGGGAATGAATTTGGAGTCCCAGTGTTGGCTTGTTATGCACTTTTTTAAGGGGGGGGATGGTTTCTCTTAAGAGTTGCTGACTCCTTGTTTCCACTCAGAGGGAGAGAATCCCTTCTTTTTCTATTTTTTTTTTAATTAAAGATTTCTTGTTACATACAATGGTAGGTCAGGAAGAAAAGAGGAGGAGAGAGGGGGAAAGGTGGGGTTGGGTTGGGTGGTTATGCTTCTATTCTTCTACTTAGTGTATGTGTGGGGTTTTGTATCAGCGTTACTCATATGGGTTCTCTTACTATTCGCTTGTTGTGTTTCCTTGGTGGTGAGAGAGGTTGGGGGTAGCCCAGGATGTGGTTGGTTGTCTTTGGGTGGCTGTAGTGAGATTTTTTTGTGTGTGTGAGTGGGGTGTGAGTGTGTGTATTTTTGAATTGCAGCAGCTGCCAGGGCGAGCATTCTCCCAGTCCTTTGAGGCTGAGATATTATGTGCGTCTACTTGAAAGGGAGAGCCCATGACTTTCAGTGGGACTTGTGTGTACACCGCTCATCATCCTCACCTAGAGGGTAATAACCAGATAAAATACAATGCTTGGGGGGGGGGTCAGCTTTCTGGGGTTTCAGACAAGGGACATTCCCAGCTCTACCTGGAGATTCTGCGGATTGAACCAGAGACCTTCTGCATGCAAAACCGATGGTCTTCTTCTGAGCTACAGCCTTTCCCCAGCATTTTTCTGGACCCCAAACCAGATAAGCTCCTGGAGGAGGACCACACTTCCAGCCCAGAACATATTGAGAAAGTTTACCCTGCCAGCCCTCTCCCCACAGGGCACCATACTGGGGAGCTGGGAAACCCAAAGCCCCCCCGGTGGTGGCATCTCCAACTCCAGAACTTCCACCGTTAAATCCAGGAGCAAATATGGTGATGGATCAGGCCAGGAGGTGTAGCACATACATCTGGTAGCATGGAGCTTCCCTTCTCCCCATGGTTTTCCCCGGAGGTGAGGGTGATGAAACAATCGTTGAGACGGCTAGAGCGCGGTGGCGGAAAACTCATTCTGAATCAGACCGGACACGCGCTAGAGCTCAACGTCGAGCCTACCAAGTGGCAATGGTGACAGTGAAGAGGGCCTTCTTCACTGCCTCCATTGCATCTGCAGAAAACAGCAGCAGGAGACTTTTTCAGGTGGTTCGCAATCTATCGGAACCACCTGCACCACCGGGGCCTGGTAGGGACCCCAAGATCTCCTGCAATGCTTTTGCAAAGTTTTTTGCAGATAAAGTCACTCAGATTCAGAAGGAGGTAGACTCCACCGTGGGAGCAGGGCCAGGGTGGGAGAGTGCTAGAGTTCTGTCTAGTCCTGTTACATGGGATCAATTTCAATCTGTTACCTCCGAGGATGTGGACAGGCTGCTTGGACAAGTGAAACCGACCACCTGTCTCCTTGATCCTTGCCCATCCTGGTTGATAAAAGCGAGCCGGGAAGGGCTGGGTGATGGGCTCTGCGGGGTGGTGAATGCTTCCCTCTGTGAGGGAGCCTTCCCAGACCCGCTGAAAGAGGCGGTCATTAAACCGCTTCTTAAAAAACATCTTTAGACCCGGCCAATTTGGCCAACTATCGCCCAGTCTCAAATCTGCCATTCTTGGGCAAGGTGATTGAGCGGGTGGTTGCTGAACAACTCCAAGCACGCCTGGAGGATGCGGACCATTTGGATCCCTTCCAATCGGGATTCAGGCCTCACCATGGGACTGAAACTGCCTTGGTCGCGCTGGTTGATGATCTCCGGCGGGCTAGAGACAAAGGTGAGAGCTGTTTCCTAGTTCTGCTGGATCTCTCAGCGGCCTTTGACACCATCAACCATAACATCCTTCTGGACCATATAGAGGGGCTGGGAGCTGGGGGCACTGTTATACGGTGGTTCTGCTCCTTTCTCCTGGGCTGTGTCCAGAAAGTGGTGGTGGGGGATGAGTGTTCAGACCCCTGGGCTCTCACTTGTGGGGTGCCTCAGGGTTCCGTCCTCTCTCCCATGCTTTTTAATATCTATATGAAGCCGCTGGGAGAGATCATCAGGGGGTTTGGGCTGGGTGTTCATCAGTATGCAGATGACACCCAGCTCTACCTCTCCTTTAAATCAGAACCAGTGAAGGCGGTGAAGGTCCTGTGTGAGTGCCTGGAGGCAGTTGGAGGATGGATGGCGGCTAACAGATTGAGGTTGAATCCTGACAAGATGGAAGTACTGTTTTTGGGGGACAGGGGGTGGGCGGGTGTGGGGGATTCCCTGGTCCTGAATGGGGTAACTGTGCCCCTGAAAGACCAGGTGTGCAGCCTGGGAGTCATTTTAGACTCACAGCTGTCCATGGAGGCACAGGTTAACTCTGTGTCCAGGGCAGCTGTCTACCAGCTCCACCTGGTACGCAGGCTAGACCCTACCTGCCGCGGACTGTCTTGCCAGAGTGGTAACTACTGCCAGTGCTTGGACTACTGCAACGTGCTCTACGTGGGGCTACCTTTGAAGGTGACCCAGAAACTGCAATTAATCCAGAATGCGGCAGCTAGACTGGTGACTGGGAGTGGCCGCCGGGACCACATAACACCGGTTCTGAGAGATCTGCATTGGCTCCCAGTACGTTTCCGAGCACAATTCAAAGTGTTGGTGCTGACCTTTAAAGCCCTAAATGGCCTCGGTCCAGTATACCTGAAGGAGAGTCTCCACCCCCATCGTTCTGCCCGGACACTGAGATCCAGCGCCGAGGGCCTTCTGGTGGTTCCCTCATTGCGAGAAGTAAGGTTACAGGGAACCAGGCAGAGGACCTTCTCGGTAGTGGCGACTGCCCTGTGGAACGCCCTCCCAGCAGATGTCAAAGCAATAAACAACTATTTTACTTTTAAAAGTCATCTGAAGGCAGCCCTCTTTAGGGAAGTTTTTAATGTTTGATGCTGTACTGTTTTTAATATTCAGTTGGAAGCCGCCCAGAGTGGCTGGGGAAACCCAGACAGATGGGCGGGGTATAAATAATAAATTATTATTATTATTATTATTATTATTATTATTATTATTATTATTATTATTATTATTATCTGTGTCCTACTCACTCAGGAATTGTGAAACTGAGTATACTCTGCCTCAGAAACCTACTGCTCATTGAGAAAGGGGTGGGGCATTGGGGGAAGCTATAAAGCTTTTCACTTATTGCCTGGCAGTTGCTGGTGCAACTCTCTCTTCTGCCAAATCCCACTGGACAACTCCTCTTCTGTTTCCCTGCTGGAGAGTTCACTGGTCTGACCAGGAAGGTAAAGAATCCAAGCTCAGTATTGGCAGGGAATGGGACACCATCTTGAAAGGGTAGCCCAGGGATGGCCTACCTGTATTCTCTGGAATGACCCTGTTCTCCTGATATTCATCTTGGCTTTGAAACAATCCAGAGCCCTGTAATAAAACTGCTGCCACAAAACTGTAAGGGGTTTATAGGCACCAGAGGTGTTCTTGAATGATGTGATGACATTGATTGAGGATAAGGCTGAAAAAAGTGAACATGTTTCATAAGAAGTTTCCTTATGATGATTCAGGCCATTGGTCCATCTAGGCCAGTGTTGGCTACTTGAACTGGCAACAGTTCTCAAGAGACTTCAGCCTTTCCCAGCACAGACTGCTGTCCGAGATAAATTTAGCTGGAGATGACAGGGACACAACTTATTCTCAAACTACCACTGAATTATGAAAGACCCCTACTGAGAGGCACCTCAGCTGTGCTCTGTTGCCTTTTTGGAATTACATACCTTCAGTAAAAGAGGGGTGCAGGTGGCACTGTGGTCTAAACCACAGAGCCTAGGGCTTGCCAATCGGAAGGTCGGCGGTTCGAATCCCCACGACGGGGTGAGCTCCCGTTGCTCGGTCCCTGCTCCTGCCAACCTAGCAATTCCAAAGCACGTCAAAGTGCAAGTAGATAAATAGGTACCGCTCTGGCGGGAAGGTAAGCGGTGTTTCTGTGCGCTGCTCTTGTTCGCCAGAAGTGGCTTAGTCATGCTGGCCACATGACCCGGAAGCTGTACACCGGCTCCCTCGGCCAATAAAACAAGATGAGCGCCGCAACCGCAGAGTCGTCCACGACTGGACCTAATGGTCAGGGTTCCCTTTACCTTTACCTTTTCACCTTCAGTTAAAGGATGCATTAAATTCTGCAGTTGTGCTGCATCATGGGATTCATAGTCCAATAGCTACCTGTGCCTGCACTTGTGAAAGGGTTACAATGGCAGAAAAAATGAAGACAGCTTGGCATATTTTGGGGTAGCAAAAATGGCTCAGATAGCATGAGACTGCAGTTAATTTGGCAGAAATCAAAAGCAGAAATACGCAAATGATTCAGAGGTCACAACTCATCAATTCCCCACCCCCCTTAAACCTTCAAAAGGTTGAAAATACAAAGTGCTCATTTATGTAAGCATGCTAGGATGTGGAGTGAGCACTGCCTTTCTTGAACCTGGACTGAGGAGGGATGTACAGAATTTGTTCAAGTATTAATGAAACTCCCTTTCTGGCATTTTCCAGAAGTTTTCAAGAACACGAACTTCTGAGAACCCTTTGAATTTAATCTTAGGTGAAATCATTCACCTAGAGTTATGTGGGACCCTCATGTGATTTTTAATATTTTTTTAAAAAATCTTATCTAGCCTTCTGTTTTATTTCCAAATGCTTCAGAAGTTTTGCTCAAGGAGGCAAAGTTAATATTCACCACAAATTTAGCTTTAATGTGAAACTTCAGTAGGCACTCAAGGACTGAGGCATTCAGAATTCCAGCTCCAGTAGCTGAACCTCCTCCTGATAACAGAAGAAGAAGAAGCGTTTGGATTTGATATCCCGCTTTATCACTACCCGAAGGAGTCTCAAAGCGGCTAACATTCTCCTTTCCTTTCCTCCTCCACAACAAACACTCTGTGAGGTTAGTGGGGCTGAGAGACTTCAGAGAAGTGTGACTAGCCCAAGGTCACCCAGCAGCTGCATGTGGAGGAGCGGAGACGCGAACCCGGTTCCCCAGGTTAAGAGTCCACCGCTCTTAACCACTACACCACACTGGCTCTCAACAGAGGCTTGCAGCCAATGTTATTCCTACTTAGGAATAGACCCACTGAAACTAATGGATGAAGGATGTGGGTCTAGGCAGAGTAAAACTTGGTTGCCTACCAATTGTAACAGAGGAGGCAATAAACCAGATCCATGCCCTTCCAAATCATAATAAATATTGACCACTGTTCTATAAATCCAGGGCTTTTTTTCAGCTGGAGCTCAGTTCCAGCACCTTTCAGGTGGGCACCATTGCCATTATAAGAGAAAAAGGAGGTGTTCACTGTGAGCTCTGGCACCTCTTTTTCTAGAATAATAATAATAATAATAATAATAATAATAATAATAATTATTATTATTATTATTATTATTATTATTATTATTATTATTATTATTATTATTTGTACCCCGCCCATCTGGCTGGGTTTCCCCAGCCATTCTGGGCGGCTTCCAACAAAGATTAAAAATACATCAAAATGTCACACATTAAAAACTTACCTGAACAGGGCTGCCTTCAGATGTCTTCTAAATGTCAGGTAGTTGTTTATCTCTTCGACATCTGATGGGAGGGCGTTCCACAGAGCGGGCGCTACTACCGAGAAGGCCCTCTGCCTGGTTCCCTGTAGCTTTGCTTCTCGCAGTGAGGGAACTGCCAGAATAACACTGTATAAATCTGTTTACCCCTTTGATCCAACCCATTTTTAAAGATTCCTTTCTGGGCATGTCTTGAAGCATTCACGAGACCAGTTCAGTTGTACTTTGCATTATCCACAGTAGGGCTGGCCCACGACTGATTTCTACTGCAAAGGACAAGATGCCTCCCCCCGCCCCCATTCAAATTGCATAAGCCAAGTGAACCACCATTCAAATCTTCCCTCAACCCTGGCCATGGGACAGAACCTTTCACCATAGCTGAGGAGGGTAGCAGGTCACTGTAGATGATTCATGATGGTTCTTGTGGCATACGTAGCCTGGGGGCTCAGGGAGAACATCTGGGATGGAGGGGAGCTGCCACCCCACAGCACTTGCCACCTGAGGCAATTGTATCACTCTGCTTAATGGTGGGGTCAGCCCAACTTGCAAGTACATCCATGACAGCCTCACCGTGTATAAAGCAATTGTGCAGACTGTGTCAGAGAGCAGTTCTATTCTGGCAAGCTGGGACTACCACCGTGTCCTTTGAACAACGGATTGGCAACAACAAGGACCGGCTTTTGGAACATGCAAAAATTAGCTCCTCCATCTGCCTTGCAACAGCATGACTGCTTTCCATGTCGCACAGACAGCTTTCTCCTCCTATTATATGTTTGCAGTCCATATTGCATTGAGTAGTGTCAGCTATAATCAGGCTTGAAATATGGTTTGCTTGCTGTACTCACTGCTTCCCACTCTTTGCTTTGCCTGAGCTTTCCCCCCCCCCCGTTAAAAAAAAGAAATCTCTGAACCTTATTGAGCAATTTCCAAATATCCACATTTCCCTATGCAAATGGAGAGAACAAACATGCTAAAAGTTCCCAAAGATAGATCTGTGCATTGGATGCAGCAATTTCTGCAGACCTTCCTCTGGTTCATTGAGCACTATTGCTGACATTAGCTGGCAAAGGATAGGAAGTTGGTCTGTAGGCTCAGAGAACCCCCATACTCAAGAGCTTATGGGAGGGGGGGGGGACTAAGCATCGTTGATGTCAACGATTTCAACCTGTGGAACTGATCCAACCAATAATACATCTCAGCTTTGTCAAATGCAAGTCAAGATTGTGTTCTGTTGACAAATACATTTGAAGGCACATCTGTTAGGGAACTTGAATAGAATCTAATTGATTGCAGTTGGCATGCTTGGGTTTCCATTCACTGTTCACAATGAATAAATCAGCTGTTTGCAAAGTATGCATGGGTATTCTTCAATAATCATGACAACACATTTGTGCAGCTTTTTGTCTGCCTGCTTTCACCTCCTGAGTTGCTATGGTGGGAATCTGAGAGAGTGAGGAAGTTAATAGACAGGAGCAGGGGTTGGGGGATCTGAGACTTCACTTGGGAGACAGTGCCTCAAAATCCCCTTCCTTGTAGGAACAGCTTAATGTACTGCCACCATTTCCCCCTAATTTAGAGGTGATGCATTTGTGACATCAGCAGCCATCGCACCAATCTCCATCCCCTTCTCAAACCTATTCACAAGCCTGGCAGTAAACAATATCCAATACAAACACTCAGGTTTTCTTATGGATCAGTAACTGGTTAAGGAATAAATGTATTCTTCTCCTAATGGAGGAATGTAGAAAGTGGAGGCCCACAAGGCCTGGCATTGGGACATGTGCTTTTGAACTTGTTCGTAAATGATCTGGAGTTAAGGGTGAGCAGTGAGGAAGCTATGATACCAAATTGTTTGGGGTAGCAAGAACAAAAAGGGATTGCGAGAAGCTCCAAAAATGATCTCTTTAAATTGGGTGAATGGACATTAAAAGAGCGAATGTGGTTTAAAGTCAGCAAGTGTAAAGTAATGCACATTGGGGTTGTAACTCAACCCTGTTCAGAACAGACGTATTGACATTAATCAGCTTATGTGAGTCATGTCCATTATCTCCAATGGGTTTACATTGAACAGGATTAGCACTGAACACCACCCCTAGGTTTCACATGTATGTTCATGGGGTTTGAGCTGGTGGTGTAAGGTAAAGGTAAAGGGACCCCTGACCATTAGGTCCAGTCGTGGCCGACTCTGGGGTTGCGGCGCTCATCTCGCTTTACTGGCTGAGGGAGCCGGCGTACAGCTTCCGGGTCATGTGGTCAGCATGACTAAGCCGCTTCTGGCGAACCAGAGCAGCACACAGAAACGCCGTTTACCTTCCCACTGGAGCAGTACCTATTTATCTACTTGCACTTTGGCGTGCTTTCGAACTGCTAGGTTGGCAGGAGCAGGGACCGAGCAACGGGAGCTCACCCCGTCGCAGGGATTCGAACCGCCGACCTTCTGATCGGCAAGCCCTAGGCTCTGTGGTTTAACCCACAGCGCCACCCGTGTGAGCTGGTGGTGACTGCCCAGCAAATACCATTACTCATTGGTAATGTTGGCTGGGGCTGAGTGGAGTTGGCATCCAGCAACATCTGGAGGACCACAGGTTCCTCATCCCTGTTCTAGCTAATGTATCTCCAAGGTAGTAGCTACTATTGACACCATGAAACTAGGTGCTGTTCAGAAATGCTGGACAAATCTCATCCTCTGGCAGATTGTACATTTTCAGAAGCATAACAGACCTCACCTTGTTTCTGCAGATGCTTTCCTCTCTAGGTATGTAGATTTCCAGAGGTCTGCTGTCATACAGGTTACAGTCATGATTTCAAGTTATTCTTCAATCTTTTATTCCACACCCTGACAATGAACGATCTACCAATTCTGTTTGCTGTTGCGCCGCAACTCCATAGTCGCCTTTGACTGGACTTAACTGTCCAGGGGTCCTTTACCTTTTTTACCTTTAGGAACTGGCAATGTCTAGCATGGAGTCTTGCATTGCTTTTGACAGAATCCAGCCCATCAATTACCCTTGGCTCCTTCGAGACGCAACCCCATTTCCAGGCAATTTAATGACTCCATCCTGACTTGTGTGGAATTCCTGCTCCAGCAAATCTGGGCTGCTTTGCAAGGCAAAACAGCATCTTGCAGCATTTCACAGTGACATTCTTTTTCTCTTTTTATTTTACAGAGGGAGAGAAATATCTGTAGGACATGTAGTAGTTTTAAGCAACTCTTAAAACAGAGGCAGCCATCTAGTTATTTTTCGGGGGAACATCTAGCTCCCAGGAATGGAGAAGACAATGCCTGATGCTATGGAAAATTGCTCTAATTATAAAGGTGATGAATTGGTCTCAGCAAGTGTGATGGCAACTTGCCTTTGCGCCTGCAGTCCATCCCAGTTCTACCCAGACCTTAAGTTCCCTGCCAGTCATTCTGTGCTACCCCTGGTGTTCTTGAGTTGACAGCAGAAAGCTTGAGAAGATTGAACAATGTCTTTCTCTGAACATCTGGCAAAACAACATCTCGCTTCCAGGACTACTCCCAAGCCTCATTTCTTTCTATTTGCCCTTTGATTACCCCTTGATCACACCATCCTTGCCTTTGCTCCCTCTTGGTCACACTGTCCTTCCTCTCCCAGGTTTCTCTTTCTAGTTCAAGAGCTTGGCTTGGGACAATGCGTTGTTTTCCTTGCTTAACACATTACAATTCTGTGCTATGAAAACATCCAAATTCTGCATAGTATGATTCCGAAAGCTAAAAGCTTTATCCAAAATTAGGACACTGGCATAATTTCCCTTCCTTTGCACAATTCATTCTGCAAACTTTGTACTCTTTCCCACAATTCTTCCAGGCATTGCTTGCCATGGGGAGTGGAATCAACTACCTAACTGCCCATGCACTGCTCACATATTTTGTCAAGTGTATTTCTCTGTCACAAGGACTAGAATCTTTTATGAAATAAATGAATGAAAGTTGAGGCTCTCAGGAAGCTGTTCTCAGTACCACATTCTGTGGTTTTCTTTCCTGAGTTCTTCAGCAGTTTAAAAAATAATATTCAGGAAGTGCCTGAACAAGCAGGTAAGTTTTAGATAAGCATCTAAAACATGTCACAGTTGACACCTCTTGTAGTCCAGAACTAGTGATAGCCACAAACTTGGATGGTTTTAAATGAGGATTAGACAAATTCATTGAGGAGAAGGCCATCAATGGGTAGCAGCCATGATGTCTAGGTTCTCCCTCCAAGTGTCGGAGGGAGTATGCTTCTGAATAACACTTGTTGAGAATCACAGGCAGGGAGAGTGTTGCTATGCTCATTTCCCACTTCCTGGCTTCCCAAAATAGCCGTCTGGTTGGCCACTGTGAAAATAGGATGTTGGACAAAATGGGCCTTTGGCTGGTACCAAATTGCATGGGAAATGGCTTTACTAGAAAAGCTAACTGACAGATTGAAACTGACACAGGGACAAAAAAAGAGAGGACATCTTCACCCCGGTATGGCTCCCCTTTATTACACATGACAATAACGATAGCAGGGATCGACCAACAGCTTACAGAGCAATATGGCTAACTTGACCCAGTAATCCAACCCCCCCTTCAAAACATGCAAACAAATCTCACTGCAGGCAATCAAAGGCAAACAACCATGCCCTGCTCCCCCCTCGAGCCTTCTCTCACTGCCCATGTAAACCAACAAATCTATAAAAAGAGAATCTACCCAAATGACACCGACGTAAAAACCTCACACATATAGAAAGTTGGAAAACCAAAAAAAAATAGTGCATAACTTTTTCACCCATCCTCTCCCCTCTACTCTCCCCCCCTATCTCTGGATACTATATTGTCTTACACTGAACATAACCTTTATAATCTGTACAAAAAAAGGAGAGACATTGCATGTTCTTTTGTAATTCATGAAAATCTTTAATAAAAAATATTTTTTTAAAAAAGAAAAGGAAAAAAAAAATGGGCCTTTGGCTTGATCCAGCAAGGCTCTTTTTGTGCCATTATGTCAGTGCCATTGTGGGGGAAAACAAACTTCAGTGTTGTCATCAGATGGCGACCCACCAGCTAAAAGGCTCAGGGAGCAAATTATGGCAAGAGATTCTTCAAAAGGCCTCAGTGAGCTTCATGCAGTCTCTTGATGGTGCCTCTGGAGCCTGACCTTGTCTGCATTGATGGGTCCTGAGCCTTAAGCCCTG
Source organism: Podarcis bocagei (assembly GCF_964188305.1). Classification (NCBI taxonomy): domain Eukaryota; kingdom Metazoa; phylum Chordata; class Lepidosauria; order Squamata; family Lacertidae; genus Podarcis; species Podarcis bocagei. The sequence goes on from NC_138141.1 coordinate 22,551,764, forward strand.
TGCGCAAATGCCTTCTTCCATCCAGAATGTGACAGCCCCCCATGGAATAGGCAAAGCAGCCTCAGCTTGCTGATGTTTCTTCACTTCAGGCAATGCACGTCTTTGATGAGACCCTTGGGCTCAAGGAATCCAGAGCAGAACAAGCTAATAGCACGTCTTGCTTGCCAAGAATGGATTCCTGGCCCACTTTCTTGTAAACCAGACACAAGCCAAGCTGCAGATGTGGATGCAGTCAATCAGCATGAGAAAAGGAGGGCAAAGTTCTGCTGAGTCTGTTTCTGGCTTCTGAGCCCCAAACATAGTTGCTTTCCAGGGATGGCAAGCAACAGGCTGAGGCACATCTTAGGAAGAGCTGGCAGAGAGTCCTCCGACTCTGGGCCTTGTTCCCAGCTTGGAAAGAAGCAGTGAAGATTTGGATGTGCCAACATTAGAAAACAATCCTGCACAGAGGAGGCTTGTGCGTGCATTTGTTTGAGGGGAGACTTTGATGTGCATCACCCTCTCTGGGTGGTTTGTCATTTCAGATTTGCTTGTTTGTATCAATTGTCTGACCCAAGGTAGAATTATTTGGTCATTCTTTCAGCTTCCATTTTTAAAAATCGAAACCAAGGGAAGGAAAGAAAACTGCTATTCTTTTCCCTTTTCTTGTGCAGTTTTGCCAAGGAAGGAAGGAAAAGCTCTGAGACCCAGGCCTGTAGCAGCACAGGGTCAGTGAAGAATAGAAGTTCTGGCCACTCAGGGTCTTTTTCTCTACAATGCTTCTTGCATCAGACATGCCTCAAGGCAGGGGCAACAGCTCATGGGGGTGGAGGATTTTAAGGAGAAGGTTGAGCCCCCTCAAAATTTGGCACCTACGATGTGTGTGAGAAGCTCTGTTGCTGGGGTGTTTTTTTTTAAGAGCCAGGGATCCTATTGAGGGACAAGCAATTGCAATAGCTAGACTGGTGACTGCAGTGACTGCCGGACCATATAAGACTGGTCCTAAAAGATCTACATTGGCTCCCAGTACATTTCTGAGCACAATTCCAAGTGTTGTTGCTGGCCTTTAAAACCCCAAATGGCTTCAGTCCTGTATACCTGAAGGGAGTGTCTCCACCCCCATGGTTCAGCCCAGACACTCAAATCCAGCACCAAGGGCCTTCTGGCGGTTCCCTAATTGCGAGAAGTGAAGTTACAGGGAACCAGGTAGAGGGCTCTCTTGCTAGTGGTGCCCAGCCTGTGGAACACCCTCCCATCAGATGTCAAGGAGATAAATAACTGTACAACTTTTAGAAGACATCTGAAGGCAACCCTGTATAGGGAAGGTTTTCATGTTTGATGTTTTATTATGCTTTTATATATTTTGGAAACCAACGTGGCTGGGGCAATCCAGTCAGGTGGGTGGGGTACAATAAACATTATTATTATTATTATTATTATTAGTAGTAGTAGTAGTAGCAGCAAGTAGTAGCAGCAGCAGCAGTAGTAGCTGTAGCAGTAGCAGCAGAGAGGGATGGGTGCATTTTCCAATTTCTGTTTATTTCTGTTCCTAGTTTTTCCAACCTTAAAGCCATTTGTGCATCAATTTGTATTTTTCATATTAAAAACCTCATTAAAATGCCAGTATTTTCTTAGAATCATAGTAGATCTGGAAGTGATCCAATGGATCATCTACTCTAACGCCTTTTAGTATGCTTTTTCCCTAATATCCACATTTTTGCAATCTATTTCCCCTAATACAATACATTTTCATGTGTTGTTTTTGAAAATGCACCAATGTAGGCATCCCTCCTCTCCCCACACACCCAAAATGCTTGTACTCATTGGTTAGAGAAATGCACCACAAAACTCAGAGAAGTGCTCATTTTGGGGATCATTTTGTTTCGATTTATATATTGGTTCGAGAAGTGAGAATTAAATAGCTTCTCATTAAAATGCAAACAACACTGAATTTCTCCCCTGTTTCTAATTGTAAATCCAGAAACAGCTGGAGGGAAACAGATTTGCCATTCGTGGCCTAAAGCAAAGGCATCCATGGCAAAACTGGGGGAGTTTCCTGCTCAGACGGAAACCAGTGGATTTCGTGGGGAGAAAAAGGCGGCCAGTAATATTAGCAGCATTCTTTAGGCACATTAAATACATCCCTGGTGGTGGTGTGTGTGTGTGTGCAGCAGGAGAGATTGCAGGTCTGCATTTGTGTGTTTATACCCATGAGTGTATGTACTTTACCTCCGCTGCTCTTTTTTTTAATTTAAAGTCTTCTTGTATGCCCAAGGACCCCTTCAGAACATGGCGAGATGGAGAGGCAGCGTCCCCCCGGAGATCGTGGAGATGATTAAATGAAATGGATGCACTCATACATTAGTGGGAGAACTGAAGTGGGAGGCTGATTCTGTATCTTATTCCAGGCATGCCTCTTGCCTTCAAGCCTCAATGCAAGATTCATCAAGCGACTGCCTTGTCGGTGGGGGACGTGAAGCGGGGGGAGAGGGAGGGGAAACTACAGAGACATCCCAGGAAGAAGAGATTATGTGTGCTGGCCTGAGAGGCAATCCATGTAACAGACCCCAGCTGAATTTGCAAACGGGAGACCCAGACTGAATTTGCAAATGGAGACACCAGAAGGAAGGTGATCCCCTCATTCTGGGGCACTACGAGGCTTAAGATGAAGGGAAATTCAGACCCTGATTGACATGAAGCTGTCAGATTGCCCAAGGGAGTTTGCCCAAGGAAGGGGGAGGTCAGGAGGAAGGTTCCAGCAGGCAGAAAGGCAGAAAGGCAAGGCAAGACATGATCAGCACCTTGGAGAGGAACATGGTGTGGATTTCAGGACCACAGTGAGTGATCTTGCTGCTGAGGCAGAACATATAAGTTGTCTCAGCAGTGTCCTGTAGCAACTGACAGATGTTTATAGACTCGGCTAGGTATTCATTCACTAAGGGCCCATTGAATGCTGCATCTGACCAACTGGTGAAAATCTCAGCACAGCCATGATTCATACTGTGGCCTTGGACAAGCCATTTTGTCTCCGCCTCAGCCCCTGTCCCACTCTAAATTATAGGTTAGTATTATCAACCTATCTTACGAACTTTGTTATAAGGATGCCAAATACTTTGAATATTTAAGAGAAAAAGTGCATAGATGTTGATGCAGTTATTTGGCATGTATTTTAATATCTAGCAGATGTGCCTCACATCAGAATTCCCTCATGTTATCATACTGAAGGGTCTATGAGCAGGGCCGCAGAAGATGAGGATGTGGGTAATGTGACTGATTGCCTGGGTGTTTAAAAGATTAAACTATCCCTGTTACTAACACTAGAAAGATTTGTTTTATCTGTCTATGGTTGTGTTTCTTTAATAAACTTCAGCCAAGGATTTTACCTGTGTAAAGGTTGCCCTGTGTCTATTTCTCCCCCATACAAAGGTTCGACATACTGGAACAAAACTGTACTTTTTATTTATTTACACTCAATGGGGGTTTTAACTTTATGGTTACTCATATGAGGCACAATACTAAATTTCAGGCAAACACACCTTACAGAGAATTTTAAAACCTCAATCAGAACTCTGATTTAAACCTAGTCTCCACCTAAAATGTCTATTAATATTCCTAAACCAGCAACACTCTCACAGCTCCTTTTAGGATTTTACATTCCTCTAAGGGAATCAGGTTGGGTTGTCCTGCCTACCTAATCCCTATCCATCTCCAAAAATGTACCTCTCTCCCCAGGTCCCTATCCAACAGTTTAACTCTCAAGTTCTGAATTTTTGACTCTCCAACTCCCATCACCACTGATAATTGGCCATGCAGGCTGCAGCTGATGGACACTGAAGAGCTCAAGAACATGCAGAGGACTGTAGGTTCAATGTCCCCAGTCAATGTTGGCAGTCAAATGCTTCCAAGAAGCTGATAAAGCAGTGTGTGAAGACCACATCCCTCTGGAGAAGGAGGTGCAATTGGTGACTCTTAGCAGCAAATAAGAGCTGCCCTGCTGCATCAGACCAAGGACAAGCCATCTTCTGTAGTTCAGCATCCTGTTTCACTCAGTGGCCAATCAAATGCCTTCAGGAAGCCCACAAGCAGGGCATGGTAGCTAACAACCTTCCTTTGTTGTTTGTCCCACCCCCAAATTGGTATCTAGCAGCAAACGGCTCCTGAACAGTTTTTTATCAGCAGGGACCCACGTTTTCCCTTCCTATCCTGCCATGCAATGCTGAAAGCGAGGTGAAGAAGGTTAGATTTTTCAGAGAACTGGAAAAATGGCTCCACTGTGGTGATTAGGTTTATCAAGTGTGCGTGCACAAGCACACACACACACACACAGCGAGAGACCTGTTCTTTGATCCCTCTAGGCTAAGAAGCAGCGGATTCCAAGATAAGAGCACTCAAATATTATACATTGTTGGTGTTTTGAATCTGCTGTGCCCTTAGGTTTATTTCTCCCTCTCCCTCTCTCTTCTTTGAGGGGGATTTATTTCCTATTCTCCCTCTCTTCCTTTATAAGTCATTTCTCACAGGCAGGGTACCATCGTCCCTTTCTGCCAAGATGAGTACGCGGCAGCGTTCTGGCGAGGGAAGGCGCTTGCCACGCTCTGTATCTCCATGGGTCTTTTCTTGACTCTCTCTAGCAGTTCCTTCCCCAAATTAACAACTCCAGAGGGAATACGCAGCTTAAATGAATAATGAAACACCCCCCACAGACCTGAAAAGAATTCAAAGCAGCAGCAGCAGCAGCAGCAGCCTGTTACTGGCTCCTTCAGACGTTTCCCCCTTCTGGCCCAGGAAAGCAGCCCTTCAGTTTGACTGTTTCTCTTGGGGGAGGGAAACAGCTCTTTCCTGGGATGAAGGGCGACGTCCCCAGTGTTCCACCAGCTCTCTCTTTTGAATTCAACTGGTATAGCAGTTTCGCCCCCCTGCTCAGAATCAGGTTCTGAGGGAATAAAACATGGGTGCTGTGAAGCTAGTGGCAAAGCCAAATATTGAGAATTCAGCTCTACGTTTTCTTCACTTGGCAAGCTCAGGGGGGTTCTCCTTCCTTCTGGTGTTTCAAAGAGGAAAACTTAAAAACTGGGGCAGGGAGAATAAAACCCAACACAGAAGGCTTCACACCCACCGCTATGAATTCAGGGTGTAAGAGGGGCATCACTTTCAATACTGCCCTCTATTTGTCCCGTCAGCACTGTTTCCATTCTTCTTCAGTTCACATTCTGCAAGAAACTGCATTATTCATCTTGCTGTCTGATGTGGCGAAATGACATAACATATAATTTATGCAATAATTACATAATTGTGCTAATCATGTAATGTGTGTAAATTATGTCATCACATTGTCATTAAGTTATTTCATCTTACTTGTTTTCAATGCAATGCAAATAGGGGGATATAATCAATTAGGTATCGTTTATCTTTTTATAAGTTTTTTAAAATAAAAAAATGGGTTTGTATTTGGCCTGTGCACAACCCCTGATCTGATTTAGGGTTTAGCTGACACTTCATATAAATCTTCTTCTTCTTCTTCTTCTTTGGCGATCACTCGTAGCCGGGTAAGATTGTCTTCCATAAACATGGTTTTAACAATGAGTCTGTAGGTGACTGTGGAGGCCAATTCTGGATCCACGCGTCCTTCCACAGTGGGGACATTGGTTTCTCGGCAGGAGTTGATCACGGTGTGGATTTGCCAAGTGTGCCTTCCTCTTAGCACATTTCTCCCTTGCGTCCTGAGTTCAAGTGTCTTCAAAGCCCATGACACCTTTGGTAAAGGCTGTTCTCCAACTGGAGCACTCGCAGGCCAGTGTTGCCCAGTTGTCAGTGTTTATACTACATTTTTAAAGATTTGCCTTGAGACAGTCTTTAAAAGTCTTTTGTTGACCACCAGCAACATATTATAGTATATAAATATAATGATGATGATCCTGATCTGTGATAATCTGGACCCAACCCAGATCTGGGCTCTGCACAGGATTGAATTAGGGTCTAAAATGCTAATTCAACATGTGGTCAGGAAGGGGCTGTGCCTGCCTGCCTTCATCTCTTTCTCCCCTCCTTGCCATCTGACACCCCCCCCCCCCAGTTTAACAGCCCTGGTGAGAGGATAAATTCCTAGGCAGGCATGCCTCCATTTCTGCACTTGCTGGGTCAACTGCAGTGCAGGTAAAACTTCTGTTACCATATTCCTGCTGTGCTTTGCTACTGCTCTCCCCTGAAGGGAGAGGTGTGATGCTACAGTAGAGCTTCACTGGAGTTAGAGCCACCACTGGATTTGTAACAGCTGGCCTTGACACCAGACTTCTGGGTAGGGTGGGGAGGTTAAATGTGGATGATTCTTGGACTAGCAGATGGTTGAGGTCTTGTTTATTTGCTAATTAGTGGGTCAGAGTATTGCTTTCTTTATTATCTGATTATTGTTAATGTTGTTTGCTATTATTTATACAGCTGGTATGTTTCCCCCCCTCTCCACCCAGGATGCTATGTTATATGAAATATTAATGTATGATATGATTCCCCTCCTTTTCCCCTTATGGTATTATACATCGTATATTTTTCTTTGCTGTAAGTCGTTTAGAGACCTTTGGGTGACAGATGACTAATAATTTTAATAAATACTGAAGAGTAATTCTGAGTGGGCCTGAGCCAACACAGGGCAATCCGAGACTTCCTCAGCCGACTCCTGCCACCAACTTCTTGTGGTTAGGAAAGTGGGGGATTGTGCTGGGAAGTGGGGGGTGAATTAATGAATAATAGGGCAGGTGCATAAATGCCACAAAAGCAAATTGGAACGAATGCTCCTTGTTCATTTATTTATTAAATTTATATACCACCCTTCACCCAAAGATCACAGGGCAGCTTGCAATATAAAAACACAAAAATGCATAGTGTAATAACAAACGAAAACAATATTGGTCCACAGTATGTATGTGTGTGTGTGGGTGTGGGTGGGTGTGTGGGTTTATAAAGAAAAATACAAAGATTATTATTAAATATCTTTCTTTCTTTTTTTGGACCAAACTAAAATATTAATCTAAAGGCAAAAAAGGAAGGAAAGGATAGGGGAGAAAGGAAAAGAGAGAGAAAGAAATAGAAAAAAGGAACAGAAAAAGATTTGTGTGTGAGAGAGAATTAAGAAGCTAAAAAACTTCCAGTACTTTGTCTGTCCACTATATATAAGCACACACACCCAGTTCTAAAAGGCACAAATTGTTTAATTAGCCAAAAAATCCCAGCAAAGAAATTAGGATTGATGAACATAAAGTGTGGGTATAGTCTAACTTCCCTGAAAACTTTATGCAAGCAACTCAGGATGCATGCTTGATTAACCAGTCATGTGGAAAAGCAAACAGGCTGCTGTACCGTTTAGCCCTGGATTGTCCACTTGGACTGGCGACAGCTCTCAAGAGCCTTGGAAACAGTTCTATTCCAGCACCTGTTACCTCAGATTCTTCAACTGGAGATATTGGGAATGGAACCTGGGACTTCCAGTTTGCAAAACATGTGTTCTGCTGTCGAGTTCCGTTGCTGCCAGGCATGGAGAATCTTCTGCCAGTTTTCAGTTCATGCCTGTTCAAGTCACCAGTGCGCACAAGTACAGACATTTTTATGCAATGGTACCAATCACATCATGATTCTTTTTGTTCCCGCCCCCCAGTGGAAATAATGACACATGACACAATTATTAATGTTAATGGGCTAAATAAGGCCACAACTTTATTGGTTACAGGTGATGAGCGGTATTGGCTTAAGCATTGGTCCTAAGCGACTATATCCGACTTTAGCTCGTCCGCTTGAAGTCCAGGAAGGGTTAACCACCAGTAGGGGGATTTCTGATGCACATCAACTAGGAACTCCCCTGGGATCACCGTTTGGGGGCATGCCTTAGGCCCTCACCTCCATAGGCTTCAGACAGGGCCACGCCCCCCGGAATCCTTTATCGGACTACCCTTCAATATGCAGGGCAGCTGATGGCATTTTCTCCCCTCTTCCAACTACAGAGCAATACCAATGCCTAACCGCCAATACCAAGAAAGTTGGTACAAGGTAGGTGAAAACCAAGGTAGGTGAAAACCAAGTGGCTGGTGCCAATTTGCCAAGTGGAAAAATTCCTACCAGGCCCCTCAACGGCGACCAACCAAGGTCCATAGCAAGGTCAAGGAACGAAAACCTTATAGGGTGCGAGGGTGGGAAAAACCGGAACAGCTGGCAGGCGGCAAAGAGGGAGATCCCCAGCCGCGTCCTGCCTTAAATAGGGCAGGCCACGCCCCCAGAGCCAGCCGATTGGCTGGCCAGGGGGTGACTCAGCTGGGAATCCACCCAATCACGCCGAGGCTGGGCTCCAGCCACTGTGTGTGTGGTGGGGCCGTGAAGCCCGCAGCCCTACCTCCTTTGTAGGGCGGAAGTGGCTTTATTATCAATGTACACAAGCACTCATGCACATCAACAACTTATGAATCAGGAGGGGCAGAGATGTGTACAGAGAACTGTATCAAACTGTCTGTACATGTGGCCATTTCATTTTCTGAACGAACCCCTCCAAGCTATGCAGGAGGAGTGAGACATGTTTTCATGGAATAACATTGAAACTGGACCAAGGCTGTCCACCCACCCAAGATATCTGTACTTTGGGGTGGGAAAGGACTTAAACAGATCATTCACAACAGAGACAGAGGCCTGTGTTGTGAAAACTTTGTCTTTTTCTTTTGTGGCTCAAGAGTCCTTATGGAGACTGTCGAAAGGCAAAAAATATCTACCAGAATCAAGGAGCAGGTTTCCACACATATCAGGATTTATTTATTCCTAAAGGTATTTCTATGTCACCATACCATAAAACATCCAGTGTGTATAATGATAAAACTTAAGGCACCATTAAAAACAGTACAAGATGATCATTAAATTGACTGGCTGATCGAAAATATTTCAAACAGCGGTATAGGTTGTTGCGTCAGATTAGCCATATTGATTTGCATGCTTTGGGGGCGGGAGATAGGTCATTGTATTGTGATAAATGGGAGCTGCACGAATGCAAACAAACTGTGAAAAAGACTCTATGAATTGAAAGTGGAGACACTATATGCAGTTTTCTTCATTTATTTGCTCATTTGTTACACAAGAACATCTTTAACAAAAACTATTTTCTTATATAAAAACACACACCCAGTGATATAGGTCAGTCCACAGAGAGCTGACTTCAAGAGAGGCATGGAAGTCAAAAGCAAGGATGCCTGCCAAATCACTGTTGGAAGGGGGTTCCAAAGCATGGAACCAGAGATGCTAAATGTCTGACTTCTTGCTAAGGCCAGATGGGCTTCTGTGACACGGGGGACAACTAGCCACACTCTTAGAGAAGATCTCAGGGAACGAGCTGGAGAAAAGGGGTTGGGGGTGGATGGATATCTCAATTTTGGTTTCTCTCAGGTTCTGCCAATCTGATTTACAGTGGTATCTCGGGTTAAGTACATAATTCGTTCTGGAGGTCCATACTTAACCTGAAACTGTTCTTAACCTGAAGCACCACTTTAGCTAATGGGGCCTCCTGCTGCTGCCGCACCACTGGAGCACAATTTCTGTTTGTCATCGTGAAGCAAAGTTCTTAACCTGAAGCAATATTTCTGGGTTAGTAACCTGAAGCGTATGTAACCTGAAGCATATGTAACTCGAGGTACCACTGTATTTGTTACATTTATATCCCACTTTTCCTCCAAGGAGTGCAAGGTGGCATTCATGGTCCTCTGCCCCTTCCCCATTTTATTCTTACATTGAGTCTGCAAGGTAGGCAAAGTCCTCTCCACCTCCTCCTGTATTCTGCTCCCTTTGATCAAGCCTCCCAGATGTTCTGTTATCCAGTATGTGTGTGGGTGTGGGTGTGTATTGCTGCTGTAGTAGTTTAGCTGCATTGCTCCCAGGCAAGTGCATCACTACATCCTTCTCAGAGTAACGGTTTGCTCTCTAGCTGTAATTACTAGCAATTTTTTTAAAAGAAAAAAATAAATTTTAAAGGATTTCTTTTTTTTTTTTAAAGAGATTACAAAGAAGCGCCGTATAATCATCAGGAAATGGGTGTTTAGGAAATCATTTTCAAGTGAAACCATTTTGAAAACTGCATGGCTAATGTAAAATAGCTGCACAATGAGAACACACAGAGGCTGGCAGAACAGGGCAGATGCTTGTAAGAGTCTCAACTGCATTGCATCAAAGCCCATGGCAGAATTCCTCTTCTTCTGAGTGGAGGTGAATCGCACCTTTAAGGGGGTGGAATTATGGCACAAGTACATGTTACACACAGAGAGATGCAATGCAGAGGAGACCCAACTCAGTGGCAGAGCATCAATTCCTAGCATCTTCAGGTATGGCTAGGCAAAGACTCATGCGAATCTCTGAGGATCCCGTTGGCCTCCTGTGTGCAATCCTGAGCTACATGGACCAATGGTCTGAGTTAGTTCAAACAAACAAAAAAGCAAACAAACACCCCTCACCTTCCTATGTCCTGGAGAACAACTGCCAGTCCATATAGGTGACACTGAACCCATCATCAGACTCAGTATAAGGCAAAGTTCTGTGCTCCTATCTCTTAAGGGAAGGGCCATAGCTCAGTGGTGGAGCATCTGTTTTACATATAAAAGGTCCTGGGTTCAAATCCCTGGGATCTCCAGATGGGGGCTGGGCAAAGACTCCTTTCTCAATCACTAGATAGTATCATCTATGTCGGCAGGCAGTGCCTGAGTTTGATGATGTGACTTTGTATAAGCTAGTCTCCTGAATTTCCAGCAAATCCCTTCTCTTCTCTTCTCTTCTCTTCTCTTCTCTTCTCTTCTCTTCTCTTCTCTTCTCTTCTCTTCTCTTCTCTTCTCTTCCTGCAGTTCATTGGTCCTAGATCTGAATCAGGCCAATTTGGCATGGGAGATCCAGGCACTGCTTGCCTTATGTTGATGGAGCCCCAGATTATTGCAGGTCAGTTTGGATGGGTCTGGGTGACCCAGCGCTGCCAGGGGTGTATAGAGGGGGGCAGTCATTGGGTGGGACACCACAAAAAGTTTGAAAGGGACCTTCCTGACTGGCTGCATCTCCCCAGGAGGAGGTAGGAGAAACTGGTTGGCTGCTTCCCACCTGGCCTCTCCTTCTCCTAGCCCTACCAGGTGATGTTGGAGGTTGAACATGGGACCTTCTGCATGCAAAGCAGGTGCTCTACCCCTGAGCTACATCCCTTCCCCTATTCCCAACACATTTTAACTAGATAGGTTCACAATAAATGCTGCTTGGAACTCATTGCTTTTCACTGCAGGCAGACACATAATATTTGGTCACTGGTAAACAAGGATTCTCCATTTCATATCCAACCTGGGAGCAAGTGAGCCATTGATCCTTGAGTGATCCTGAGGGTAGAGATGGGGCGGGTGGGAAGGGAGGCTGACTGGCATTGATTGATGCTCTGATTTCAAGCAGCAAGGAGTGCAAGTTGATCGATTGTCTAATCAAGGCCGCACGGATCATGGCGCTCCCCACAACTGAGAAGGGGAAGCAGTGAGCCAGAGATTAACTCAAGTGCTTAGAACTTCACTTTATGAATAATTGAATCAATGAGCTACACAGGAGCTCAGAATGAAACCGGAGAGCAGGGGAGAAAGAGGAGGAGAGGGAGAGAAGAAAGGAAGGGAGTCTTTCAAGCTAAGCAAGAAGATGAGCTGAGCCTTTTATGTCGGAGAATGCAATGCAGCTGCCTCTGATCTCCGGAACGTGACTCCGTTGGCTTGGTGTGGAAGTTGTGCCCCTTGAAATCCATTGTTTTAGCCCCATCCCCTTTTAACTTACAGCTCAGTACTGTTGAAGGTTGCAGCTCCTGCCAATGAGAGCTGTCAGGAAAGTTCTCCTCTGAATCATATATATATGTATGTGTGCTACTGGCAAATGATACAGAGAGAGAGGGGGAGAGAGAGAGAAGAGGGAAGGGACTTATCTCTTCGTCCGCAATGTTCCAGTCACTGAGGAGATCTAAAGGGGAAATGCAAGGTTCATATGCCCCTAGGGGCTGCTGAAATCAATCCAGGCGCGACTTCAAGTAACCAAGTTCCAAGGCCTTTCTGAAGTGTGGTGCAGGGAGAACATGCATGAGAAGAAAATATATTTGGTCTCGCTCTGATGTTCAGGGCAGAGAGTGGGGAAAGGAAAATATGTCAAGGGTTTGCTACCTGAGGAGGTAATTTCATCCACAGGAGCACTTGGGGAGCTGAAGGTTTATAAAATCAGAGTATTGCAGAGTTGGAAGGGACCCTCAAAGGCCATCTGGTCTAACCTCCTGCAATGCAGGAATCCCAGCCAAGGAGCTTCAGGAGTTGGAGATGGACGAATCTATCAACTGGGAGTACTTTCAGGTTCTTGTTTTTTTCCAGTCGTACATTCAGTTCTTCACATTTCAGCAGTTAAGGATTTCTTTGAAACATAATAGAACCCCTATGAGAATTCTTCAGCATTTTAGTGTTTACTTTTGCATGCAGTTTTGACGAACACACACATTTTTTTGCAATAATTTCCCTCCCAATATAATGCAATTTTTCGATTTCTTTTTCACTGATATACTGTATGAACCCTTTGCGCTAATATGTGCTCATGCACACATTGCTGGGCTGGAGAACTGCACTGCAGAGTTTAGGAAAGTTTGGATTTTGAAGAATGGCTGTGTTTCATCAGTTCAGATATTGTCTGAGAAACCATGAATGTTTGCCTTTAAATGTGAACTGGGTGGGGAAGAGATCCAAGGTAGAGGGGAAGGAAGGGGGAAGAGGAAACATGAAAGGCTAGGAGGGGCACCTTATAAAAGGCCCAATAACAAGACTTTGAAGAAAAGATCAAAGCAGTGAGGAAGTTTTGACGAGAGTTGACAGCAAGTAGTTGGTCTCAGTGGTGTAGTAATCTAGGGTCATGGGGGGGAATGAAGACCCACTACTATTTCTGCAGCAGAATCCCAGTCTCCAGCATCCGAGAGCTATGAAAGGGAGGTCTTCTCACCCTTTGTGCTGATTTGAGCCATGCAGAGTGAAAGGAGGCGAGTCCAGCCTGAGGAACGGCTTCTAGGGTCATTCTGGAGAAGGTGCATGAGAGGTACATTAATATATTGTTCTGTGTCCTCCAATGCTAAGCGTCCCTTACCATTGACTATACTGGCTGGGAATGATGGGATTCCAACAACGTCTTTAGGGAACTGGGTTAGGGAAGACCGATACACTAAGATGGTGCTTGCAATGACACATA